>NC_046187.1:0-305000 GCF_011004875.1 Balearica regulorum gibbericeps | reverse complement strand
TTTTCCCTTTACCCTTTCTGTTTCTTCCATAGCTTAAGAGATGCAGTACCGCCCTCGCTGGTGCATCGTGCACTGGTATCAGTCCAGCTCAACCAGCTGTGCGTGAACGTTGAATTCCTGAGAACGGGAGGTGACCCCATTTTATCCATATGTACGGTTCTGGCTAAAAACCAAGCCGTTGGCTGCAATTTTCTCTGCCAGGAGAAAATGGAAGCTGTCTTGTGCCTCCTGAAATCGGTAACAGTTGCTTGGACTTTATGGGTGGCTTTCCCAAGGAGCGGGCGAGGTGAAGTCCTGCCACTGTGCCTCACCTTGGGCCGTGAGTCGGTAGAACGTGACCGGCAGACCCGTGGATGGGTAAAGTGAACTGGCTCTTGCCTTTTCTCCTTTTGTTGGCCATTTCCAAGCTGAAGGGATTAGTGGAAGCAAGTCCAAAGTACACATCTGTAGGATTATGTTTAGCTGGCAATTAAAAACAAAGACCAAGAAGCCACATTAGCAGCTGGTGTAAAACAGCTCGACAGAGTTCAGTTTATTAACTGAGGAACGCCCCAGCTGAGAATCTGGCCTGATGAAGCTTATTGCCTATGCAAGCAAGTGCAAAGCGTGACCGATGCATGCTTGTAGTAGAAGATTGTGGATAATCGAGCACTGCAGGGGTTTGATGGCAAAGGTTTAATTACGTAAGAGGAGAGGACGCAGCCGTCCCCGAGTCTGTACTTAACTCGGGCGACTGCGTGTCAGAGCGCGACGAACCCCCGGCCTGAAGGGGGGAGCTGGTCCTAGTCCCGCTTGGCCTCCGGAGTTAGGCTCGAAGGTTCACAGGAACCAAACCGAAAACTGTCCTTCCTTGTGGTGGGTTTTGCAGCTGTTCTCTGTGATCCCGAAAGCCAATAAGTGCCCTGAAAGACCAAAGCCAAGATATTCCTGGCCACAACGGCCAGAACTTGACAAAAACCATCTTGCGTCCTTGCGACAAAAGCGTAAGCCCGAGCCGTGCTAGTGTCTGAGAAGAGCTGGAGGGAGTACTTTATAGTTCGTGTATGACTTAGTGCCTTATAATTAATAGTTAATTAATAAAGCGAGAGTTGCTTCAGCCTTTGCAGTAGCCTAGAAAATGCTTGTACGGGGAGATTTTTCTTGTCAGCTGAACAATACTAACTATAATAAAGAAAGGAGAGACATCAGTGATAACGGAATATCGCGTAGCAATATATCTGTATTTCACTTTTTTTATAACTCACGGTCCCCTGCGTATCGGAGGGGTTTTACCTGCTAAGTTAAATAGGTAAAAATTACCAGAAAGGAGGCTGCCCAAACTGCTGGAATTTGATCTTGCGCGTCTTGCTTACAAGACGCTGCTCTGCAGAGCTCTCGTGTACATGCAGGAGCAGCTTGTTCGGGGCAGTGGCATTAAGGGATCTTTGAGAGGGCCCGCGGGTGTGAAAGCTGCACAGTGGATGTGTCGGGGGACTGCCGCGTGGGGAAGAAAGGGTTCCCCGTGAGCTGGAACCGGTTCCTGCGCACGGTACGGTCTTTGTGCGAGTGCTGTCTTGGCCGTCTCGTTCCAGGAGGTCGTCAGCACACCCATCGTTCCCTTGGTGCGCTCCGCAGGAATGCTTACAGTCGGTCTGAATTCAGGGGGAGCCGGGCTTGGAATTTAGGATGTGCTATATAAAAAAATGGAGAGTTCTTGGCATCTCAGATTTTGGGTACTTGGGAGTAAGGGGCATTTTCATCGTAACATCTCTTTGCTTCAGATCCCCCTCTCTAGAGAAACAGGCCTAATACGGGTCCCATACGATGCCAGTGGGCTAAGTAGGTGAGATGTGGTGGTGTTTGGGCACCACGACTCCCAAGAGCATCTTGGAGAGCTTGAAGCTGCAAATCCTGAGAGGCTTTAAGTAAAGCTTCGGTAAATAAAGGAAGCGGCAATGCACCAAACACAAACTGTAAAACAAGATACTAGAAAGCAATGACGGCTTTTGTCATGCGGTCTTGAGTGAGGCAGGAACATGTGGAAGATACAAGGCTGGGGTTGGGTCCAGTAGTATGTTGGCAGAAAACAGACAAATTGAGACATGTTTAGTCTTTTTACTTTGTTTCTATCTGCATCAGTGTCAGTAGCAAATGGCAAAAGATGCTCGTGCTAGCAGCAGTGATAGTGTTCGGAGGACAGCGCAGGCGTAGAGTAACCAGAGCCGTCGTATCTCATGTCAGACCAATAGTCCTTCGTGGCAAGGACCATCTTTTTTGAATGCGTTTACAGAGCCTTGCCCGGACCCCGGCCATTATTAAGGAATAATGGCTGCCACCACCACCACAAATATGATGTAGGCAAGTAACCAGAGGGTCGATAGGACAAATGTAGTCTGCGGCCACTACACGTGCTTTTCATGGAGTAGCATGATCTGGTTCAGTTTTGGTTGAAGACAAAATTGGTTCAGCTTCTAAGGAAGCCTACCTGCCTTTACTGATCAGGCAGTCTGTAAGATACTGTGTACCTTCCTGTCTGATGAGAGAACTGAGAGAAGGCATCTTGGTTTATATGGCTCGGTAAAGAGGTAAATTAAAAAAAGGGAAGATTTCGTGTAGGAAATTAACGTCGTTTCCTTTGCATACATGCAAACTTGAATTCCTTTCCTCGTCTTTCCCTGTCCCCTTACGTTTTGCCCTGAGTGTATTTAAGGGCTGTTGATTATTATTTCTGTCAAGGTCACGTTTGAACTGATGTCTTGATGAAAATGTAAACGTAGTTCAGTTTTCGGAAAGAAAATGTTTGGGTTTACTCTTTCTTTTATTGGTAAATGAAACTATACCAGTAACAGTTTCACTGCTGACTTGAGTCAAAACAGTACAGACAATATTTTACTTAGCTCGGAAAAGACTGCCATAGCTGGGCCGAGTGTCGCGGTTTAGCCCCGGCCGGCAGCTGAGCCCCACACGGTTGCTCGCTCGCTCCTCCGCTCCGGTGGGGTGGGGAGGAGAGTCGGAAGAAAAGGGTAAAACTTGTGGTTTGGGATAAGGAAGGTTTACTGGGACAGCAAAGGGAGAGGGAAACAGCAACAACAGTACTTAGAACAGAATGAACAAGGCGGATGATACAGAATGCAATTTGCTCACTGCCCGGAACCCAATGTGGCTGTCCCTGAGCAGTGATCCCCCCCTCCCCGGCCGGCTCCCCGCCCCCAGTTACATGCTGAGCATGGCATCGTATGGTATGGAATATCCCTTTCGCTAGTTTGGGTCAGCTGTCCTGGCCGTGTCCCCTCCCTGCTTCTTGTGAAAATTAACACTATCCCAGCCGAAAACGAGGACCCTGAGTTAAAGCTTTATGGGCGTGCATACGGGACTCCTCTGATGCTGGGATACCACCTCGCTCCCTTAGCTAGCAGTAATTCTGCAAACTTTTACTGCTCTGTGGCTTGAGCGGTTTATCGAAGCATCTTCACGTGGTGTTCCTTCATCCAGATTCAAAACTGGGTCTGCCTGGTAAATGTCCTTATACGTTAGCTGGAACGTGTACATCACCCCGTAGAAAAAGGAAGTACGTGCTTGAGACAGCAACGTCCGTTCTTCTGGTACATTGGTAAATATTCAAAGTACAAAGAAAACCAAACAGGATATCGATTCAGATAGGGCAAAAATATTTGGTTCTATGCTTTTTAGGATACATCCCCAAACCACAAACAGACCTTGGATTTAGCAGAATATCCTTATCAGAGCAGAATCCCTGTATTGGAGCAGCTTCAAAACACTGGATTGTTTCCGCTCTAGGGCTCCGGCTGAAATGTTCAGTAGAAAAAAGTATTTGCCCGCAAACAGAAGCAGGAAGTGTTGCGAGTGTCTCTCCTAACTTGGTCTTGCAGCAGAGTGTTTATTAACTACAGAGGCAATGGGGAGCTACAGCCGGAGCCCGCCGAAACCACGCTGGCAGTAGTTCAGGCGCCGGAAGGTAGGTGCTGAGCATCACGTTCCGTTTGGGTGCCTCTGGGCTGTGCGGAGAGGCACCCGACACCTATGTTGAAGCACCCGAATGACTCTGTAGGAACGTTACCTTGACCTCCCTGGGCTCTGGCTTATGTTCGTCTCTTGTAATGAGCAGCAGTGCGTAAAACACAGAAAGGTGTAAAATACCTCATTAAGGAGGGTTTTTTTCCAGATGTTGGGATTTTGTGCTTCCTTCCCTCCAGATCTCCACCGCTTTGGTGCATTTTGTGCGGGGCCTGCTGCTTTCAGTAGCAAACTGAATGTAGGAAGCTACGCGCGCTTGCGCTCTTCACACGAGCGGCGTAGGGGGCTAAAAACCTGTCCCGCGTTGAATCCCCCCGACTCCCACCCCAGGTTGCGCAAAGTTAAAGCGAATTTTAACGCTTTTCTCCCCTTTGCAACTGCATCGCGCAAACAAATTGCTTTCTCGGTCATGCAGCAGGCAAATGAGCATCGGTCTGTTTAATGACACCTAATTAGGTCTACAGACGCCAAATGACTTGTGTTGCCCTGCTCAGACAGAGATGCGCGGGTAATGAATTATCCATTGTCTCAGGCTCACTACTGCTAGCTAGGGCTGGGAGCAGAGTGTTCTGCGAGTAATTTACTTGACAACTTTAACCTCTTACTCGATTCATAGTAAATCTTTGCAGTAAATCCCAGGTTTCCTGCACCCGTTTATGTTTTTGAAGTTACTCGATGAACTTTTCTTTGTTTCTCCTTCCCTCATCTGTGGATTTCCAGGCAAATTCACTAGTCCATATACCAGAAATTCAAGCTCTGTTGCTTAGTTTAGGTTAGTCGGGTAAGATCTAAGGTAGGTGGTTTGTTTCCCTCTTTTTACGTCCGTCGGTCCTTGTCGAGGCTGAAGCTGTGGCATAACTAAAATAGGAAGAAAAACCTCCCTTGTGCGGACGGTTTCATCGGCGTACCCTTGCATATGCTAGACAAGCTTATTAAGCGTAGGGAGCAGAATTAAATTACATTATTGTAATGTGCCTGAGAGCAGCGTAGCGGCCCTGCCGGGGCTTTCAGAGGCATTACCTCGCTGCTGCCACTAGCGTTGCTCACCCCTGCGGTTGTGCCGTCGGGCCTTTCAGCATGAGGATGTTGATGAAGATGTTGAGCTTGGTGTGTATGTGAGCTCGTTGTTTGCCTGATGTGTTACTGACTTGGGGCCCTAACCAGGACTGAAGACTGTAATTCTATCAGAGCTTGGGCAGATGCTCCAAGTTTCTTTGGAGTTCAGTAGGGTTGTGGGTTTTCTTGATTGGTTTCTGAACTTAATGCTTTGATCCTAATCCCTGAAGAGTATTTTCAGTGCAGGATGATCTTAGCTTAATTTTGCAATAGTTTTATTCCCTGTTTTCTGCATGTATATCGTCTAAATCAAGTATGTAGTCAGTTTTGATGAACGAGTACCTCTGAGTCACATCAGGTATCGTTTTCTCCTTTTGGTACACCCAAATGCCATTTTCTCTGCAGCCGTTTGCAAGTGTCTTGCAGTGAGTCAGAAGAGCACGGAAACCTCGCTACCAGTTTTAATCGTGCAGCGTGGACCTTTTCTGTCGAATCAAGCCAGGGCGGATGAGGATGTTGGGTCCCTTCCCGTGCTCCTTGGCTGAAGATGGTGACAGACGGCGCAAACGTGCCCCAGTTTCTGGTCGGTGAGGTTCCCAGCACTGCATGCTGAACTGAAGTCAAGGGAAGGAAAGGGTCAGCAGAGCATCAGTCAAGGGACTGATCTCAGCAGTGTTGTAGACAGTACAGGAACGTATTGTGGAGGACTATCATCTTCATCCTCCAGAAGAATGAGCCCCTTGGCCTTGAACTGGTTTCAGTGTGTGTTGAATTTTTGGAGGAAAAAGCCTGCCTTCGGCTCGGTGAAACGGCCAAGCGGGTGGGACTCGTGCCTGTGCGTTTATCTTCTGCTGCATCAGAATCCGGGGTGACTTGGTGTTTGAGAAAAACGTGTTTCTGACCTTCTCATCGAGCTGAGAAACTGGATCTCCGCTTAGCGTCTTTTATAGCCTGACCGCCTTTCTTGCGTAAGGCTAAGTAATTTTACGTTCAATGCCTAAGTCAGCCGATTTTATTGCTCATTATGACTACAGCGGCTTATGTTAAAAAAAAAAAAAGTCATTTAAAGGCAGAGTCCTAACTTTTTTCCCCATAGCTTCAGTTGATATTAGCTCTACCAGGAAACACTGACTATACTTTTATCTAGAAAAATATCAAAACTGGGCTTAAAGTTGAGAGATGTCATTGTGTGTGTGAGCGCACGCGTTGTACGGGCGCATAATTGCGTACGGGTGTACGTGCGCCTCAACAGTGTTGCAGGGAGTTGCACGCGGTAGTTGGAGAAACTGAAAGATGTTCCTGTGCGTGGCGCAATAGAAAATGATTCATTTCTCTGGGGAACGGAATGAGGGAAGAGAGGAAAACAATTGCAATAAAAAAGCCAAGCAAGGCCTGAGGTGGTAATAAACTCTAGCCTTTCTGAAACATGAAGCAGATTTAGTGAGCACCATGCGAAAGAGTGCCTGTGTCACCAAAGCGTGCCAGGCACGTCAGCACGGGGAGCCGTTTGAATAGGTTTCCAGCCAGAGTATTGAGGAAAAAATACAATGAACAGCAAACCAAATTAAAAAACAACAACAGGATATGTCCTTTAAATGACTCATCTCTAACCTCAGCTGATGCTGAAGTACAGTATGTGTAGAGCCGGTAGACTTGCACTGAGAGGCATATTTTCCTAAAGCGCTTTCTTTTCCTCGCCATCGCCCGAAAGCTACAGTCGGTGCTTGGAACATCTGTGTTTATTTTGCATGACAAACTTGTTCCTAGGCTTTGACAAAATGCGTGCTGATTTGGGACTTGGGGTTTGCAGTTCTTCCGCAGGGTTGTGCTGAAGCACAAGCGGCTGGCCGTTGCACTGGTATATAATACATATTACATGATTTCATTCATATTTAATGAAAAGTGTGCTATATTTTTAATCTTTATAGCTTTAATGTGTGCAAGTGGTTTTAATAATTGGTGCTGCAGGATGGTTACTTCCCAGAATTACCCTGCAAAATTGCTGCGTTTTCAGCCTTCAGTTGTGCAGGTTGTAAATTATAAAACTTGGGTAGTAATAAACTTGGCACCCTCTCCTTGCTCTTTGGAGATGCCACCCTGTAACAATAGTAAAAAGATACACGCTGGCAAAAATTCTTCCCTGAAGCTTTCATCATCCTGTCTGCACACCCCGTGTGAGGGGGGCGAGACCCGGAGAGCCCAGCGGCCGGGCCGGTGGAGGCACAGGCCCTGCAATTCTTGCCGGGATGCCTGCCGTTTGCTGCGTGTAGAGCGGTCTCTGCCACGTGGTCGTGCCCCCGTAGCCGTTTTTATACCCCCAGCGTGCGCTTGATGCGTCTGATGACGAGGAGGAAAATAACTCTGAAGTGAAGCACGGACGGTGGTAAGGAGCAAAGGAGTTTTGGGGGCTCCTTGGACCCCTGAACTCCTCCGGGACATTGCTCCAGTCATTATCCTGGTTATTTTGCCTTTTTTTTTTTTTTTTAAATGACAACACTAATCAAGAGTGACCTAATAAAAACAATAAATAACAAGTACGCCTGTAAAAATTGACTTTTTTTGGACTCTGGTTTCTATGCCACATAGTAAATCTGCTTTTAGCTCTTTGTCACCAAACAATCAATTTGAAGGCAGGAATTTAAAAAAAAAAAAAAAAAAAGACAAAGTGACAGCTTACTCAGTTTAATGAGGAAATCCTAAAGGTTAACTAAAACAGCCCTTTTGCTAGCTGGAGGATGCAGTGCCTATAATGCATCTGCAACAAAACACGAATCGGTTTTCTGCCATTAAGAGCGTATGTGGAGGTTTGGTGTTTGCAGGCAGCGCGATGGAAAATGCCGGCTGGGGTTCACGTACAGCTGGGTCGTGAAGGTTACTGACCGCTTTAGCGGCCAGGCTTTATCAAAAAGTGTAATAAACTGAGAGAATACACCATCAGTATTAAAGTTTGCCTGCCGGCATTAAGATTTGCCCTTCTCCGTAGCTTCCTCTGCTCTACGTGTGGTAATGTGTGGGAAGAGGAACGGGCCGGTGCTTCAGAAGCACGTGGCCTACGTAATCGAATTGGGAAGATTTGGTTAGCATTCCTAGAAGACCTTTTGGCTTATGGGATAAGGAATAATTCTGTATTTGTTCAGTTAAAAATGATGAAATAAAATAACTGCACTGATGTGCTCGTTAAGAGTTGTGTATTGCGGGTGGGAGGCGTCTCAAGTGCCAACAAATAGGCCAAGCGGCCACAGCGTTGCTGTCCCCGGTCAGCCGCAGCCGTGTTACCGTGCCGTGGCGTTTCTTACTTGCCGACTTAATCCGGACCCCAGATAGAAACTTTGCGTGCCCTGTTGCGTCCCTTCCCGTTCAGTGGCGCGTCAGGTGCTGTGGCTCGGTCTATGACGAAGCATCCGGGCTTGCGGGCGTGGTCTGCGCCTCTGCGGGTGCGAGTTCTGGTACCGAGTCCCAGGGCAGCCGCTCGCGCTGCGCCACCTCAGAAGGCTGCCACGCTGGAAAGCTTCCTGCAGACGCGTGGCGTTTATATACAAAGCCCTCGTGCGCAGGAAGTCTTCGGCGTCCAGAGGAACACTTTTAAGGACGATCAACAAGCAGTGGCTGTCCCTGGAGACAGCAGCAGTAAAACGGCCTAAGGTAACGATAGCTCCTTTGATTGTGCATATTGCCTTCGGCCTCCAGCTGCCGGCAATATTCCGCTGTCTCTGAAACTCTGTTTACCCTTGGGCAATATTTAGCTGCTATAGTCCTTTGAGCCCAGTCAATATATGTAAAATATGCTGTTCAGGGTACCTACAGGAGTTTATTGGAATAGCTAATTGTCAGCCTCCAGTAGAGCTTTGAGTCTTGAGTTTTGGTGTCAAGGGCAAGGCGGTGTTTCCTGCTGTCGTACGGGTGCACACCGCAGTGGAGTCCTCGCGCGAGGACAAGCCGAAATGACTTCTCCCGCCACAGACAGCTGCTTAGCACGATGTCGCAGTTCCAGGCGGCGATTTCCAGCACCGGGGACCACGGCCCAGACTGTCGTGCTTCACCGTCTCCAAAGGCTTTGTCCGTGGGGCTGCTCGGGTTAGGGGTGGCACACGAGCAGGAGTGCTCCGAGATGAGGCCTAGGTGGGTCCCCTGCCTCATCTGCAGCATCCCCCTGCTCCGCAGAGAGCCTGGGGACGCCGGGAGCGGCAGCGGATGAGTTTGATACTGGTTTGGTGCCGTTCTTGGAATAGGCTGAATTGAACGGGAGGAGGGCGAGCGTGGGTTCTTCCGGTGTGCGAAGTGTGATTGGGCTTTGTTGTGGAAGGAAAGTGAAACCACTCCTGCGTGGTTTTCTGTGACTGATGCTTCATTTCAGCCTTTCTTTTGAAAGGAATGTTTTCAGATGCAGGGGCTGAGGTTTTTGCTTGAGCGCTCGCTCTCTCCCCCTGTCCTCTCCACATGCCTGCCTCTGCTTCGAGATGGTTAGAAAATAGCAGACTGCAAAAGCAATCCCGACAAAATCCTTCTGTGTCAGGAAGATCCCACAAATGCTTCGTTATAATTGGATTTCTTATAACCGAAGTTATACCAACTGGCTCCTGTTTAAAATGAGGAAAAAAAACTGGAATTATGAGGACTAAGTTTCTTTTTCCTGTTATTTTGACCTGGGATGAAACTTTGTGTCCTTGTCAGTGACATTTTTAAGCCTGATGTTCAAACAATTAGGTATTAATAACTGTAACAAGACCCAAAGAGAAAATTCATAACAAATAAATTACATGACGATTTAAACTTTTTTCCTTCACCCAGAAATACTGAAGACAGATGAGGTTCTTAACAAAAATATGCATCCCTAATTCCCCAGGTAATACTTGATGCAAGTAATTTTCAGTCATATTAATTCTCAGGAGCTTTTAGATGCCAGCATTTGCTTTTCATCACTTGCTGTGTGTGCGGTGATTGTCACCCTAAATGCCCGTGCTACTGTGGCTGTTAGCTGGTTGGATAAACGTAAGGTTTAGAAACAAGAATATCTTGTTTGAAGTAACTCCTGGCATCAGAAGGAGCCAGGTGGGAGCCGCTCTGAGGAGGAAGCTGTAACGGCTGCCTGTGGCTTCTTATTCCTCCCAGGCAACAGTTTTTTAACTAGATAAGGGGTGTGTCAGCTTGAGTAAGACCGGGGTTACTCCTGAGGGAAACAGGAAAAATACTGATGAATTTGCTATAATAAAGTATCTTTAATTTTTAACTGCTGCAAAGTAACCAATGTTCCAGGTGGCTGTGCGATAGTATTTAAAGGGTAACTGTCCACTGGGCTTTCTCTGTTAAGCCCGCGTATGGGTGCGACTAAAATAAAGCTTTTGAGGAATCTTTATTATTTGACCGAGTGCTTCAGCAACTGTTTTAACTTGGGTATCCGTGGGGCTTGGACATACGTTGAAGTGTTTTGTAGAACGTGAATGTTAAATGATTGCTTGAAAGCCAGGCGCCGGTCATAACACGTCCTGTTACTTACTAGCTGTGTTAGCGTGGTGCCTGGAGCCCCGCTGAGAGCAGGCGCTCTGGCAAGACGCGGCGGTGGATGGGCTCGCTTTTCAAGGGCTTCCGTCCTGGGAAAACGTGGCACAAGGGATGGCGAGGTGGCAGTAAAAGGAGGGACGCTGCTGGAATTGTGAAAAGAGAGTTCTCACGCTGCCCGCAGTGGCTCGAAATTCATTATTCTATTTCGTACAAAAGGTTCGAGTACAGTTATGTTTCTCATGGAGCGGCACTTTTGTGATCTTGAAATGTTTGAGCATTTTACGGGGGCCTGGTTTGACCCAACGTGTATATTTTGCAGGGCTGTTGCGGCGCCTCGTGGACCAGCTCTCCTCTCTGCGTTGGAAGCTGCAGTACGGCTGTATCTCCGGCGACCAGCGCGGCCACGAAACGACCACCCCGGCCTACAGTCGTGAGACGAAACAGGAGATGAGGATTCTAAGGTAAGCGATATTCAAATCTTTCTTACCAGGGAACTTTGTGTCAGGTGAAGAGGTAGCTAGGAAAACACCCACGTGAACTCTGAATAAAGTACTGCGAACAGATGCAAAAACGCAAATGGCGTTCTGTGAAATCCAGTTTTTTCCGATGGCCAGAACATGCGCACGATTCTGTTTTGAGCAGCATTCAACTGAGGAAATTCAGGTAAGAAAGAAGAAGATGAAAAAAAAATAAATAAATAACACAACTTTTTTCCTGTTTCACTGTGTGATGTACTGGGTTTTTTTTCAGATACTCTAACTTTCATTTTACTTTGTATCTATTGCCAGTCATGCAGAGCACTAATTCAATGTGAATACTTGTCTTAATACGTGCAATTTTTGAATGAAGGTGTCCAGTTTGTTTTCTGATACCATGTTTGTGGGCAAAAGGCTTTGTTCAGATGCACGGTCAAGACCACGTAACTCGTGAAGGCCTTAGGCAGGGTTTAACGGGCACGCTTTCCCTGGAAGGCAGCGGCGGGGCGCGCCTGTGCTAGTGCAGCGCTCGGAGCCCTGCTGTGCCTCACGCCGCGCACAGGCTGAGAGCTGCTTAGGCTGAACGCTTTGAGGGAGTTTTCCTCACTAACTAGCCATCCTATCTGCAACAAATAAGATTATCACTGTTTTTTACTGAAATTTAAAATCCTGTTGTGGTTGAGGAGAGACAGCGCGTTCAATAGTCCTCGTTTCCAGCGTTCAAGTGTTCACTTTACCAACAATCTGTTCCATGTTTGCAAAATAAGTGTATTAATCCTGATCCAGAGCCCCGCCACTGTCGTTTGCTTCGCTCCCCAGAGACAAGTTGCAGCGCCCATTTTAACCAGCGCAGAGTGCTCCTGGAACTGGGAGTATTAGCTTTTGCAGTACTGTCACTGCTGAACTTTGGAGAGGAATTAGTTATGGGCACGCTTGTGTCTGCGGGGAGAGGGGCACGAGAGAGGGGGGGAGGATTGCAGGAAAAGGTACGCCAGGAGCCATTAGAAGCAGAGCACCTGGTGGCTTTTCGGAGGGACCGGGGAGGCATCGAGCTCTGCAGAGGCTGACGACTTCTTCCCTTTCACCAAGACTATTCCCTCCTGTGAGGAACGGGGCATCCTTGTGATACAGGAGAAACTTTGAGCCCAGACCCTGATCCACTGTTACAGGCCCCAGAGGTGGGCTGGTAGGATGCCGGGTGTGTTGGGAGTGTTTCGGTTAAACCGATCTCTTAATAAAAACACTGTAATGGGGCCAAAGGCATGGAGTCCTTCCATGTTTTTAGCCTGGTATGTGCTGTGTAAAAAAAAAAAAAAAACCAACGGGTATTGTTTCTCACTTCCGCTTCACAGAAGTGTAAAGCGCAATTTAAAGGTGTTTCTGAGGTGCCGGTCCTTCATAAAGGGCGGTTGATTCAACTCGCCACAAAAATCAGGCGTGAGGTGAATCTCACATCAAATATTGGGACGCCACAAAGCATCATCCTTAGAAAGAATGTTTGTCCTCTGATAGAATGGGAATTAGTTAATAGTTTCCAGTGAACAGAAATGTAATGAAGCATTATTTTAGCAGGAAGGAAGCCACTAGCGGTGCCTCCACCTCTTCGACAGCTCTTTTTCTAATCACCGTTGCTTTATCAAGAAATGTAAAGTTGTATTTTTTTTTGTTGATATTTAAGAATAAATTCTTACAACATCATATCTATAAAAGGTTCATCACAGACCAAATACCACTCTAACCTTTTAAGCTTCCACAGTAAAAACTGTCATCTTTATTTATATAAGTTAGGGAAAGATACAAATGTAATCATAACCCCCAAGGCAAAATTTTACGGCAGTTTTCAGAACTCCTCTCTATAAAAACTACTCAAACCTACAAACATAAAAGCTTCCAATAAAATTTGCTTTAGATCCTAGTCATAAAACGTGAATTTCTTTCCCTGGTCCCGGAGCTACAGGTGTCCAATTGCCAGAGCTGTTTGCCGCAACCCCGGGCCGGCAGCGAGAGCATCCTCCTCCCGCTGGTGGCTGTCTCCGGCCCGGCCACGGTGGGCTTTTCTCGGCGATTCCTCGCTGCCGGCACCTGGCCCGCAACAGGGCCCGTGTCAGTACGGCGCTTTGGTATCCGAAGAGGAGGCAGTGGAAGGAAAAACGGCTGTGCCGTCTGTTGGGCGTTAGCCTTTTAAGGCACCAATGAGTTGAGGAATGCTCTGGGTGCTGGGAACCTCCCCTTGCCTGGGGCAGAAATACTAGGCTTTTATTTTCTGAAGGAGCAGGAGGGCTCCTGAATCTGATGTGCATATCTTAGGGTGTCTGTCATCCCGCCCTGTGCGTGTAGGGCACTTCTCGTATTTATTTTCCTCTCGCTTCAAGTCTTCCCTTTAGCAATGGGGAGACGAGCATTTCAGGACAGAAGTGATATTTCTTTCTTGGCTCTATGGGGAAACTAGCAATATCAGGACCTCGCTTATTTCCACAAATATATCTAGCCTGTGCTTCAAATCAGATGTCCTGGGCTCTGCGAACTTGCCCGCGTCAGGTGTGCAAGCGGGGAGATACTGTGCCCCAGGGCTTTAAATCTGGACGCGCTTCCTCGAACGCTTCGGTGAGGTAGCAGTGACTTGCCATCTGCAGCTGCTGGTGAGTGCACAGGAGCCCCAGTTAAACCGTGGCTGGAGACATCATCTGTCTGCTCGCAAAGTTTTGTCCTGCTTTTCTGACTAACCTAGTCTTTTTGGTGCGATAATGAAAAAAATCTTTGGGAATGAAAAGAATCATGCTGTAAAAATTCGTTTCTGGATGTAGTAGAACATTCTAGACACGCAATAATCTAGAACATGTGATTCTTCTCTGCGTTCACTTTGCTCTTTGAAATGCAGGTGATTTGCATTCACTTGAAAGATTGGTGCCACTTTCAGTTTTGCTTTGGTGAAATACAAATGGGTGCATTAAGTGTTACTTTGATTAAAGATTCGTTACTGTATGAGCTCCTCAGGTACATGTTAAGTGTTAGCAGCAGGTAGAAAATTCTTTATTTACATTTCAGTTGAGAAAATAAATCTATACGGGCATGCGGTGAAGTTGTGCCGGGTTGGAGGGAGGCAGGCTGGCTGTGTGCTTGAAATGAAGTGCAGGAATAAATCTCTGCAGATTGGGGCTTTAGCGGATTCCTGGCAACTAAAGGCTCATGCTTTATCAGCCTAGATTAATTTGCTTTTGCCATCCAGGGTGGATTTAACCCTGATAACTCGCTCCGGATGGTATCTGGTGAAAGACCTGAGTCTTTTCTTTCTGACTGCGATAAGAACAGAAGCGTACATAGGAGCAAAGCCTGCTGCTCGTAAAAATGAAAGCAGAGGCAATTCGTAGATTACGTGTGTTGTGAAATAAAAGGAAATCACAGACCTCTTGCTTTGAGGCACGCGTCTCAAAGCGTTCCTGAGAGTTCATTGTAAGAAAGAACAACGTAGTTTAAAACTGTGCTTTGATGGAAGTATTTTTTTCTAACGCCGTAGCACTAGGACGTGGGTTCCTAAAGCCGATTCCTGCAGTGACTGCAGGAGGCTGGCAGTCGCCCACGATGCCTTCGGCGAGTGGCCTGCGTCTCCCTTCTGCAGGACCTTGCCCCGCTTCAAGGGGTTGATGGTCTCCGCTTACGGTCAGCCAGCGTCTGTTGAAAAGCTTCCCTGTGCACAGGGCCTTTTCCTCTCAACTTAACGTGCCCTTCTGCTGAAAGGCCATTACAGGAGCTGGGCAGCGTGCCGTGGGTGTTTCTGTTCTCAGTGGGCTGTTGGATCTGTCCTGGGCAAGGGGCAACCGGGGAAATCGGGTGGACCAATAGTTGCAAAATACACGTATAATAAAAGATATGATTCGTGACGGGTTTTTTTCTGTTTATCTTAAAATAGACTGTAGTTACAATTCTGCTTTCCCATTTGTGTCTTATGTAAGAAATTGGCTCTCAGAGTATTAACAAGCCAGCTGTTAGTAGTTCTTTAATATTTCCCTGTCCTCTGCTCCATTAGAGAAGGCTGCATACTTAGTATCTGCTAGGTTTGTTAATTATTAGTTAACTCTGCTTTATGGGTATTGTCTTAACAAGGGAACTTCTCCCAAGTGCTCATCATTAGTTATCATTTATTTCTAGGGCTGCTGTGTCTTTTCTGTGTCCCAGTTAAAAAGCTACATTTAAGAGCAAACTTTGGGTGTTACTATGAAAAACATTTGGTGAAATTGGTTTCTCCAAAAATGTTTCAAGGAGCGATGCGCCCAAATGCCACGGAAAGAAGGTCGCTATTGAGATGGCCTGACGCGTTGCTCCTCGTCGGGGCCGAGCTGGTGCGTTTGTGAGACTGGAAGTGTCAGAAGGACGTTGATGGAATGGCTGCACAATCGGTCAGGTCTCCGATTTCAAGAGGGTGCTTTTTCTCGGCTAGAAGGCTGACAAAATGGTAACTTCTCTGGCTAGCCAGGCCAAACTGCACGCCAGTCAACAGACCTCTCTTGCCTTCCTCCTTCCCGACGGCACTGAGGGAGCCTGGAGTGCAGGAGTGTCCCCAGAGTCCTAAATGGCCTTCAACAGACATGTCCTAATGAAGCCAAGTTAAAAATCTGTAGTAAATTAATGAGAATGTTCCTTTTAGTGGCAATCATCCGTACACTCCCTCTTATGGCACCTTTTAATTATTGTTACTTATGACAGAGGTTTTGGGTCACTGCTTTCAGAAAGAAGCAAACCAGGAAACTTCTTTCTTCTAGAAACAAGCATTCCTCAGCTTCTGTGGTACACAGGCTCCAAAGGTGACGGGAAAGATAGAGATGGTCTATTTGGCAGGTGTGGAATTTGGGGAATGTGGCGCTGCTGTTGACTTTCTGGGTTTTGCTGTTGAATGAAGCAGTTTGTTCTCTGTGCCTTTGTATCCATTGCCTTTCACCAGCTCTAAAAGGACTTCATTTTCTTCCAGTTTGGGCACAGGATCAGAGGGTGGCTCTCAGCCTCTGATCTAAATAAAATAATAATGATTTTAGGCGGTGCGGTTTGCATTATTCATTGCTCTTGGCAAAGCAAATGTTGATCTTACAACATGGCTATTAATATTTTGATCGAGCAATGAAGGCACCTAGATTTAGAGCAGAGACAGGCTTCTTGCTGAGGTGATCTGTTAGCTTACAGAGCCATTTGAGGAAAACCCAGCAATGGCAAGCAAATTCACCACAGTGTTCCCATACTTGAAGGTGGAAGCGTAATATGGTTGTTAACATCCTCCGCTTTCTGTTCAGCTGCTTCTTGCAACAGAGCGCTGCAAATTCACAACCCCAGATGCTCCTTGGCAGAAACAGGGCTTAATTCTTTTGGTCTGCTCTTGTGAAAATGAGCGTGTGTCTTAGCAGAGCGAGAGTAGGTAACTCGCTTCAGCATTAATCCTTACAAGGTTAGGAGGAGGGAGGAAAAAGCTTTTCTGGGTCTCTTCTGTACTTGCACTGAGTGGCGGTTTCCACATGAGGCTTTTCTCAAGCTATTGATTGCCCGAACTATCCGTATCTCTGGCTTACATGGTGCTGTCAGGCACCTATTGTGAAGGCTTGACAGCATCATCAATATTAGTATTAGAGCTACTTTTCCAGCTTATGAGGACAGGACGTGTGTGATTGATACGGAGGTGTGTGAAAAATTGTGCGAGGTCACTGCAATTTTTTTTCTGGGCTTTCACAAAAGCCCTGTTTGCTTCCCTGTCTCCTCAACGCAGAGCAATGAATTCATCAGTGCTGCTGCTAAGTCAGTTGGCAAGATGAGTAAGCAACACACCACACTGGCTCTGCCTGCCTGACACAGGTCCAAACCGCGCTTTTGCTGAGTGCTTGCGCGGGCTCTGAGGCTGTTGCTTGAGCTTTTGTCCTCTGGAGACAGCCGGTGGGCAAAGCGTCCTCCGACGGATCCACAGATCCGTGGCGCAGACTGGTCAGCCCTGGAGAGAGAAAGGAAGGGAGAAGCGTGCCAATAAGCCGTGTGTCTGACGGAGCTGGCTCCGTGGATTAACGTTCTTACAGATCTCAAGTGCAGATTTGCAGGGGTTGATGCTGTATCAAGACAGAGGTGCGGATCACCTGCGTAAAGGGACGTCATAGACACAAGGTGTCCACGTGGTGCGTGAAGCGGAATAGCGTGACAAATCATAGCGCGCGCGCAGGGTGCCGCAAAAATTGCATTGCCTTTTGACTGTTCTCTGACTTCCGGTTTCATTTTACTTTGCTGCTGCTACTTCTGGCTGTGGAACCAGAAGATGGTTCTGTCTCCACACATCTCCCGTTCGTACCTGGAACCCGCTTGCTACTGGATGAGCTCGTACAGATATTAGTGCCACCCTAAAAGCTTTGCTCGAGCCTGAGAAAATCAGTTTTGCCACCGCAGTGGTGCTGCTCTTGCCACTCTCGGCGCCGTGAGCTGGATGAGGGCCTACAGACGGTCCAGCCCCCGAAAGCAGCAGCGCGTGATTGTGTTGCAGCAGGAATGGGGTTAGCAACCATATTGCGATTCCCGGAGTCTCTATGGCTTCCTCGTTGCTCCAGCAGGGAAATAATCTGCACCAGACTTGTTTTCTGGCACCGGCTGCCTTCCCTCTGTGCCAGCTCCAATGTGTAGGCTGGCACATTGCAGAAATGAGGGGGGCCGGGGGGAAGGAGTGGAAACAACGTCCTGGCTCCGTCGCCTCCCGTCCTGACCTGCCCCGTCCCTGGCTCCGCGGGGACCTTTCTTTGCGGTGAGGCAAATCAGGCGTTGGTACCGCTGGGCAACACGAGTCTCGGGGAAGGATGGGGACCTTAAGGCTGTTCCCTTGCTCGCCCCAGGGGAGCCGGGGGGCTCTGGAGCCGGCGGCGCTTTGGACAGCCACGCAGCGCTCCTGAAATTCAGGGCAGCCCGGCTGCCACCTTTTCCCCCCACCCCGGTTTGCCCCACCAGGTACTGCAGACGTTGTGGGCAGGGGACTGCCCCGACGCTGTGCAACTCACGGACTTTCTGAACCGCAGCTTGTAACATTTAGAAAATAGATTTACAGCTGCCCTCCCAAATCTGGAGAAATGCTACAGGCCCGAAACCCAAGGCAGAGCCTCCCACCTCTCCCTGAGTGCACGCACTGTCTCTACCTGTTTGTTACGCCTGGTGTGAAGCGTCCTTCCGATGCACAGAGCATCTCGGTTGTTCCCGCAAAAAGAGCGCGTGGAATGAGTGAGTGGTGGCTGAGCTTGGAAAAAATACCCGCCCCAAAAAGCAGCTTGTTTTCTCTATCCTCCACTTTCCCTTGTGCCTTTACTTTATCGTTTGCCTCAACAAAACATCGAGCACGAGACGTCTCCTCCTCCGTTTTGGTTTCTCCATTTCCTCATGTTTTCCTTTTATTGATGTTGCTTATTGATACACAATCGGCTGTCTCCAGGTTTAAAGCCCGAATGTTTCTGTTCCGCCAAAGGCGGTTCATACTAGATGCGGGAAGTTGCTTTCACTGAACTGTTCTTGAAATTCCACCCCAAAAGCAGGTCTGTTTGGGAAGAGCCAGTTTTTATGTAGGTTAGATTTCAGCTGCTTTCTTCATAAGCCCGGGCATCCATATAGGCAAGTGGAGATGGAGCAGAAATGTGTGTAAACGCCAGAGCGAGCGCTGCCGTGTTAAGCCTTGGAACTTGACATGTAAGTTAATTTCTGTGTTCATTTTGCTTTAAAATAAAGGTTGGCTTCGTGCTGTTCCATATGTGAAACAAGAATTTGCCTTGAGCTGCTTTTTTAAGTAGCTCTTTAAAATGAAAATTCTTGCAGAGGCGAAGCTGGAAGGCAAGATCTGCACGTAGTAATGAGAGTGCTGTACGTGTCCTGTAGCAGGACATCGAGCTTGTTGAAAATGACCTTTTTTCAAAATGTTTTTGTCGGGTTTTTTTATGCTCCCATTCTTTCCAAATGACACGTGGCGCAGGATAGTCAGTCGCTGACAGGACAGCATTAGCATGTGAAGTCCCCGCTGGGGTTGATGTCACGTTGCCGCTACCAGCACTGAGCTGTCTACCCACAGGAGAGATGGTGGGATTACGCGTTATCTTTGTTATTAACAGTGGGACCTTCTACCTGGAGACTAAAGAACAAAAGCCGGGGAAGACAGTTAATTATAGCTTAAGCTTCACAAGCAGCGTTAATGAATTTTAACGTGCCTCAATTAATAACTAATTGGGTTTTGTGCCTCAGCTGTGAATGGGAGTGTAGGGGTGTCCAGGAAAAAAATGGGTCTAAAGATGAGCTATTTTAATTGAAATACTGTAGGATCCTTCTACAGGGGAAATGGTACCCTGGTGTTATTTTACATTTTTAATGCAGAGAGAAAATCGAATGGGAGGGAGGTTGTTTCCAAGAGGAAACAAATGGTAGCGTTACAGTACCGACAATACGCGGCATTATTTTGTCACCTGTGGGACACAGGTTGGAGAGTCCCCGGTTCAGAGGGGTACGTAAGACACTGACTCAGTGCTGGCCCGTAAGCAGCCGTATTGCCTTCGACGGCTCCCACGTCTGACATCGTCCGCGCTCAGCGCTGGTAAACTCCTAGCAAGGATGAGACCTTGTGTAAGCCCACCCTCCGGGTGGTTCGGGGCTGAGCCCGGGCTCACACCGGGATGCGAAACCGCGTTCGCATGCATCTGGCAGGGTTCCAGGATGGGGGCGGTGACGGTGGCCGATTTTGAGCTTCCTCGGGCCGACTCTGCGCTGAGGTCCAGCGAGTTAAGCAGGTGCCAGGAAACCTTCTGATGAATCTGGCCCAATGGGAGTGTTACTTAAAAACTAATGGGAGGTGATGGCCCAGCAGTATGCTAGAGAATGTGTTAAAGCTTTAACTTTTCATTTAGGGTTTTTGACAAGACGCTGCAGATTATAAATAATGGATGAATTCCCAAAGTATGTCTGCACTTCCTGGCTAACTTCCCACATGGGTGAACTGTGAGTTTTCTCCTTAATTATCTGTAGGAGAACCTCTGCATATTGCTCTTTAAGCATATAATTATCCTTGATCATTTGGGATGAATTATATGTCCTCAGTACTGTATGGATTTGGTCCTGATGTAGGACATAGAGTCAAGCAGATAAAAAAGACGTGAAGGACGTAGAACAGTGGAGCGTGAGGAGGAGCCTCAGCTGCCTCCGTTTGAGGATGGGGGTTTGTTCGGGAGGATTTAAAAGCCACTGCGGGTTGGATCCTGTGAGCACCGAGGAGTCGTCTGAGCTGCTCCGAAGCAGCAGGTTACTCCTGAAAAAAATTTTTTTTTATGTGATTGAGCCCCAAATGTATGATAGTTTCTTTTTATAATCAAGTCCTGGTAGGCCTAGTAAGGAGAGCTGCTCTCCTCCATGACATTGGGTGAGTAAGCACCATCCGTGAGGGTGGGATTTATTCTCCGCCATCTCCCATTTCTCTAAGCGCTTACCCTGTCAACGACTGCAAAGTTTCTGTGGCTTCCATTCCTTGAGTTTTCTTTGCATACAGCAGGCGGTCTGCTCCCACATACTTTCCACACCAGCATTTCTCATCGTAACGACCATAAGCGATGGCTCTGGAATATCAGAAATGAGTTTGTGGTCAGAAAAAGGGCAGTGCTGCTTGTGGTGTCCGGTCCCAGAGTGCTGTGCTCACCCAGCTGGGTTCTGCTCTTTGGCTGCCTGGGTAGATGGTGGTCACCCACGTTGAGGAAAGGGTTGGGGTTTTTTGAGGCTCTGCTAAAATCCATCCCGGACACGTACCTTAGCAATTTTACACGTCTCATGTGAAATATTGGACAAGTAGGGGTACATCAAGAATAAAAATGTGATGTGTAGAAATAAAGGGCCTGATTTGATATCTTTTAATCATACCCTTAAAAGAGCGGTCGGGTGCTTCCGTAGCTTAGGAGAAGACCTCTGTATGCAACTTGGACCTTACTCCTACCCAAGCCTTGTTGTCGATTTGAGCAGGATGAAGCCCTGAAAGTAAGCACCAGAGCTACATGACTGTCAATTCAGCGGTGGACTCACACGAAAATATTCCATCTCTGAGTTCCAGGTGTCAGAGAATTTAGGTAGAAAGAAATGATGCGTAGCATAAATTTTTTTATACTCTAGGATGGATTGTGCCTGGTAGTGCTATTGGTCTAATGAGATATTTTATGTCTCTTTCTATTGAAAGAGGATTATTTTTAAGCCCACAGTTAAGAGAATGTCCGGTATTTTGCTATGATTAGCATGTAATTCAGGCTCTGGTGGGATAAAAGACATTACAGAGGTAAAGATAGCAAAGGTTAAATTGTGTTTGTAGTAGTTAAAAAGAGCGATAAATCCTAGAGAGCACAAAAATAGAGGAATACTCTGCATCTCAAACAGTAGAAAATTGTCGTCTTTTGAATTTGGTGCTCTGAGTGGGAAGGAAGAAAAGAAAATATATATGCTGTTCTCCTCCTTCAGTACCATTTCTAAAGAATATTTATCAGCAACTCCAGCCACAAGGTAGGAAAACACACAGAAGCCAAAGTGCAGCTTTAGTTTGTTTTGTTTTACTCTTACTTTTTGTTGTTGTTGTTGTTGTAGTACGTGAACATCCTCAGACGGAACACGGCAGTAATAAGAAAATGAAAAGAAATCGTTAATTTCTTAAATGCAGCATTGTCACGCACCTATCCTCCAACGACAGCTATTTACGCAGGGCTTCTCATCATGCCCTTCACAACTGCCGTACAATAAATAATAAAAGATTAAAACCTTAAACCTGGAAAACTTAGGAAAAAAATATTAGAAAATTTTATTTCAGATTATAAAAATCCTTGAATGATTTACTTTAAGGGACAATTTCATTGCTGCCATGTGCAGGAACTAATGATCACACAGGGCTCCGGATTGGTGAGAAGGTTGCTTGGGAAACATAGTCATAGGTAGGTGATAAAGTCATCCTTTCTCCATCACTGCCTCACTGTCACCGGGATAGCTTTTACCATTTGTTACAAGAAAATGATAGTCCACGTACATATTTATATCTGGATGGCAATAACATTGGCAATAACATTCACTGAGCGATCCATGTTGTTTTAAGGAGCCCAGCTTGCTTCTCGGTGCCAGCGACCCTCGTCCTGCATGTGATGGGGTTTAAAATAGAGTTTCTAATGATGGAGACAGCTTCCCCGATCTTGACGTATGCAATGAAAAATATTCTTTGTCATGAAGTGCGTTGCTTAAACTGGAAACAAGCCACAAGAGTGTCTTGTCCCCTCTCGGGTGTTATACTAGCGATCCACCTAATTACGATATAGGATCTTTGAGAGCCTTACTTTGTCCTCCAGAGAACCATGTGTCTCCTGCGATTTCCAAGCGCAGGATTGCTGAAATACATGACTGGTTGGTTACTGCCGCAAGGTAAAAGTGTTTTTGGTAATGGCCGTGGAGGAAAGGATGCTAGATTGAGGTCCGTTCAGCTGAGAACCACATTACAGTAAGTGGGGATTTGATTGATTTTTTTTTTTGTTTTCCTTAAAACCCTGTGAAATTAGCACATTCACGTACAGGTTATTGTTAGGCAAAGCTGTCAAGTGGAGTAGCAGTTGGTGATGCCAAAGCCAAGAAAAAATACAATTAAAAGTGAAAGACACTGTACGGTACGGAAAGTAAATGCCTGTGCTTTTGGGTGATGAGGAAGACGGCTGTGCTTACTCGATGGAGGTGCCCTCTAGTCTTTAATAAATCACACTTGTAATAGTTCCGTTGCCTTCATGTTCTCGGACCCGTCTGTTAGCTGGTGCCTCGTAGTACAGTTAATATTGCCCAAGAGCGGTAAGGGGGTTGTGCTGCATGTAACTAACTCCCCTTTTGGTTTAGACTCACAGCTCGTTATAGCCCTTTGCTCGTTCGTTTGCATCGCTGCAGAGATGCTCTTTGTGTCGGTAGCTTGGGGAAATTTTCTCTGTGCCTCCCACGCCTCTTCCTGGTCAATGTCTTGGTGCATTGATTCAGCGGAGCAGATATTAATTCTTCTTATCCTTTGCTCAAGCTTCACTACTAGCTTCTGTCCGGCGTGTAGGAGACAAGTCTCTGTAAAGCTTGAGTTGTTTCTCTTCACGAGCTCTTGAGCTAGTAGCTGAACTTTGTGCTTTTTTTTTTCTTCCAAATACAAAGGAATTGCCTAGCAGTGGGCAGAAGTTTCAGCTTCCCGGGAACCGCTGCCTTTCATGCGGTGTTGAAATAATTGCGGATATTAAAAATTGAAACCCTGTAGTCCTGTGGACGACAGACACAGACAGTGGATGGTGCTGGCCCCGTACCAGCCGTTTCTGGTACCGTCCCCAAGCGGCGGGCGCATCCTCACGAGCAGGGAGCGCACCAGCCTGCGGGTTGGCTGTGTCCCCCCCGCCCCCCCCAGGGCTTTTTTCCTTTCCCTGGTCAGGGCGGGGGACAGCGGTATGAAATGCAGTGATGTGCCTTGCATATCACACGGTTGGATTCTAGATTTATTTTTTCACTGAGGAACCCTGTGGCTGTTTTTTGTCAGACGTAGGTAATGGTTTCGCCACCTTCGGAAAATATGTAGAAGAGTTTTTATGAGAGGTCTGTCAAAAGTATGAAAATGTATCGTACTGTTAGGGTCGAGCCAAATGCAGACCATGTGAAGCTGTATGGAGAGATAAAACATTTTGTTAGACCAAACGAGAAGAGTGGAAAAAAAATGTCTAAGACAGAAACTGGCGAGTCTGTCAACAGCCACTGTACCCCAAAGCTTATGAGATGGATGATAGATAATTCGTCGATGGATGGATGTGTATTTCATCAGTGCACAGATGATACTTAACTTTTGAACTCCGCTTTAAAAAAGTGGAATTATATGCATTTTTTAATATATATATACACACACACGTTTTTGTTTAGGAATTGTAGATTACCTTCAAATGACTTCTCAGACTACAAAGCCTAAGTGTCTTGGAGTAATAGTTATAAATGAAAGCCTAGCTTGTTGATAATTTTTGTCTGCACTCAGAGCGGTCCCATTACAGGAAAACCGTTAAAAGATTGTAAGCATCATCACTTCTAAATTGGAAATTGCACTCTCTGGAAGGAGAAAAAGCTCAGCTTACTAAAACAGTGTGTTGCAGGAAAATACGGTTTTTGGTTAAGGTAGCTGGAGGTGTCTCTGCTTTTGTGTGTTTGGTTTTTTTACATTCAAAATTGGAAAAATTTAAAAGAAGAAAAAACCCAACTCTGTACTTATGACTAGTGTGAGGTAATACTGCTGCTTCTGCAGCATCCGCGCACACCTTGCCGCGGTTCCGTTCCCACGGCACGCAGACAAAGCAAAAGATGGCTTTGGCGTAAGCTCAGAATTGCCCGGAGAATGAGTGAAGAGGAAGGCACTTAAGAAAGCCCTCTTTTTATGTTGTTACCGACTCCAAGCTGAAAAAATCTTTCACGTGGCTGAAAAGAGGTTATAAACGTGATGCTGCTTAAATAAGCAAGTTCCTTCGTATAGGGTAAGCTGATAGCAGACTGAATTCTCAGAAGAAAATCAGTGGCTCGCAAGCTGCGGTGTGGTCCAGCTCTTTACCTTCCCCTCACCGTCTGAAGCGCATCCAGGATGGGGAGCGTTTTTGGCACCTACTTCTCTGTCTGCACAGAAGGGGCAGGGAGCGGTGCCTGCCAAGTCCGTGGACCTTCAGGATCTGACAGCCTGAACCCCACAGATCACCGGTCATGCGTGCGCGGCGCCTGGGCCTTCGTCTGCCCTCCTTCCAACTCCATCTCCCGCTGCCCAGGCGTCTTGGCTGGCTCAAACGTCATGCTGTCAGCATCTCCCGCCGTTTCGCGCGGCTTCCTCCTTGAAGGGGACTTGCAGCCAAAGGACAGCCATCAGTGTCACAGTCCTGATAAATTTATCATTCAGGTGTGGTAACGGGACAGTTGGTGATACGAGGGGACCGGTCTGCTTCAGCACGCTCTCCAGAAGTCATAAGGAGCAAGTATGAATACAGTCATCGTGGTGTCCTGACTCGGTCTCCTACAGGTACGCCTCCTGAGTCCCAAAGCTGCAAGCATTTGCATTTGTTGGGGTGCGAAGTACCACTTGAAAAACCTGCGATTGTCTGTAGGGCTTTCGCTTCTGCTCATCGCACCTCAGACGTGACCGGCGCCGCGAGGGGTGCCTGTGCTTCTGCGGGTACGTTGGCGATGAGCAGGGGCCCGCAGAGCTCAGCCCTCGCGCAGAGGGGTCCAGATCAGTGCGTGTGGCTTAAATAGCCTCTTCGCAGCCGCTGCTCTAGCCCTGCTGCTCGTCACCTGAGACTGCAGTCCTAAGGAAGCCAGTTCCCCCTGCTTTCAGGGCAAGTTCAGCTAAGGCAGGTACTTAATTTTAAGCGCATACTGATTTTGAGGGTTAGGCACAAGGCTGAAGACATCTCAGACTATCGGTGCTCAGGCGTGGCTACCGTAGGAAGTGCTGCTTCTTGTCTTGAAAGGTTAAAGCTTAGCTCGTTTGTTGAGCAGCAACCCAAATGGGGCAGGATCGCTCAACAAGAAAGCTCTCGGCTGCTCAGTTCTCTGCTGTAGGGGATGATTTACAGCTCAGGTCGTACTAGCTTCAAAACACAGGGCGCAATTTTTATCATCCAGTGCCTTCCTCTTCGGCATATGCCTTTGTTCTCACGTGACCAGTAACTGCGAGTAAATGAGCGTCATCCTTCATGGGCATAAAACTGGGTTTCGCAGGATGGCAGTGCTGTGATCTGAGAGTATGAGAGAGAGATTGATTTTTCTGGCTAGAGGTTTTGAGGTGTTTTTTCATCTGATTGTCTGTCTGCGACTATTCCTGAACTTGAACTAGAGAATAATTAATAATTTAGGTCACTCTCTATTGTCATCTTCTTCCTCCACCTTTAAGCTACCCTTTTTTGTACTGTTAGGCACATCTTGTGATATGCATGAGCTTGTTCGGAGCGTAGTGTAAAAGCAGGGTTGAAAATGCAGTATTGCATCTTAGTCCCCAAATAAGAGCGAAAAACAAAATCTCTGCAGCAGCTTATCTCAGTGAACCTTCCACGAGAATAAAAGAGGAGCTTTCTTCACCATTGTCCCCGTGGCCCTCTCCTGCGCTGCACAGTTTTTGGCAGAGTGTTTCTACTCTTGGGTTTGAGGGGGAGAGCGTCGTTGTTAAATGACTGTAGAGCAACCAAGTTGCCTGGTCAGTAACAGATTGGAGAGGCACGTAACGATGAGACACTTTACTACAAAAACATAGCTAAAGCTGCAGTGTGAAACTAGAAAGTCATTTGGGTTCACGAAAGGAATTTTGGCAGGGGCTTAGGCCTTTCTCTTGCAGGTATGCCTGCTTAGAGCATCACATAGCCTAGTGGAGCTGTGTTTTCCAGGCAGTCATCTGTGCTGAAGAGTCATTTGACCGCTTTCCCCAGCTGTTTTGTTTTCATTAGCTTCATGCTGCTGAACTACTGCTTTCTCGACTCGATCCATGCAGAGACCTCACGTTAACTCCAGTGACGTCTTGTTTCCCTTAGTGGGCTTTGGCTCAGCTTCTGACCACACCAAAGCGAAACACCGCATCCACGCTCACCCGCCGTCAGTCACACGTCCCCGTGTGTCTCGGTATGTGCCGAGCCTGACTTCTGAAGAGGCACGGTTGCATCTGCATCACAGCACAAGAGAAAATCGCTGGCGCGGAGCGTGGTATGAAAAGGTGCCGAGCTCGCTGGGGTCAGCTTCTTGCCGCGGGTGTTTTCTTGCAGCGCTCGTGTGCCATTTACGCTTGGCAAGCTAGCCTCGCATCAGAGTTGTTCGCAGCCGGTGCTGCTCCTGTTCTCAGGCAGCGAGGCCTGTTTCTTCGTGAGCATCGCGGTTTCAAAACTGGAGTCTAGGTAGAACGGCTGAGCAGAAATGGGACTTGCTGCTGCTGCTGCCGCCACAGCTCCCCCAACGGCACTCTGTTGGAAAACACGAAGTTCATCTCGCAACAGAAAAAAGCTTGGTCACAAGCTCAGAAAAAATGCATTTTTAGCACTGGGGTAATGCCATCCCCTGGTGAACTCTGCTATAACAATATTTTAAGTATGTATTTTCTGGATAGCACATGCATAGGAATAGAAACGAGGCTGGGAACAGATGAGTATTTATTTGGAGCAAAAACATTTTGCTCGCACCATTTAAAACACCTTCCTGTCACCTGAAAGAGAAGGAAATGAACTTAAAACCAACCAGCCAGGGACGCATCCAGCGCCACATTGTCCTCGTAAAAGCTGCGCCTCGCTGCTCTCTGTATCGTGTGAGAACACGGTGTGCAGCAGCGTTATGAAATTTGCTTGAAATGAGTATTTTCAGTTGGGAGAATGCACCAGGCAGATGTGGTGGAAGAAACGTGGTGTATGGGCGAAAAGAGAGAAGAAAGGGCTCTACTTAGTAAAGGCTCCTTCCAGCACAGTGCTTAATTGTGGCGCAACAAATCATATAAAGATGTTTTTAAATAGTCGTGTTGAGGCCAACAGTTATTTGAGGCAGTGTTTGTGTTTCTGTTGTTCTTAATGAATCCCTTGGTTCCAGTGCTGACTTAATTTACGAGTGTGAAATGTTCATTTATCATTTGGAACTTTGATTTTGGTGAATATTTAAGGCTAGCTAGCATTCAAGTGTTTTCTCTAAGCAAGTCTGCACGTCTGCATTTTCACAATGAGCAAACATGCAAGATTTTTTACTATGGCCGAACTGCAAATTGCTTTCAGAGTCAAACCAGTATGCAGTGTATTTTTGCCCATGTGTTTTTTTGGCTTCACTCAACACCTCCCAAGCATTTCAGGAGAGGCCCTCTGTCAAATCAAACAATTTTCATGGGCCACGAGGCATCCTTACCCGGCAGCTTCTATTCAAAACCATCATCTGAGGGCTGCGGTCCCCAGAGCCCCTCCAAACCGATTACCTTTTCGTTACCTGCAAAGCTGTCTGATGAATGCCCTCCCTCTCAACATAGTCCTTTCTTTAAAGCCTTTTCTTCTTTCACTTGCATTGGTAAGTTTGCCTGGTAGTTTCTGGTTGGAGCGAGCTGTGGGACGTAGCTCCTTTTTGTATGGCAGTGGCCCGTGTGAGCAGTAGTTGGCATTTACACTTGTAGCGCGGTTTCAGAGCTGTGTCATTTCTTTGCCTGACCCACAGGGTTAAGCTGAGCTTAAGCAGCAGTCACTGTATTGTTTAGTCAGCGCAATATCATGCTATGTATAATTTGGATTTGTAATTTCACCAGATGATTGTGGAGTCACAGCATAGTTTGGGATGGAAAGAACCTTTAAAGGCCATCTAGTCCAGCCCCCTGCAGTGAGCAGGGACATCTTCAACTAGTTCGGGGGGCTCAGAGCCCCATCCAACCTGACCCAGAGAAGGAGGTTTTGCATCCTGTAATAAGTAACCTCGAGCCATAAAGACCTAGAGGTGAACAATTCAATCCGGACATGACTCGTGTTAGGGGCTTGGGGGCACCTTTTCACGCTGTGGTCTGCACAGATGTCGAAACGCAGGCTGTGCGGGCTGCTGGGGGAGCAGGAGCCGAAGTGGGAATTGCACCCTAAACTTGCAGCTGGGATAAGGGGTTGAGGAAGGAGAATTGTGTGACAGATCTCTGGTTAGAGGGAAGCCCTGCTGGCACGGTTACCTCTCTGTGGACTTAATGGAGCCATATCCTGAGCATCCCTCCCTAGTTCATGTTCTTGTGCGTCAGCTTGCAGAAGGGAGTTACGAGTATTGGTGGCAGAAATGTGCGATGCGGACAAAGCAGTGCTGGTGTAAACCTGTTGTAATCTCTTCTGCTGCACTGGTAGAGAAACTCTTGTGGACACTTACTTTAAACCTGTCTTGTACTGATGTAACTTAATCTGATCCCTTGGTGATTTAAGCTATATTTGACATGAACTGGAGTGAAATCGATTTCCATTCACCCACACAGAAACTTCCAGCAATTTAACTAGCTCAATTTTGAAAGTGATTTTACGGCATGGGATCTCAAACAGAGCTGGGGGAGGTGGGGAAGAGGACAGACCTGCGGTGCCCGAGGAGTCCCGAGGTGACAGCCCGTGAAGGGTACCTGGGCGCCCACGCCGACGTAGCTGACAGGTACCAAGTCACAGCCCAGGTCGCCTGAGAGAACTTATTGCTGTTTCTGCACCCTCGGGTAAACCGGCACACTCTCTGTAGGAAGAGAAGCCTTACTCAAAACACAGCAAATGGGAATATTCGGCCTGAAGCATCTTAGGTGGTTCTCCGTTATTACTCTCATACTGAGCAGAGATTTACAGTGTACTCCAGGATGGTGATTGAATGTATCTATGCCTCAGGACCTAATCATGGAAACAGAAGTTAAAAAGGGTGTTTTTAAGAGGAATACCAACTCTACATCGGTTGCCGCAGTTATCAGGGAATCTTTCACAGCCTACAGCAGAGCTGCATTTATTTTATTTATTTTGATATCCAAATCTACTTAGGGAAGGAAATTGGTTTGATAAAATGTAACCAATCTAAGGGAAGCTTGGGAAAAGACCGGCAAGTTCCCCACCTGAAAGATACAGCATTGGATGTAACTAGAGCTCCTGAAGTATTTTAGCGTTTGACTCCTCTGTCTCGTTCCTGCTCTATGCAGAAAACATTTCTTCTGTGTCTATGTCGGTGGGGTGGCAAAATGGAAATGCCACCGGTCCCTTTGGAGAAAGAGAGGGGACCGCTGTACGGCACCGCGCATCGTGGGGAATCGCGGTGGAAAGGGATCGGGTTGGCTGGCGTCGGTATCCGCTGGTGTTAAGTATGTGTGAAGTGTGTGTACCACAGTCTGTACTTAATAGCAGGAGGCGTGTCCGTCCTTCGTGGCTGCCTTAGCTTTACAGATGGAACTGGGGCACGTGGCAGCGGTGCCCTCGTGGTGTCTCACGCTCGGCCACGGCAGCAGGGCTGATGCCGGCGCTGCAGATGTGCAGCGGAGGGCTGGCTCCTGATGGGGAGCCGTCCCCCGCCGCAGCGCAGCCGTGAGTGCTCCCCGCGGGCGGGTGGCAGCTGCGGCCTCCGGGGTTTGTAACGTGCATCTGGGGTGCAGCGGAGCCGTAGCTGCTAGGTGCGGGACTCACCTTGAGCACCCTGTCCGTGAGTTACCAAACACCTCTTCAAGCGTGACACAGCATCCCAGCCAGGAGCTCTCTGACTCCAGGATCATAGCCAGCCTTATTTTCATTTGTTCTTTGTTCTGAGTCCATCTTGAGCTCTTTTGTAAGTAAAGGCAGGGCTTTATTATAAGTTGGTGAGTACCACAAACTAGAACAGCTTTTAACCCGTGGGTAAGGCACTGCCACGGCTACTTCTCTTTTCCGACTGGTGTAGCGTGACTAGGTGACCTTGCCGAGCCCGTACGGGAAGCACTCAGGACGTTCGTTTGCCCAATGGGCACTAAAATGTGACCTCTTTGTTTTTATCTGGAGGGGGTTTGGGTTTTGTTTTTTTTCTTGTTGAGCTAGAGCTCAGGTTTGAGTTCAGTGCTCTCCTTTCATTTGTAATCATGCTGTCGGTTTTCAAAGGGCAGCTCTCATTACACAAAGTCTTGGAAAGGAGAGAGCCTGAACATCAGTGTGTTGTCAGGACCAAAGGAAAATATAGAGCCGGTGCCAAAGTCAGGCATGTGTAACGGTCTCCTCTCCCAGCACGTGTCACGTCCATCCCACTTCCACTGCAGGGGGGCGGAGGGGGGAGTGCTCTCTGGAACAGGAGGAGATGGGATTTGGGAGTACCAGGGCGTGAGCCCCTTCCCCAGGAGACCTGCCTGTGCACTTAAGACAGAAGCTTTTTAGGTGTGGCCAGCTATGTTGCACCGTGTCCGTATCGTCGCTCAGCGCTGAACAGCAGATGCAGCAAGAAGTTCTTGTTTCCCATTTTCCACTGCCAGTGTTGCCTCTCGAGGAGGGGTTGCTTTTGTTTGGTTTTGCAAGCTGGGAGGAGAGAAACGTCTCCAGCTCGCAGCCTGCTGACTCCCATGAGCTCCGGCCTGCGAGGCATACAGAACAAGCCTCAGCTGTTACACAAAGCCGCTGCGCTTTGTTGGTGGCACAGACCACAAAATATTGCCGTCCTACAGAGCGGCCGCAGGGAATCCCAGCGGCAGAGAGGGGAAGACCGTGCCTGCATCGAGTCACCGAGCCGGTTCAGCACAAGGTGGCTGAGGACTGAATGGAAGATGAGCTGTAACAGTTAACAGGAGCAGCCCTAGGCCAGCCCCTGTGATGTCAACAGCGTAGGGAGAAGACTTTTTGCGTGTTACTGGAAGTGAGGTTCGCTGAAAGCTATGAAGGCAGCCAGGAGGGCGCCGGTGGGGCCGTGTGTTATTCTGTAATCAGGTGTTCTGGAAGGCAAGAACCACACCTACCTTCTCTTGTATTGGTAGAGTTCCCTTTCTAGAAGTTCTGTTAGCTTCCGGGTCAAAACATCTTCGCAGCGGTGCTCAGAGTGCATCTCCCATCTCCCCTTCTGAGCAGCTTGGCACCAGCTTTATTGTAAGAGCAGCAACTTTCATATGGTATGAGTTAGATTTAGGTTTTGCTAAAGGCTGTAGGGAGAAATTCCATTCCCTCCTATCTACACATGTACAATTTTAAGAGTCAGGAGTCAACCTGAACTCCTGAACCATCAGTTTTACGCAGTTGTGCCAAAACCGTATGTTGCTAGATCCATATCTCCTGAGCTTTTCTGACCACAGATAGCAAAAGCAGGCGTTTCTGTCCCATGTCAAGTTATTTCTATGGTACAAGGTGCGAAATGTGGGTTGGGAGGCAAGTTTTCTGGTAGTAAATTAGAGCTGACCCTAGAGGAAGTAACTGCTGCATAAAACCACGTACAGAATATACGCGTAGGGGGCTGTCTGGCTTTTAGGTAGATGAAAATTCTGGCTTCAGGCTCGTTGCTATAGGCACAGGTCGATACAAACTTGGAGCCAAACTACAAGTCCAGCAAAACTGGAGAAATTTCAGGAAAGTTCCCTGGTTGGCCTGAATAAGTAATAAAGAAATCATTCAGGCTTGCGAACCAGCCAAGACTGAACTGGAAGCACTGGAAAGGTAAAGGTACATTAAAATGCAGGGCATTAGGTGCTGCCGAGGCCAAGCTGTTGCAGCCTGGACCTTATACTCACATAAGTGCGGTACTAAAAGTGACGTACTTCTACCAAACAGTCTAAACTTGAGAAGACTGCGAGGGATTGCGTTTTCTCTCTAGTGCAAACGGAGCTTGCCAAAGCTTTTGTTTTGCTGCAGCTAATGCAATCCTTCACGGACGATCTGACCAGGATGGTCTCTTGGATTGCCCTGGGCGACCTGGTTCTGCCAGGAGCTGCTCTGGTCAGGAGCCCACCTCGTGAAAATGGAGGCAGTAAGTGCTTTTTGGCCGTACCACCCCACCACCTGACGTGTAGCCTGAGACCACGTTCAAAACCATGCAGGAGCCGAGAAGAGTACAAGTCCCTTCTGATGTAAAGAGCTGAAAGTGAAGAAAGAAAGAAGAGGCCAGGCAGAGCCGGATGGCAGCTCAGACCTTGCTGAGCTTTTGGGAGAGACCTATTAAAGGAGCCAAACCGGAGAAAATGAAGTGTGAATAGCAATGCAACTTCACTACTGTCGCTGCAGCTTGTGACTGACAGGAGAGCAATAAAGGCTGAAAGAGTTTGATGAAGCAATAAAGTATGTTCCTAGTTTGCTGTCCAGAGCTGAGAAGTTTTTTCAAGGCTCCCGTCCCACCAGTCGTGGCAAACACCTTCCGCTGCCTCCTGGCTCGGGACGCAGCCCTGCGTCCTCCCTCTTGCTCTGAGACAGGAAGAGCGCTGGGCCAGGCGCTGGAGAAGAGCCCCAGCTCTCAAACCTGACACGGGGCAGAACAGATACCACACGCCCTGCAGGCTGGGGGTTCCCCCTCGTCAGCGCGACCCAAGTCACAGCTCCCCCTTCAACAGAGAGGCCGATCCCCCGTGTGCCGAAGCTGTCAGTTGCGTGCGAGTCCTTTCTTACCCCCAGGGAGCACCAGATCCACCGCCGCCCCGCAATGACCCACGGCCTGCCCGCCATCCCGGTCTGGCCTGGCAGTTGGTGCGTCGTCAGAGGGAGATGGAAGAAAGATTTCTAACCCTTCTGCATCTAGCTGGCAGCCTGCTCGCTCCATTGCCACCAAGATATCAGTCCCTCCACGTTATTTTAGTTTATCTCTGGGTGAGCGTGTGCACTTAAGCTTCAGCAGCAGATTGCTAAGGCCTTACGCAAAGCGAGCGGCTCGATAAAAATCACAATTCAGAAGGTCAAGACTCTGTGGTCCAGAGTGTCTGAGCCTTAAAAACCTGTGGCAGGCAAACAGACTTAACCTGGACCTCACCAGCGGACGCAGGCAAGGGTTCAGTGCTGTCCCCAGGTTACCAGATGGGTAGTGCAAAGCCCCATCAACACCAATTGCCAAAAGGTCACCTCCACAAAAATCAAGAGGTATTTGAAGAAATGCTTTCAGGTCTGCGGATGCAGCGATGGAGTGAAGTTGTCCCCTCGTTCGCTGTTGTCTTGAGGTGAAAGAAAAGATGAGCGTAGCAGTTGCTTTCCCTGGCCAGTCACGCAGCCATGTTCCTACAGCTGGTTCTTACGGACTAGTAGTAGTAGTTCCTACAGCTAGTAATTTGGACTCTGAAGCCAGCGACCAAGGTGGAGCTGCCTGATGTAAAGCATTTTGAGATTTTTTTTCTCTCCTTCAGTGGACTCTTAAGCTGACAGCAAAACTCAGCAGGGAAGGAGAAAGCAATCTTGCCACCGACCAAACCTTGGCATGAACCTCCCAGGGATAAAGGGATGAACTTTGTGTACCCGGAGAGGCAGAATCCTTTCTGATGAGTGAAGAGGGCATGGGACAAGCCGCTGCTCATGTGATTGTTTTTTGGGCACAAATCTGGAAAACTGGCTTTTTGGGCTAGAAGTTGCTGCTGCCAGTAGTGTTGCACGTGTTTGGGACAGATGTGAGCTCAGTCTTAGGAGCCCCTAAAAGTGAAGCATTTAGACCTTTTTTTTTTACTGTTACGATTGCAGCTGACTGCTCAGTTCTGCAGAGGGTTTTCAAAAGGTCACCGTGTGTAGCAGTGACTCACTGTAGCCGCGGCCCTGGGAGCATTAACAGTTTGAGCAACTTCCAGCGTGGAGTTTTCCAAAATATGAATGTTCATGAAAGGAAAAAAAGACAGTGTTTTTAAGGATTCAGTTTTGTAAAAGACATCTGGGTTTGGAGGATCAGGTTACCTAATAAGCATCTAGATCTTTCATGTGCTGGTGTTTAACTACATATGCTGGCTCTGTCTTTCTCTGCATTTGGATTTCCTTTCTGTGTGCCTTCAGTCTTGTCCTTTCTTTTAGTGATCCCTTAGCTTTTCAGAAGTAAAAAAGTTTGTACCCTTTGCAAGGATTTCTTAAGGGTCCTCCGCCTTCTCCCTGCTGCTCCTTTCTCTTTTGGCTCTGCTCTAGGGATGTTACGGAAGAGCTGCGGAATATGACCTTGTTGAAGCCACAAGCAGATAAGCTGTGCTCAAAGAAGTCCTCTGGCACAGAGGTAGAAAACAGCTGCTTTCCCTGCCTGGACGTGAGGGTGAAACAAAGTCCCAGCTTTCAGCAAGGTCCTAAGGAAAATCCCAGCCTCCCTAGGAAACTGTGGTCAAGCCCGAAACACATGGCTTTTCTAGCACCACCAATGATGCCTATTCCTCAGAATGGTCAAGTGTCACAAGAAACCACTTCTTTAAAGGGCAGGATATGATAACATGCTGGGATTTTTTCGGCTAGCCACACTTTAGGACATGACGTCACCTTTGTGGTCTCGCCACTGCTGAGTCTGACGTGAGGGCTGCAGCAGCCCGGCTTTCCTGATAGCCAGGATGTTCAGCAGACCAGGATGTCCTAAAATAGATGTAATCTCACTTCCTAACTTTCGGTGCCCATCTTGGCTCAGTTGCTGACTTGCTAGCCCTGTCCTTCCCTTTTCTCCAAAAGGCATCTTAGAGCATCTTAGATACCTCTCCTGGTGCGTTGTGAGCTGCGGGGAGGGTGGCGAGACCCTGCCCAAGCCAGGCGGCAGCAGCAGCCTGGTCTTTAATTGAACAAATGGACTCTTAATGCACATTTCTTGCCGTAACAGGGCTCGTACTCCGGGTGGAGGAAAGGTGGTGCAAAGCGGCCAGGGCAGCTGCGTCCGCGTGGTGCCCTTGGCCCCGGCCCAGCAGCAGCTCTTCGTGAAGCGGTGGTTCTCCCCCGTCGCACGTGGCAGAAGCGCTGGTCTTAACCCATGTGCCGGGACAAGCAGGGGAGGGAGCGGACAGCGCTGCTGGAGTTTGAGGGCATGGCTCTGGCACCTCCGAGGAGCGGCCCGCGCTCTGGGGAGGCTCTTTGCAGGTGGCAGGGAGGTGGCTGCACGCCAAGGCGGGAGTGACTTCCTCGCCGTTTTCCCCGTGCTCTGCATCTAGTCCCTATTAACTGTAGCCGTGATCTGATAAAGCACGCCAGCTTAAATACTGGCCCATCTACAGGCCCCCTTGGTTTTCATTATGCCCATATAAGAGGAAGGAAGGAAACAAACCTTGCTGCACTTTTGTTACATGGTTTGTAATTAACACAGCACAATGCTGTTACAGGTCCCAATAAAAATAAAAAGTCTTTGCAGTTATAATGAGATATTCATGCATGGCAGCACCAGAGTATAAACTAAACTTTTATTGTATGCGTTAGCTATGGTAAATGAAGCGCAACAGGGCTAAATTCATTACGTCCCATCTCAGCTGCATCTCACAAATAACGGGCCTTAAACATTTTCATCAGAAAGTCCATTTCCTCTTGTTGCCAGCAGCAGTTAACCGGCGCTGAATATTCTCTCTGCAGAGATGGTTGAACCTGAGGGTGATATAGGACGGCGGTAAACATTTGTTAAGTAATTAATATAACCTGTTTACAAGGAGTACCCGGCAGTCACAAGGCAATAAACAGCGTCTCGCACCTCTTGTCCCTGCCAGAGGGAGGGCGAGCCCGGCAGCGGCGATGTCGCTCGTGCTGCAGCACCCAGCGGGGAGGTTGTGGTAGAGCGTGGATGGGGAAACTGAGGCACGTGGGGCAAAGGCCAGAGCCACAGAAGCGTTTCAGTACCCGCCGCTTCCCAACGCAAGAATGCGTAGCTGAGCTTGTGACTGCGGGCCAAACTTATTTCTCCAGTGACCCAAGCCTTCGTGTCATCTGGAACAGAACTCGGAGCCGTGGGAAGCCATCGCAGGGGGAAGTGGAAGGACGGACAGTTTGTGGTGATGTTGCCCCCTTGGCCTCACGGGATGGTTAGTAGGAAGCAGGGGCTGAAGGCCGTTCAGTTGTTTCAGCGGGAACGGGCAAGGAAGGGTGACAGCCTTCTGGCTGCGTCTCCGAGGTTTGCCTGGGGAGCTCCCTCAGGCCTGCTTTATTCAGGGACTTTCCGCTCGTGGTGGTCTGTGTCCACCTGGGCTTTTTGTTTTTGTCGGATTCTTGGGGTTTGCGGGGGGCGGGGGGGGACGGGACGCGACAAGGTGTTCGAACGAGTTTTCCAGCTGACGCTGCAGCACAAAGCCTGGCATCTTCTGCACTTTTCTCCTCCAAATTGAAGAGCACTGACTAAAGGTTGTCTAGTTTGGCACTGGTTTCCTTAGATAAAGCTAGACGTTTGCTGCTGATAATACTTCCACAAATTTAGAATTAATCATAGCATAATAGAATCTGGTAGCTTTGGTTGTTAATTCTGTATTGAGTCTGCATCCCCGTGTTTATTCTTATTTGTTCTGATAAGGTCCATTGTCTCTAATATTGCTTCGTAAAGGGTAAGAAATAAATCAACGGTATTTAGCTTTTCTAACCATCTGGTCTGGCTTACATCCCAAAATGAATTTTTAAGTTGGGCACAGTTCGCGTATTTTTGCCTTGTAACAGAGAACGTCTCTGGGGAGAGAAGGGAAGGGAAAGTCGCTACTAATCTCGCCCCAGGGATTAATCGTTGTGTAGATACTACACTTTAAACTCGACAGGTTTTTGTTGTTGTCATAGCTTCGGTGGTTGGGATGAGCTTTTGCAAAGTGCCAAAAGGAACTTCTTTCTCTCTGTATTAAAGGGATTAATACTTGGAACAGCAATGCATTACTTTGAAGTATAAAAGCACTTGGTTTGGCCATGGAGTTTGTTTGCTTTGGTAGCATTTGATCTCAAGGATGGTAATCTTCAACATGTGTATACATTATAATGCACTTCTCAGATCATTATAAAACCATCCTGTGGAGTTAAGCCAATTGTTTTTAAGAGGTGGTGTTAATGTAGTGAAATTTAATGCGTTTGGGAGCTACTGTATTGCCACAGATGGGAAATATATCTTGTAAACCATAAATTTTTAAAAATTATTTAGCATCTCCGTTGCTTTGTGGGGCCATGTGGCACCGAGCACAGGATAATTCCACAGCTTTCATTAAAACACACAATCATCAAACATTTAAAGTCCATGGGCGATGTTTTGGGGAACTATTATAATAATTAGAAAAGGAAAATGGGTTTAATAAAAGTTGTAAACAATTATCATCAACCAGACCTTGTCCCTTTCTGCAAACCCCATCTGCATTGCACATCTGGGCACGGGAAGCAGGGAGTAATAGTACTCAATCTCAGCTACCCTGGCCCAGAAGAGAAGGCACGCGCGTTCCGGGGTCACTCTGGGACGCAGCGATGACAAAGAAACTTGAGGAAGACAAATCTGTAAAATAAGCAAAGGAACAAATAAATACCCTTTCAATCAGACATTAGTGTCCTCGCCTCCTGGCAACCCGTCGCTGGATGCTCGGGGCTCGTTTTCACAAAGCCGCGTAGACTCTCTGCTTTGCCAGGCTGATACAAAAGCATTTCAACATGAGTGAAGACTTTAGGGCCAGTGTTTATTACAGCAGATGGGGCGCGGTGTGGCGGGGCCCGAGCGTCCTGGCGAGGGGAGGAGTAATACATCTGGAACGAATGAAGCTGCACTGGCCTAAGCGAGAGGCGAGGGAAGGTGTGACCGCATCTGACGAGTGGGTTACAGGGGTCAGTGTGCGGTTCTTCCCTCCACAGGGGTCAGCGTGCGGTTCTTCCCTCCGCATCAGGCTCTGAGAGCAAAAGCACGGACGGAGGTGAGGGATGGCTTCGTCTCTTGCAGGAGAGGGAGCGGCCGGGCGGTTCAGCTGGAAGCCTGCCGCTGCCTCACCCTTCACAAGTACTTGGAGCACGGTTTTCCGGAGCCCAGCTTCTGCCGTCGGACTCTTGTCACGCCTTCCTCTGAAGCCTGGCACGTACAACTCTGTAGCTTTTAGATGCGTTTCAGCTGTGAAGATATGAGACATGCAAGGTTAAAATTGCAAACTCTTACTTAGAAGTAGTAATGGACAAACTCTAATCTACTTAATTGTGCCAAGCAGTGAAATCTTTGGGTGCGACTCATCCTTGTGAGGGTACAAAGCCGCTGTGTTGAATGAAGCAGTCTGCTAGCTCTGACAGCTGGGCTGCGTTGATCACGAGCATCTTCTAAGAGATGAGAAGTTACAATCCCAAATTACACCCATTGGAGGAATATTCTGAAAAGAAGGTTAACGTCTTTTAGGTTTGATATTTTATGCACATCAGCCATGATCTGGAGTGCTTCTCATCTGCGTGGAGAGACGTAGGGTGTTCACACTTGGCCTCTCTGATCCCCAGTTCCCATTGTACTCCCTGCAATACTCTGTGAGCTCCTGATGATATGCAGCGCCTTTCTTCAAGGTGATGGAGGTGCTTGTCTTTTTACTTAGGAAAGAAATTTAAGATAACGTGGAAGGGAAAGAGATTCTGGTGATCTAGTGAAGAAGTTGTTTAACACGCAGATGCGTGCTCCAACTGAATTCTGTGTACTGATAGGTATTGAATAGGCTTTTCTTGAATCGGCAGATCGTTTATGTCATATGATACTTCATGTGAGTATCAGCTGCTTTAGGAAGAAGCCAAGGCACCAGACTGAGAGCCAAGGTCTGTCTGACTTGCAAGCACCTCTGTTTTGAGTGACTACCACCCGGGAGAGGCCCCCATTTCAGGCAGTACTTCCAGTTGAGCTGTCCTCTTCTTTTCTTGAAAAGCGCAGACCCCTCTTGAGGCCAGGGAACACAAAAATAGAGCTGTGGTGACCTGCCCAGTCACCGGCCACTTTCCAGACAGGCCACCCGCAAGGTTTGCCCGAGGGAGCATTGCTAGAGCTATTGCTGGATGCCACCCTGCTCCGCTGCCCCCACACCTGGGCTTTTCCCACCCACAGCACCCCAAGGGAATATTGCCACACGGCTGTGATTTGTGTATTCTTGCGGGAGCGCAAACAGGACTGGGGCGGGGGGAAGTAGCAACGCCTTTTTTGCTTTGAATCGAGGGTTCTTCAGCTAGGTCTGGCAGCCCAACTCTAAATATGAGAAACGGGGCCGTTTCATCTGCTGCCGTGCACTTTTCTTGCCGCACAGCCTGGGCTGGATGCCGAGTCCCACCGAAGGGCGAGCACCCCGAAGGTAGCGGATGCCCGTGGGTGGGGCTGGCCTCTGCCTGAGCGCAGCAGAGCCCAGCTCTTGAGTGTTGCGTTTGGGCAGACTGTTGGCTGCTGACCTAAATTGAGACTGAGCAAAGAGAGCAAGCAGCTGCCCCGCCACTGTTGCTCTGTTTTCAGCGTGGATCGAGCCTCCCTAATCCCCTCGGATTTTGTATCTACCAAAACAGCTTGGGCCCATCAGTAAATTGCAGCGGCATATGGTCCAGGTTTATGAGTAATCTGGCACACGCTTAAGGCAAGGAGGACGTCATCCTTCAGCAAATACAGAAAATATTGTGGGGCTTTTTTTTATGACTATATTTAATATAGTTGATGAGAAAGCTGTGAGAAATGTTTACCTTTTAAGCCAGTCCTATTTAAACTTCAGCTGGCTGGTTGAAGCAGCTACATAACTGGAAACAAATATAAATAAAAGGGGAGTCGCACTGTCCCGCAAACATTTTGTTGCTTAATAGTGACCCCGTAGGTGCGTTTGCGGCTAGAGAAGGCGGCAGTCAGCTAGTGCCACCAGTCACCCCAAACGCAGCACCGGGGGGAGGGAGGTACCCGGTGTCACAACAGCCACTTGAAAAAGTCCTCATCACCTCCGTACAGGTGAAGAAGTTCCTCTAGATGTGGTGCGTGCCAGAGGGCACGGCCTCATCCGTGTTAGAGGAGTAAAATGCAGTGCGGGCTCTTTGGGAGAAAAAGGCCTGATCTTGGCCAGCTTGGCGCACCTGACCTTGTTACGTGATGGCAGGGGTGTCCTGGCTTCGTTTACAGCTGTTCTGCAAGTGTACAGAAAGACACTATCCAGCATGAATTTAGTCACCGTTGGCGTTGTCTGGGCAATCTTAAAGATGTCCAAGTCCTGGTCAAGTATACCTGTTTGCTACAGTCTGACTTGGCAGGAAGATGAACACCGCGAGTGGTTTCAGCTGCCGTTAGCCTTGCTATGTAATACGTTGGCAACGTAAAATGTTTTCTTTGGTTGCACAGACACGGCCTGTAGCTGCATGCCAGAACCAGGACACTGCAACATCAAACGATGAAGTCATCTCCAAGGCGAGGCTTCACGTGTCCTTTCCTGTGACCCGCTCGGCAGCGAGGGGAATGGAGAAGAGAACGTGGCTGGCTCGGAGCTACTGCTTTCCTCCAATATTTAGGGGCCGTTGCACATAGGTTAGACCTCATCTTTGCAGAGCAAACCGACTGCAAAGTGCTTCCAGCCCACCGCGTCCCCTACGTGCCGAGCCAGGACCGGGGCTGCCGCACGCGTGGGCTAAGATGCTGTGTTCGGTCTGCTCTGCCAGAGACGGAATCGCCCATCGCTGCTCTCTTTCAGTGCGTTGTGGCTGCTCCTCATCACAAAGGGCGATTAAAGAGATTGTCACTGGCAAGTGTTTAATTGTGAAGTCCAGGGACTGTGCAGGACGTAGTGATGGCAAGTAGCAGCTCTGAGCTGCGGGGTCCCGTGTCTTCAGTCGCCGCTGGCTTCCCCCGGCACCCAAAACTTCAGGGAAACTTTTGCCTCTAACCAAACGAAAGACAGGGATGAGCCTTTTTGCAGGGGCTTGAAGCGATGAGTTTGCACTAGAGAGTTTACGGTTCTTATAAAACAGAGAAATTAGATCTCAAAGACTAAAATAGTTGTTAAGTGGTCAGGCCAACGTGCGTTTACTTTCTCAGGTGCTCCTGTTAGACATAATAGGAGAACTTCACCTATTTCTCCAGCTGCTTTTAAGAAGGAAGGAATTTTTCATGTAAAGAAAACAAAACGGCTTGAGAAAACAGGTCTTATACCATTTTTATGCATCAGAAGAAGCGGAAACAGCATGTTTCCCTTTCTGGAGAGAGCTGTTAGCCTCAGCGCTTCTAAAGGTTTGAAAGCCAAGTCCAGCAACCAAAGAAACGAGTATGTCTTTCAGCTGACTTACACGGGCTGGATTGGACACCAACATTGCGCCAAATGATACCGTCTCGTAAAATTAACAAAAGGGAACTTTTGGTTATCAGATGGTCTGTTCACAGGAAATTACTTGAAATAGCAAAGCCACTCCATCAGCTGGTTTGATTTATTTACAGATACAGAAAAGTTAGTGACTTTTCAGAGAAAGTTTCAGAGAAGTCCTGCAGTCCACGTGTTGGTAGCTTTAGAGAGAATTACCATAAAGCTTGGTTTAGAGGAACCTGGGAAGCTTACCGCAATCTTTCTGTACAATGACTGCAGAAAATACTGGCACACACGTGCCTCACCTTGAGTGGCTGAGGCCAGGGAGCCTTTTGGCCCAGTACGTGCATCTCCTTTGGTTTCCCTGCAGAAAACAGAGGGACCTGATCCGTGCTTCGGGGCAGGTTGGGAGAGGAGAAGAGGGTAGCGCTCAGAGGTCTGGAGTTGCAGGTTTCTCTGGGCAGTGCAGATCCCCAGCGAGGACGCCCTGGACGGCCAAATCCAATCCCTTAGTGCCGTGGCTAGTCAGCCGGCAGCCCTGTAGCGACTGGGTTACTCCGTGCGCGGTAATATTTTTGCATGCTAACATGGGGATAATCAAGCCTTGCGTGTCAGGAAAGAAAGCAACCTTTGCGTGGGCCGGGAAGCTTTGTGCAGCTCGTTCCCGTGCTCCGCGCGGTGGTGCTGCGGAGGTGGGGGGGGGGGGGGGGGGGGGGGTGGCTGCGTGACTCCCTGGGAAGTACCAGGGAGAAGCTGAAACAAAGCGCTGGATTTTCTGACCTATTTTTTGCAGGCAGGGAAAACAGTCACAGAGCTTGGTTGGGATTTATGATGTGCTGTGGCCACCGCGTCCTCCTTAAAAACCGACCATGGCAATCGAAAATATTTCCCAGTAAGTGCAATGACCCCCCCACCCCCCGCTGCCGTCAGTCCTCACGCTCACGTTCCCTGGGTCCCACCAGAGGAAGTACCAGGGGATGCAGAGAATAGTTTGTGCAAATCCCCGAGGAATCTGTGCTACAGGGTTTCTAACCGCAAAGTGCAAACACTTTGATAAATCTATTTAAATAAGAGCAAGGGCATCGCTGGGGAGGCTGGCAGAGCTCTGTGTGCAGAGCTGCTGAGCCTTATGGAAAGGATATGAATGACACGGGTGCTGCAGAGGGCAAGGAGAATTTGAGTGTCAGCTGGGGGACGTGGGCACTCAAGGCTGACCCTGAGCGATCTCTGCCCCTGCTTGCTCTGTGGTTTGTGAAGAAGTTCCAAATTCTCCTAGGAAAGCCTCCATGCTGTCAGCCCCTTGCTTTCAAACCCTGGTAACAGGGCCTCAAGCAGCTTATAAATACCTTAAACCTTGGCTTTTTAAAACGTTAAACAGTGCTTTTGGGATTGTATTTGTTCAAACCTTATGTATCTTGGTGGCTCAGATTTTTAGCTCTTTGCTGCAATCTTTGAGGTAATACACTGTACAGTTTAAAAAGCAAAGCTTCTTTTAAGTGGAAACTGGGGTTTTTTAAGGCTAGGGATTGTGGTTTGGTTTTTTTTGTTTTGCATAGTCCGATTCTGCACGCTGGTAATGAAAGAAAAAAAAAAAGCTCATGTTAATGGGTGGGATCGAGACCACGGGATCTCGGCAGCCAGATATAAAAATTCCTGTCTCTGGATCAGGGCATCCCTGGGCCGCTAATGGTGGCCTGGCCTGGGAGAGCGTGCAGGGAAAGTATATGTGCTGGCACTGTTGTCATGTATTTTTATGCTGCTCCTGCCGTGTGTCACTGTGACAGGAAGCTGGACTAGATGGATGTTTGGTCTGAACCGTGACTGCTGTAGTGGTATTTTGGGGGGTCTTAATAATAACCGGTCTGTATGCCTTGGAAGATGAGAGGTGATGGAGCGGTCCCTGAGCTTGTTCTCCTCCGGCCAGAGCGCTTGTCCGTCATCTCTGTCCGCCTTCTTTGACTCAGTCGACGGCAATATAGCTTGTTGTATAGCGTTTAGAGGAAGTAGGTTAGCCGCGTCTTGCGACAGTGGGGCTTTCTAGTTAAAATGTAGCGGGGGTCTCTGTGTGGGCCATAAGCAGTGATCAGCACTGGATAGCTGTACCAGGGCTGGCAGGGACACCTTCGCCGAAGGGTCAGATGGCATGGGGGGGATGCTCTGGTGTGTCGTTGCTGCTGTTTGGTTTGTAACGAGGAGGGACTAGTTCCCCAGGTTTATTAACTGTGCTGGTTACAGGGAACAGATGGGCGCGTGCCTTTTTGTGCCACGCTACTAGTTCATTGATGGCATTTTCCAGCTGAGCAAGAGACCGCGTTCCAATTGGGCTGTTTCGTGGCAAGCGGGCTGAAGAGCCAACCTGCGAGCAGGGGGTGCAGCGTCCCCATGGACGTGCTCTCTGCTGCGGGGCTGGCGGTCCCTTCTGGTTCTTCCATTTCCAAAGCAAATTGCTGGAGCTCCAACCAAGGAGCTTAACTTTTCTGTAGTCCCTAGAAAGCCAAGGGCATCTGCTCACAGTTCTTATTTTAAGTGTGTGTTGACAGGATCTTCACATGCTCTGTTGCTTTGCTGCTGATTTTGCGTTTGCTTGGATCGATGAGGGACACGGCCCCGCCTCGCCCTGCCGGGTCGCTTTGGGCACGGCAAAGGCCCTTCCTGTCCGTGGCCTGCTCGCTGACGGGGCACAGGCACCTCGTGAGGTCCCTGCGTTACAGCGGGCTTCCCGCTGGGTCGGGGCAGCTCCTCTGTGTGCAGGAACCGGCCCTGCAGCAAAGGGGGAACGCCAACCCACATCTTGCACCTCGGGCATCGAGAGGGAGACGACTTTGTGCCTGAAAAACAGTCAACACGTTCTTTCCCCTCTTGCTGCCCTTGATGTGAGGAAGGAAACAGCATCATGCATATGGTTTTGCCAGTATTTTTTAAAGCAACTTGTGCCTGAACAGTGGGAAGGCCTGGAGCTGCAGGTGTGCGGCAGAGCTGTGTTCTGTGGCTGTTGGTGCGACTCTCCTTTCTTTATGCGGCTGGGACTTCACCGTGGGATTTTCCCGGCTGCGGTGACAGGACGTTACTTCTTCCCTGAGTCCTTTCAGAGGCAGTGTGAGGCAGTGAATCCTGGTGGGGTGAAGTAGCACAACCCCGAGAGTGAACAAAAGGCATGATCTGTACCTCCCGAATCTCCTCGAAGCCTCTGTTGGTATCTAACCTGTATTTTCAAAGTATTTAACTTCATCCATTGCTCGTGCATTTCACTGCCCTTAACAAGTTTCATTGACTGCCCTTAGCGAGTTTCATACATCACGGATCTTTGCATCCTTCGGTCATTTTTAACCTTGACTTGCTATCGCTGATAGCAAAATTACCAAGACAGTTTTTCACCGATTAAAACTCTAGATATGGTGAAACTATTGTCTCTCTTGAGGTGAGGAAACCAGTCGTCACAAGAGGTCAACATTTACTTGAGTTGCCGCGCAGCAGTGCGTGAGATAATGGGGTCAGTCCTCCCTGTTTGTTCCTGAGGAAATTGTAGTAACTTAGTTGTTTCTGTGGGCATTGATTGGAGGAGGAGGAGTTTAAAAGAGCCCGGAGATATTGGTGATATCGCACGCAGTTTTAGGGAAAATTATCCTGTGCTCTAGGGAAAGTTTTCACCAGTGAAGCCTAGTCATGATGTTGAGAAATTAACTGATAGAGAAGAAAAAAGGTTACGGAGAAGCAAGGCAGGGAACAGTGTTATTTACTGTTGTCTCTATTGTGCACATAAACGGAGCTAGTAATCGTGGTCCCGTGTGGTTCCCTTCGTCACGCCGATAGTATTCCTGGGCAGCACCTGCCGTGCCGCCCTTCAGCGGGACGTTGCTGAAAGCCGTGTTCCCGTCCTGCGGTGGGATGTGGCACCTAGGCGTGCCTAAGCCGCTACACAGGGCTTTGTGTCTGCAGGGGGTAAATGCCAAAGTGGTGGAGTCATCACACGTGGAAGATTTAGAGCAAGGGAGAGCAGCAGCAGTTGCAGTTTATGCGCGGACAGTCTCCGTAAGGCGGCAAGTCCAGAGAGGCACCGTTAGCAAGGGGTTTCTCTGCTCAGGGGTACCTCCCTGGTCTTGCCTTCGCTTTTAACCACTCGGGGTCCTGGGCGCAAGCTGACTGCTCCTGTGTTAGAGATGAGAGCCTCTTTCTTGGGTTTGTGGGTTAGCATATGGCAGGTCGCACCCTGCAGAAGAAATTATGCTCTCCTGCTGTAAGAGGATTTGTAGGAGGGTTATGCTGACTTGCCTGGCAGAACGGGGAGCAAATGGGAAGCCTGTCACCTGAGGGATGTGTCTGCCATGTTAGGGAGCAGCTGGCAGCAGGGTGCTGTGAAAGGTGCTCTGACGGGCACGGGCCAGAGAGGCGGCGGAGCGTGGTGACCAGGTGCCTCTCCCCAGCTTCGTAAGAAACGGGCGGGAGGCCAGAGATGTTTAGGAATGCAGCCCTGAACAAAACAGAAGGAAAACAAAATTCAACAGCAGAGGAATTGTACGTGAGCTATCATCTTTCAAAAGATGTGAGCGCGTGCCCTTGTTCCGTCAAGCCACAGGAGCTCTTAAGCCCCTGGGTTGAATCTCCAGCAGCGTGATTTAGAAATTAAAAAATCAAGAGGTCTGTTTAACAGGGAGGCTGTGGGTATCCAGGGCTTATTTGAGGAAAAGTGTGTCTCTAGGGCCAATTTAGGTACCTGCAGATCGCTGTGAGACCCCAGAATTCAGTGTTTTATTATGCTGTTATTTTCCTTGTATGTTGTTCTTATTCTCTGGAGAATGTAAACAGGAAAAGTCAGTATTTTGTGATACCGAGATGCTGTTCTTAGCCAGCTCTAGTGTCAGCCATGTGTTGCACAATCACAGCAGCCCGCAGCCAAGCCTTCTCTCGGTTTCTTCTGTTTGGCGCTGCTTTCTCCTGCATATTTCAGCAGAGGACCAGAGGTTGTGCCAGCGCTCAGGGTATGCCCAAGTCGCAGGGAGGCACGGCACCCCTCACCAGCCAACGCAGTGCAGCAGTGGTCAGCGCCGACAACTTTTCTCCTTGGCAAGATCAGCCCTAAAACAGCAGAGGTTTGTGAGTCACTTACGAAACCCCTCTGAGCCCGCTGCCTGCATCGCTTCAGACCAAAGTCGGGTTGTTCCGACGCCTTCGGCAAGCCCCTTGGCCAGGGCCCGCGCGGGCCCCCCGCACCAAATTTCGGCTGGTCCCTGTGCAACAGGATCGTTTGCGCTCCTGAAAACTGTTGAGTTGATGGGGAGTACTTTAAAGGCGAGAGCTCTTGGCACTGGTTTGGCTGTGGGCTGATGTCAGTGATAAAAGTCCCACTTATTTCCAAGCTGCAGCGTTAAGTTTTGGTGAAAAGCTTCTGAAAATCCTGTCTGAAGCAGTTTTTCATCAACACCCACTAACAGACTGTTGGGGTGGAGAAGGGAAAGGGAAATCTCTGTGCTGTGTGGCTCCCAGGAGCCTCCGCCTCTCCAACCCGTCCCTCAGCTTGCTTTGGGTAGGACGTAGCATGGGCTGGGGGCGTGCGTTTAGGGAGTTGGGCTGGCGGAAAGGGGAAGGGTGCAGCCTGTTACCTCCTGAGCTCTGTCTTTAACTTTGCTCCTACCGTCCTTCTGGCCTAGGCATTGTGGGAGTTTCAAGACCAGAATGAAGGGGGCTCGGGGGCCAGAGAGGGTCGGACATTATCTCCCTGCGTCTTATACCGGTACCTACAGGCCCGCCGTGCATGCTGGAGCCTCATGCAGTGCCACGGGAAGGCCTGGCGCGAAGCAAAAGTCAAAACGCTTTTCATGAGAGGAAGCAGAAGAATAGCATTGCCTTAGGCGCAGGAGAGGCAGGTTTTCCAGCCTGAAGTCACCTCAGAAACGGGCTTTTGCTCTCTCTCTGTAGAGGTTGGTTTGGATGGGGACCATCCCCTATGCAGTATGTTTAAGATGGGACGTTTTCTCCCTTCCCTTGGAAAACCATGCGGAATAGGTAAAAAAGGGACTCCACACACGCCCCTCGTGCGCTGAGCCAAGTGACTTGCCTTGTGGCGTGTCGTTGTGCGGCATGGGAGCGCGGCAGCGTGCCGCGCGTAGACTCGTGAACCCTATAGCTGCGCCGGAGCGCGCAGCCTCGGAATCCCACCGGTACAGCCGTGCGAACCAGGAACGCGTCCCTGCGAGCCTCTCCTTCCGTTGACAGCCATAACTAAACTGCACACCCAGCCATGAGCTGAGAGCAGCCAAAGCATGTAAATAGCTCCCCGAAATGCAGCTGCGGTGGCTTCACGTGGGAAAGAGAAAGCCTTGTTTGTCTGCTGTGGCCAGAGTTAACGCAGGAAGGGGAAAAAAATGGCATTTCCAAAAGAGAGTGGGAGCTTCTGAGTAGCTCTGGCCTTAAAGATATTTTTTTAATAGGTATCATTGCGTGGAAAAAAAATGTCTCTTTTGTCAGACTGGCACGCCTCAGCCTCTGCCTGTTGCCCTTGATGTTCTGTTTTTATCTCACAACTTGATGACTCAGAATTTGTATTTGTAGCTGTGCACATGCGCAAAGCGTCCTCCTGCTGCTGCAGGACACGCACGCTGGATCCCTGAAAGCTGAAGGAGTTAAAGTGCTTTCAAATTGGCCTATTCATGCTAATAAAGTACCTTGGAGCTGGTCCAGCAGGCAGACACCTGGGTATTATTTGAGCATCTGACACCCCTAGAGAACCGGAGCCTTGATGAGCTTTATACACTCTCAGAAATCTTGGAAAAGAAAGGAGGCTTTCCATAGAAAATGGATTTTTCAGGGCCAGCTGAAGGACACGATGTTCAAGATCATTGCTTTAAAATAATTTCAGCTGCAGTTAATGTGAAGCAAAGAAGAAAAGAAAACCCAAGACAGTGAAAGGATAATTAATTCTGAGTTTGAACTGCAATTTGAAAGGGCTATATTGTGAAGTGACCCTTTACCAACTTATATCTGAACTGGCTCTTCTCGTAAAACCCTTTTACAGATGAAATGTAGTGTTGTTTTACCTTTATACCACATGTTTGTTCTCCCCTAGTATTGTGGCGTGACCTTGAATTCAGACCTTTCCCAGAAGAGACCGATGTCGCGAGGGGGTGCTAGGGCGAGCCCCGGGGGCACAGGCACCGGCTTTGCTGCGGCAAAGCTCTCTCCAGGGCCCACCCGAGTTTCCTTTGGTCGTGCCGCACGGCAGCTGGCTGTCCCCGCAGCTCGTCTCAGAGGTGTCCTTCGTCCTCACTTCTTTCTTCCTCCTTTCTCCCTAAATAATCCTAACATGCGCCTGTGCCAAGATAAGTTTTGCAAAACACATGTTTGACCATTCGGCCATCCCTTTGGCGAGCTACGGTGTCCCCACTTCCCCAGGGGTCTCACCCCATAAAGCTGCTCTTCTGCGAGGCAGCTTTCAGCTCTGAGTGAACTTAGGTCAATAGATAACGCTCTCTGGCTCCAACCTTGTCCACCTACCGTCTCCCCTCCATTTGTAGCGCATTTTGCACTAAATTTCTCCAGAAGCTTAGAAATGCTTTTCAGGAGGAGATGTTCCAGTGACTGAAGCCTGTACAGAATGTCATGTTTATTACTGGGCAATTCCACTGTAATTTGAAAAATATATATTTCTGGCCTACTTCTTCTTCGTCAGCTTACAGAGAAACCAAATAAAAAGCATCAAGGCCAGAGCTCTAATGAGATTCACATTTTGGACATCATATTAGTACAATAATGCATTTCACACTGTTGTTTCCTAATTTGCCTAATCAAATAAAAGGAGATCAAGCATTACATAGCCCAGCCTCCCCGTTCCAACAAGGTAACACTGAACCCATCAGTTTTGCAGTTCAATTAATTTTCCCTACACAGGTTGGCTAAAGCACATAATTTAATCAGCATTTTGCAGTTCTGTCAATAGACACAATATATTCCGGGTGTTGACAATACCCTGAGCAGCTGTCCCGAGTACTGAGGAATTGCTGAGTGCACGGATAATGCGGAGAAGTTTTTGGAAGGAGCAAAGGCATCTTGGGCTGCTGCGTTAAACGCTGTCGCGTCGGTGTGTCATAGTGGTACGGGTTCTTTGCTGTAGTATTCGGCTGCCAGGTGAATAAAATGCTTTGCTCTCGCGCTGTGGTCAGAGCAGGCGGGTTTCCCTGTGCTGTCGGTAGATTATCCAGGGGAGTAAGGGAGGTCGCTGGTGCTCAGCCAGATGGCCAGGGCCGGTGAGGCGTTACTGGGCTTCTGAGGCGCTGAGTAAATGCGAAAGGAAGCGATCTGGTCGAGGAGGGATCTCTCCATGGCTGATTCCAGTCTGGTAAGTAAAATCCAGAAATGGACAAGAAGCGTTCTTCGGGTGCATCCATTTCTTTAAGGATATCTTAGAAGAAGTGCGATGTTAGGAAGAAGTCTTCATCTTTCCTTCCAGCTACCACAGAAGGCTGTGCTCCAGGAGTGCTGCGAGGCTCTGGGTGTCGGCGCCCTCGGCGAGTCCTCGGCCAGCCAGCAGCTGGGGATAGACAAACCTGTCTGCCACAGTTAACCGAGTCCAGCCGCAGCGAGCGTGCAGGGCACGTAAGAGAAAAAACTGGCGTCTTCCGAGGCGGCCGAGGTACTGCAGCCCATCTGAAGAGTTTGTAACGAGCTGGTTCTCTTTCTGCTCTCTGATGTCCACTGCAGGGTCTGTCCTGCTGAGCAGCCTAAGCACCGCTGCAGGTAGCTGAACACTTTCTTGTGTGCTGCCTGATCTGCTATATGGAAAAAAGCAGTTCTACATATATAAATTGTGTGCTTGAACCTGGCATCCGTCTCTTGCCTGTAGAGCAAAACTGAGAACTTGAAAATAAGCTGCGGTATTGTTGCCATTGCAAGTATTTTTCTCCTACAACTTACTGGAGAATTTAGCGGAATTTGAGACTACATTTTTTTAAAGGATAACCAACTAATGGATTGGGTTTGGGGCTTTGTCGTAATTTGTTGTGGTTTAGGAACGACATTTCAGTGCCTGTGATGTAATAACAAGAGCTAAAAATCATTAAAAAAACCCCCAACGCCAAAGTATAAAAAAAAATAAAGGCTTAGTGCTGTTTGCCAGGAGATTTGTCCCCGGGTTTTGCTCTCTGCTGTAGAGCACATGAAAAGGTTTCTGTGTAGATGGGATTTTTGCCTTAAAAAGGTGGATTTGTTCTCAGTCACGTTAATGAGATGTTGGTGTGGTTTGCTTTAATAGGCTTCGGCAACAGTGCCGGTGTCCGCGCGTGCCAGGTGCGCCGGGTTCAGGGGCGAGCCGTGTGTGGTAGGTGTGCTCCTCGGGCTTGTGCAGCTCTGGGCGCAGGGAACTTCTCAATGGGGAGCTCAGGCGTCCCCTCGGGCCCGAGCTGGGTGCGGCGGCCCTTCGTGCCATACTGGCCTGCAGACTTGGTTGTGTTCCCGTCGTGCTTTCTCCGATGTCCTCCTTCCGTGGGACGCTTGGGGCTGCGTTCTCCAAAGCCCGTCAGTAACGGAGGTCCTGGGCCTGGCTGCTTTTGCTCCTTCGGCTTGGTGCTGGCACGCTGGCTTCAAAAGCCAGATCGGCAAATCACCAGCGAGTCTGACATAGGTGAACGTTTCTTTTTTCTCTGTAACTTTGCTCAGCAGGAAGGGCCAGTTAGTCCACGTGGGAAGTCTCCTGTGGGGTCCCCGTCCCCCAGAACAGCACCCCGTCAAGTCAGTTCCTGCAGAAATACGGGCGATGTGAGGAACGGTGTAGCTCCTGGGGTTTGGAGGAGACTGTTGCAGCTCTCTCTTGTGAGATACGTTTTCTTTGTCCCTCACGCAGGACTGCAGTAACAGGCAGATTGGTGCTGAAACAGGCATCAGAGACCTGATCGGTACGGCTGGCGCTCCTGCGAACACTCGTACTTCACTGTTGCTTGGGTAAGGGCTTGACTTCAGCACGTGGTCCATGCTGCTCCACGGAAGGCAGCTGCTACAGCCATAGGGAGCCAGCTGAGAGCAATCCTATGGATTCCAGTTTGGGAAAATAAGCTCATTTACAAAATAAGGCGGAACAAGTAAATGAAAAAAATAAGTGTGAATTAAATAATATGACTTTGCTGCAAACATGTAGATCAACTGTTTGCTTTTCCATAGGATGCAGAGCCATCCTTGTGACACGGTAAGAATCGTTGTAAGTTTACTGCCAAAAAATAAAAAATCATGCAATATAGGCATTTTCTTGTATCCAAAGTCCCTCATTATATTAAAAAAATTATTGCAGCAGAAAATTTACAAGTGCATCACAGGACCCACTTGAACTGTTAAACAGATGGCACCTACACAAGACCCAAAAATATATAACAATTTTAATTGAGCCAATGCAAAACAGATTTGTGAAATAAAATAGTACATGCCAGGTCTAATAAGGCTTTTACTAGAAATTTTGACATTAAGTAATTTTGTAGTGGCACAAGAAGTATTTAGAAGATGCTCATTAGCAAATGTATCGTTTACTGCACTTGCCTACTGTGATCACTTAAGTTTTTGATCGGTACATTTCTACCTGCTTTTACTTCGCCTCAGTACAGTTCGTCTGCCTCCTTTTGACATTGGAGGCTTGCCGTTTTTAATGGTATTGTTTCCAATTCAACTCCTTGGGCTGGATCCCTTTCTCTTTGCTGAACAGAGTGGCGAAACCTGCCCACCCCCTTCAGAGTCTGAAAGAGAACGTTTCGTAATGCTTGAGCTTGGCTTTGACAGCAGATGACCTCATTATTTATGCCCATTCTGCTGGTGGTGTCAGGCTGAAAGTTTTGACACGGAAGGAGCACTTAACCTTTGTGTCGCCTGCCACCGAGCAAACCTACTCTTGAAAAAGGAGACCTGCGTGCTGGCGCCAGGCTGCAGCGGAGCGCAGGGCAGGTTCTGCGGAGCCTGCTGCCGACCGTCCTCGTTATGCCCGGTCTCAGTCGGGGCGAGCAGAGCTCTGCGTGCGGGGAAGGGCAAAGCCGAGCTCCTGAAAAATCTGTACCGTTTTCTGCCTGACAGTATGTGCGCGCAGAGAAGGTGGCTCTAGCGAGATGCCCCCCTGACTTGAGCACTCACGTCTGAAGGCAGCTACTGTATATCTAGGTCAGGTTCTTGTTACGTCGCCTTCCTTCTCCCAGCTCCTTGTGTTATCTCGTGGGAGACCCTCTAGGCCACAGGTGCTTCCCCACGCCCGAGGATGGAGAAGAAGGTCGGTAGCGCTTCTGCAAGATGAGTACGTCTGGATTAGCTGCTGAGAGGGAGGCACGTGCTTGCCCCAGAACGTCCCGGGGCACCACGCAACTTGGCAGGAGACGGGAAACATCTCGTGGCACGTGAGCGGGATGTGGCCGGGTCCTGCCGCCCAGCGCTGCAGACTTCAGTTTCTGAAGTCTGAGAGAAGTTCCAGTGAGCTAAAATCTCAAGACAGATGGTGACGGCACCTTCGCTGCTTCCCAGTGAGCTAGAAAAAAGAAAACTCGTCTGTGGCAGACCGGTGTTATTTTAGTCACGAGGTAGCAGCCAATAACCACAGGATAAAATGTGATTTTTTTTTTTTTTCCCACCTGGAAAAAAAACCTAATTGATAGCTCTCAGTTTCTTCACCCTTCCGTGCGGCCTAAATTGTGACAAATAAAAGAGGCGGGTTCGGCACTTCTCCCACAGCTGGAAGGGGATCTTGTGTCTAAAATGACAGAACACAAAACTCCCCGGTCCCTTTCCACGTGCAGGGAGGAAAAGCAAAAGGTAAAAGCTACCCTACTTGTGGCTTTCACTCTTTTTTTTTTTTTTTTTTTTCCTTGAGTATGTCAACATGATTTGAATTGTAAGGACATGCTTAAAAGTGAAAACAATGAACAGTACAGTCTTATGTCACCACGAATTTTGAAGAGGCTGGATAACCGTGTATTCGGAGTCTATCAAAATCACAGGGAAGGGATGTAAACATGACTTGCATGAGGTACCGTTTACTGAGACAGTTAAAAAAATGACGTTTTCTTTTGCCTTGAGAAAAAAACAAAACGCCACACACAGGAGTTAGGATTGCACCCACAATGTGGGCGTGTTAGGACATTTTAATATGATGACGTTAAGTAAACATCAGTATGTGAAACGCGGAGTTGTGATGTCGCATTAAGGACAATTAGAAGGGGAGAGATGCGGCACAGTAATTTCCTGCAGAAAAATACCAGCATGAATTCATACCAGCCTGCCTGGGCTTTCATGCAGTGCTCGTGGCTCAGAATGAACCTGTATCGTGACGCTCAAGAAAATTCCCTTACCTTTCACCTTAGATCAGCCTGACCCCTCTCCTTTTGTTTAAACCCAGCGGATTAATGTTTGATCAAAGCTGTAGTTCTTGTTAAAATAAAAAACAACCAAAAGGGAACACTGAAAAATGCATTTTAATTTTTCTTTCATCTTAACTCCTGCCAATTAATTTCTGCTTTTATCAAAATACATAAAATAAAACAGCCAAGTTATATTTAGGATGTCCTATTGTCCACAATAACATTTCCTGTTCCTATAAATTCTGCCTTGTCTCGGTTGAAACAGGAGCTCCTCAAGGACTGGCTGGCAGTGTTTCTGTGTGTTTTGTGCATTGCTCTTTAGGGGGAAAAAAACCAAACAAAGAAAAAAAACATTTTCACCAATGTGCTTTTCTTGCTAGTGACGCTCTCCTATGTGGTGAGCTATGTGTTCTGTTTCTCAGCATGATCAAGTAAAAGGACTATCAATAAATCTCTTAAAAATCGAGAGATTATTGTAGAGTGCTGTTTGTCTCACGCAGACCCAGTTTTGTTTAAATGGCTTGCCTGAGAACAGCGTTTGCAGACATCTAGGATTACCAGGGAATTGATCATAAAGACAGTGAAGCCAACTTGCCATTTTCCTAACGCTTCGGGTTTTTTCTGCTCGATTGTGCTGCATCTGAAACAAGTTTCAATGCAGCTGGTGGCATTGGGGTAAGAAGCCATTTTGATTGTATTTCCTGTGCCCTGGAATTGCTGCTTGCTGCCCCGTGATTACTTTGTCTCGTGTTGTACATCCACGGTACGTTGTTGGCACGCTGTCTTTGTGGGCAAGGCGTGCACCCTTTACAAAGCTGGTGCTGAGGCGGAACTTGTAGTTCAACTGTAAGGAAAGCAAATGAACGCTCAGCGTCTGTGCCACGGCAGTAACCGCTTTGTACAGAACAGAGACCCGGAGCGCGACTTCCTGGGAAAGCTCTGCGCCTTCCCGAGAAGGGAAACTTGTCTGAGTAGACGCTCTTTCTCCTGTCATTTTTTGAGAGATCAGAGGTTTCCTAAACAACTTGAACACGTGAAGGGTCACGCTACCCAACGCCTGTAGTTGCCGTCTCATCTGTATTTAGAGGATCTCTTTCATACGCAAATAAGATACTGAAATAAGAGCAGGCATCTTGTTAAAGAACCATTTCAGACTGCGGAGTTTATGCGTACTTCTAAGTAGAATGTTTTCTTGATTACGCTTACGCTCATCTAAATTTTCAAGAGACTGTTACTTTTCTTATGCAGGCTAAAATAGGTACGACCAATGTTATCAGGACACGGGCTTTCTGTAAGGAGATACCCAAGGTTTGAAACTGTGCCAGGGACGTACTCTGTTAACCCTCCCGATTGTGGTTTTCACAGGCATTTTGAGCTCTCGTGCCAAGGAAGTCTTATTTTGTGTCATTCTGAATCACTGGATTTTAAAGTATTATTACCCTCTGCCTTTTGCCCCCAAATTGTTTGTGACAGATATTCCACGCTGTATAATAATGAAACTCTTAGGGTATTATCTTCAGCTAAATGCAAAGTGTGGCGCACTGTAATATCATGCCAATTAGAAGGGAAAAATCAATGTAGATACCTGAAATACGTTTTTGCTTGGTATCAGCCACTCTGTGAAAAATTGCGCGTTCCACGGTTTTTAATGAATATGGATAGACAGCTACAGAGGACAAAAGATTATTAGTGCATTTCTATTTCTGTGGCTCGGTTTGTTAGAAATATTCTTTGAGAGGCAGCAGATACATGCGAGGGGAAAAAAATCCTCTTCATCTGCATGTTTTTCCTGTTATGCAACACACTGCTCAAAATGCAAGCTGACAATTCCAGCGATATCTCAAAAGTGTCGCGTTTACATTAAATATGGGGGGAAAATAAGTAAAATGGAGCAGAGTTTATTTTAACTTGGTGTGTGACGAGCTCTGTGTTTCTGCCTGTACCGCCTCAGCATCTTGAGGAGCGGTACAGACCCTCACCTGTGTCCTAGCAAACCTACCTAGTTTTGGTGCGTCATCTCGAGTTAAGCTGGAGAGTACACAGAGGTTTAATCAGTGGCTTGAAATAAAGCCCAAGACTTGTTGATGGCTCATGGATAAAATCAACCTTTTGTACGTAACGGAGCTAAAAGGTCCCCACTCGACAGCCGGTGGTATCGAAGCTGAGATGGGAGCGAGAAGCCATCTCTGGGCACTTCATTGTTCTGTATACCTGACCGATGCTGCGTACTGTACGAGCCGGTGTCTGACAGGTTCTCGCTGCCTGTGCGACAGTCGGGAGCCCCCGAGTTAGGCTGTGGCAGGCTTTCTCGGCACGCCACGTGGGGCCACGGGAAGATGGGATGTCTTTTGAAGCCGGTATCGGGGGTGACCATGTAGCTGGCAGAATGAAGGTGTAAGTTGTGAACAGGGTGGGAGCCTAGGGGCGGGGAGAAGAAGGACGAAATAATCGCCGAAACTTAGATAATAATTTTATTTATAGTCTAATGTGCTCACATGGCTGTTGATGATGAGGCTACCAGTGACATAAATAAACTCAAGCAAAAGATGTAAGCGAGTGGATAGATGCAAAGACTTCTTTGGGCAGTGCTACGAATTTGGACATCGACCAAGAGTCCCTTGCAATTTCAATGAAGAGCACAAAGGAGATAATTAGACCAGGATGCTTCGCGTTGCTCTTTCCATCTTGCGCACATTCATGCCCACCGAATGTGAAATGTTCGCCTTTTCCCCTCCAACGTGATGGTTGTTGAACTTATTTTTAGTGTCATTTGATAAGCCTCCCTGCTCGCAGAGAGACATCCCACTGACCCAGCCACTGGTCATTGTCTATACCAGTTCCCATCAAAGCGGGCGCGCTTTGTCAGGTTTCGACTCGAATATCCATTTTGCATCTGAAGTACAGTATCGAAAGTGACTGGATCATTTGAGCCTTTTTCTTCAGCTGCTCCCTCCTTCCTCCCCCACAGTGTTTCCGCTCACGCTAACATAATTTGGCATCGTCGACGTGACACGACACTGGTTTTTCTAAAAAATTATAATACGTACATCGTCAATGTTTTGTGATGGCCGGCGCTCCCGTACATTTAATTTCTAAATTGATGGAAGGAGGTCTTTTTCCCCTGCTGAATCTTAACCAATGCTCGGTGCCCCCTCAAAAACCGAGTAATGCACATACAGTAATAGGTCATTCAATGTCAAAAGGCATAAAAAAGATGAGCAAAATCTTCACAGGCTGCTGCTTGCTGTTGCCTTTAATTATATTAATTAAACTTTGAAATTCTCATGCAAAGAGAGTTGCTGGCTTGTGACGCTGAAGAGCCCTTGGAGATTTGGGGAGGGGGGGGGACCCTGAGATACCAGCTTAGTGGCTACTGCTTTTTTTAATCTAAAAAAAAAAAAAAATACATAAGCCTACAACTGCTAGGTATGTTTATAGATGATGATGTTTTATGCGCTACTGAACTCTGAATGCAGGAAAGGGGGGAAAAACCACCAGCCACAGTGTCAAGGTCTTGAAGCATCAGTCCCTCAAACTCCGCTCAAGATCTCTGGTTACAGGCTGTCTTCCCGTGGAATAACGCTCTATTAATTTTCTTCCTGTCCCGGGTGCATAATGAAAGGAAGGTGTCTTCAAAAACTAAAGGGCAAAGTCTTGCTTGCTACCAATACCTCGAGGCATCCTGTCTACATTTTGTCATGCGTGTGCACTTTTCAGTGTTAGAATGACAAGATTTCCAGTCAGAAGGTTCCCGTAAGGCACGCTGCGATGGGAGACTCGCAAGGGTTTTGTGATCTGACATCGCTGTAAGGCACTCAACTCTTGTGCTTGCTTAGCCGGGTGGGAATTTTTATCCTCTGCCTTTGGCTAGTAGTCCCCGTTTAAATAACACGTGCCATCTCTGCATCTGAGAAACTTTGCATCTCAGCTAAAAGCACATTACGTCCTGAGAATTTGTAGTCCTTAAAAAACCATAAAATAACAAAAATAGAAAAACATTATCTTCTTTGGTGGCTGTATTCTCCCTTTTGTGTTCTGTAAAAGCAAAGGCATGCAAGTCAGTGCGGCTGCTCTCGTCACTGTTGCAAATCACAGAGTATCAAGGCGCTGGGGTGAAACGGGGGTGCTCGGTACAGCCGTGTCGGCTCCTGGGAGTGGGGAACGCAGAAACCTTCTGAGTTCGGGCTTGAAGATGATCCAAGAAAGGCAAGGAAGTGCTGGGGTCTCTCTGCTTGGTTGAAAAGTGGCAATGTGGCTGTCTCTCCTCCTGGTATCCGCTTCTCCTCCTCTACTGAGATTGAACTCGGGTGAAGTTGATACATCGGCCCTGAGGGGGGGAAAAAAGAGAGAAGCTCTTATTGGTGGAGTAATAAATGCAACCAACATCTTTGAATGCTGAATATCAGATGCTAGAAGGCGGCTGTAATGTAAATTCAGATGTTTGTAGAAATAGCATAGCCATGAAAAACCTTTTAAGAATTAATGGAAATTACCCAGAGTGAGGCACTAAATTTGACTTACAAATTTATGATGTTAGGAAAGCAGCGATGACACAGAAGACACATTTTGAACACTGTCGGGCCTTTTGGGAGGATAATTTACAAATTCTCAGTAACTGTAGTGAGCAAACTCAAACCTATTTAAACGTGGTAAAGGAAGATCACGGCAGAGACCGATACGCCCCGCAGATCTCCCCCGAGCCGAATCCTCGCGCAGACAGCACGGATGAACGTGACTGTTAGTTAGCAGAGCTGCTGCTGATTTGAAACTGTATTTTATTAGCAATAACCCGAGCTCTGCATCTATAAAAGCTGTTCTTACGTGCTTTAAAATCGCTGTGCACAGGAGAAGCGGTTTCTTTTGGTGCCGTACACGAGTAAATACCATTCTCCCATAAACGGGCCCAGATTAATCTTGACAGCTTTTAGTGTAGCTGAATGAAACAAATCCACTAGCAAAAATCATGACCCCTTTTTATTAATTTGGGATAAGCCCTAAAAATTGTCAGTCGCTTCTCGGAGCGTTATTTAAATGCCCAAACTTGAAATAGATCATTGGTTTTTGAAGTAGGGTGTACTCTCAACAGAACAGCTCCTCTCTTTAAACTGGTCTTCTGGGCACAGCAGCGATACCCTTCCTTTTGCGATGGAAAAAGCCAGCTTAGGTCAAGCCTTTGTTCAGAACTTGCCTACCTGGAGAGACTAGTTCTCCAGGGTATGCTGGGGAAATCTGAAGTACTTGTGCGAAAAGGCCTGTGGTACGATTAGCGAATGCCAGCCGGTATTGCGTGTTTTGGCGTGAGGTTCTTTGTTCGTTACCGAGTCTCTTGGTTCGAGGGGGCCCTATAAGAAAATCTGGCACCGGCCGGTCTGTAAGGAGCCCTTGGCCAGGAACACATCTGGGTGGGCAGCAGCCTGTTCTCCGGACTGTCTCTGGACTGGGGGGAGCCTCGAAGGTATGTGGGGGTGCAGGCTTCACAGAGGCTAGAGAGCCTTTATGCAGAAGTCTCCTCAAAAGGAAAAAAGCTGAGCGTATTTTCTTTTCTTTGTCCCCCTTTAATTCCTACTTGAGGACTTTGAAATTGCCCGTGTCTGTGAAGCAATTTATGAGAAGTGTAAAAGATGGTTCCAAATAAACTGTGCTAGTTTTGGAGTAGGCAACTGTGCTCGCACTTTGAATCCTTACTTCTTTTTGAAGATGCGTGGTTGGGGGAAAATTACTGCTTTCTTCTTAAACCTAGGAGATTATGGAATTATCAAATGACATTAGGGCTGAATTTCATATTCCTTTCATTTGTTTGTTTTGATCTAAATATTTTCCTGGTTAACAGGGAGGGTGATTGCCCACGGTGCTATTTGGCAATACTCAAGCAAGTCTCAGCTGGCACCTGCCCTCGACTGGCACGAAAGGGGCGGTGTTCTGATAAAGGGAATTCTCTCCTAATGCTCTTCTAATGATTCTAGTTCTGTCAACTGCGTAATAAATCTAAAAGCAGTGACTGGGTGGGTACAGCAATTGTAGTAACTTCTCACTGCTACCATCTGTATTGTAAATGCACTAGAGATGCAGAGAGATGACCCATTAGTGCAAAGAGATTGCTTTAAAGGCAAAGTATAATAGGCCTGGACATCTTTGTGCGCCTTTCCATTTGCTTGTTTTGTTTGTCGTTGCTTTTTTTAAATTAAGCATATCAAAATGAAATCTGTGGTAGAAGCAAAGTATTTCTGAGGCATAAAATCCAGAAATGCTGTGCAACTCGGGCACTTCTAACGACAGAGCTAATGTTAAATAAACACTGTCAGCAAGGATGTTTACATCCAACTGAATGCCACAATGGAAAAACAAGACCTTGCAAAAAAAACCTAAGCAGAAAACAGGTAGTGGGGGAATTGCAGTAGTTCCTAGCTGATGTAATTAATATTGCAATGTATCCATCGATACAAAATTTCTGCTTTGGTTTGTAGCTTTCTTACCGTTCTTTAAAGATAGTTACCAGTGCATGAATTTACATGAATTTTGGGCAAATGATTTTACTATTATTCATTTTGGTGTTTGCATTCGGGTTGCGTTTAGAAGATGTTTTAGTGGCTCGGTGCTTTACCTGAGGTCTGAAATAATCACTGGAATCAAAAATAACTTCTTCAAAGTCTGACTGCGCAACGTCAGTAAGTGCAGTGAGTGCGTTAAGAGCGGCTGAGTGTGGTTTTAGCTCTTGAGAACGGCACGAATGAACTATATAACACGGGGCAAACTAGCCGCTCAGTTCTAGGGAAGATGGTGTTCTGTGGCCCTTGGGAGGATTTCCAGTTGAAGAGCCATGTATAGAAAATTAGGGAGAGCTTCCACCTTGACATCTGGTCACCAAAGCCAGCACGGGTTTCCATCTCTCCCGTGGCTGTGGGATCCCACCAGGTAGCGTGACTGCAACTGTCACTGCAAATCCGCTGAGAGCTGCTCCCTCTGCTCCATCCTGGCCGCTCCGCTCTGTGGCGCTGGGCCCTGCGCCGCTGGCCGGGTGCCTTCTCCTAAGTGCCCTGCGCTTAGTCTTCTAAAGGCTGGCCGTGAGTGGTAGATGATTTTTGAACGATACAAGGGGGGAACTGAGGAGGAAAGGGAACGTAAACCTGTTCGATAATAAATGTCGACATTGTGAAACCTTAAAATTTCGAGGCGATATCTGAGGGTGTGGCTTTCACTAAAATTAAGAAAAAGACGTTCTGTCTTGTTCTAAACACGTCTTCGCTGCCAGTCTCTACTAGGGGTTAGAAGGTTTCGGGAAGATGCTCCTGTGATACTTAATTTTTTCCTTTTTACCTGAGGTAGAGTCATTTCCACTCTGAAGCTACCCATACGCATTAAGGTAGGGAGTTTATTTGCTGTATCATCCGATAGTGCTGTAACTCCTGTGAATTTTTGTACTGGCAACTTTGGCTACCTTTTCTTACTGAAAACTGGAGAATGAGGGATTTCAAAGGAAAGCAGAGCCTTCCATATAAGAAGCCACTTTTTGTGTACAGCGTGATGCTCGCAGAGGACAGAGCTGAAATCAGGATGTTGGAAAATACTCTGAAAGTGCTAATTAACGAGAAGGTCAGGAACACTGTAGTGTCATTAACGGAACCGCAAATACTGCACGCCAGCATAGTAGAGAACAGCTTTTACGTTCAGGTAATGGGATGTGACAAGGTGCCTAGTTTCACAATACCTACGCATGAAATGCATTAAGAAGTATCTTTCAAGCCAAGGTAAAGGATTTAACCTCTCACCATGCTTGCAATTCAAGTCTAACTTGCACAATTACCGTATATACCCTTCATATTATTATTTCTTAGCAAAAATAGATATGTGTATATCAGCAAGCCTCTCTCTTGGTCTGTTTGCCGCAGTTTGTTTCACGTACGTAACTCTTTCCCCTAAATGCTGGCTTAGAGGGTCTTTCCTTCCAGGACAAGTGGTCGCAGACGTAGCAGGGACAGAGGAGATCCCTAAATGAGCGATTCCCCTCGCGTCTCCCATGGTCTCTTCCCCACAACCTCCTTACTCGAGGACTCACGGGGGGAGGAAGGAGAAAAAGAAGCAACTGTGTGGTCAGGCGGACCCCTGATCACATAACCCATCCGACGGGCAGACAAAGCACCGTTAACTGGAGAATCTCCGAGCAGCTAAGGAGTGCCGGCTACCAGAACACTGCCAGCATCGGTCAATAATAGATAATAACAAATACACTGTAGTTTAAGTGAGATTTTAAACCGTTCACCTTCTAGGTGGTAAACTGAAGTAGGCAGAAGATAAAAGACTAATTTTCATTTGTTAAGGATTTATGACTCCAGATCAAATCAATGTGAACTGTAGGTTTCCACCAAGTAGAAAACCGGGTTTTACGTGATGTAACCAGTACCACTGTCTTTGTGCAGGTTGGTTTTGAGAAAAAGATGCATATTTGTGTAAGTCATTCCTCCAAATGAATCCAAAACTTCTTAATGATGAAACAGATATAACTACATAGGAACAGCTTTTAAATAAAATAATGTTTTTCTTCTGAGAAATCTGCACTTTACAAAAAGGGCTATTTACTTATATAAAAGCAAAATTTACCAAACACTAGACTCAGCAGTCTATTTTTGGCCTTCACAATTAAAACACGTTTGTTCTATGTAACTAATTACACCAGTGAATTACCGTCCGAGCAGCATTGCTATGATCCACCAGTTTGGTGAGTTAATATTACACTCATGTCCCCGTATTCAATTGAACAATCGATACAACCAATTTGAAATCAGATGTATCATGCCTTGTAAATCACTGGATCATAAACCTTAACAATACCAACATGTAGTCAGTATAAAATTGAACTAAATGAGTGGTTTAGGACTAGAGTAATTAAAAAATTAGTTACGCAGGCATTCTATGATCTTCATGTAGAATATGGAGTTGTCTCCATGCACCAGATTCAGTAGTAAAAAACCACCCTTAATTCTCGAAGATGCACCACAGGTACTCCAGGAAAAGAATATGGCAGGTATTTAACGACAACAACAAAAAAAAAGCAAAGAGATTCATGGCAGGGGTTTTTACCTAAGAAGGAATACTTTTCTATTACATCACAGTAATTTCTTAAATTGTTGAATATCTCCCTGAATTTAAGCTATGGGGCAACCAAGATAAAGTCCTTGCAGGGCACGCATTCTCAAGGGAAGCGGACGCTCACACTGAATTGCAGATTAGAGCCTCGCATGGCAATGCCAGAAAAAAAAAAAGGCCCCAAGAGGTGCCTGCAGAAACAGCCACGTTTGCCCCTCCAGCGTGACCTTCTGCGAGCCCGCGCAGCTCTGCAGAAGCAGCGCCCTGGGCACGTGGAGGAGGATTCCTTTTGGACTGTGCTCGGATACAAGCCTGGAACCCGGCTCTCGATGTTGGCTGGGTAGGTATGAGAAGCACTTTAAGTTGTACTTGTGCACGCGTGAGCGAACGTGCGCCGCCTTCCAGCGATTCGTAGCGTAACTCTGGGCTCTTCGATGGGGGCAGTGGGGAAACTGCACGGGCTCCTCTGGAGCCGAGCCCGCTTCCCGCACGGACAGAGCTGGCCTTCCCTGTTCAAAGCCTTGTACAAATATTCACCGTGTAGCTCCTGTGTCATCTAGGTTTTGCTTGTCTGCTGCGTTCTTTTCAAACTGAACTACAGACTTTCTGCTCTTTCAGTCACAAGCTGCAAACAGGTACCGCAATAAGACTTTATGTCCTGGTCAGCCATTTAAAACTGTCTATTGAGGTGGGTTTTTTCCTCCCGTCGACTAACCCAGCCAGAAGACACACAGCTCAGCCAAAAGAGTATCAAAATGTGCCGGGGTGAGAATGAGAGGTAGCGCTTTTGTGGAGATGACTAATAAATTTTGCTAGATCTTTCCAAACTGAAATAGATGAAAGGCAACCAAGGTCTGATAGTAGATTTAAAATGAGTAGCAGGATGGTACCTGGCCATCACAGAAGTTGTACGCATTGTGTTTGTTGAGGTGAATGTGTAAGTCCCTTACTGAGCTGGGCTGTGACATCTCTTCACCCTCCTTTTCCCCCACATCGTAGTATTCGGTGGGACGGCACTGCAGGGTGGGCACGGGCTGGGGGGAGCTGGGTGCCGATGCCGTGGCTGCCTGTTTGGCTGGGGAGAGTTTTATTGCCTTGAGTCGCGTCAGAGTATAACTTTTTCTATTATTAAGTACCATCTGGAGTGCCTAGAGCTTGTTGAGAAGCATTTTTTTTAGTATATGACATACATGCAAAGGAGAGACAAATACACAGATACGGGTATATGGGCTCTGTTCTTGGTATCTCAAATGCGGACTGGGTTTGCCAAAACAGCGACAGCAGTCCTCACAGTACTACCTCCGAAGCCGAAATTTGGCGATAGAACTGTTCTGCTTCCTCTTCCTGGGAGACAGGCTTTTTGTACTCACGTGTGAAATACTATATTAATCTCAATACCTTCTGAACCAAAGGGCTTCACTGCATGGAAAGGACTTTTCCAAAATGAGTGTTTAATCGTGGGTTGAGTAACAAATGCTTTAAGTTTTCTGGTTTGCTCTCCTTTATTTGTTGTGTAATTGCCTAAAAAGATGCACTTAAAGGAGGTCAGGTTCTCTCTCAAAAAAATCTTGAACCCAGCATCCACCTCTGGATGCTGTCACAAGGGTCCCGGTCAGACGTGATCTCCTTTGAGGCTGTGGATCCTGCATCATCGAAGCCTTCCTCCACATGGTACTGAGCTGACAGGCTCAGGCTACCTATGAACTGGCAGCGGTAAGACATGGAAAGCTGAAGGGACAGAAGAGCCTCAACTCGGAACGGGACTTGCAATCATTCGCTTTGCATTTAAGTAGCTGGCTGCTGCTGGGTAGTCGTTGGTCTGATGAGGTAGCTGTTAACACGCCACCTTAAACCCGCCGTCTCTGACTGCCGTTCCCTTTGGTGTGCTTGGCCTCGCTTGCCGTGTTCCCCGGTAATTCACAAAGGGCGGGTGAAGCAGTCTGTAGGATCAAGGAGGGTGGAGATGGGATGTGATGATATCCCACTACCCAGCCTATGCTGCACACTCCGTTCTCAAGTACTTTGTCGCTCACCCATAGCTTGTCCTCGTGTATGACTTATTTTCTTTAACGTGCTGAGTAACTGTACCTATAGGAAAAGGTTCCCTGTACACTGCTGAATTGTTTAGCATCCAACTTAGGACCAAAAGGAACAAAGGCATTTCCAGAGGAGCACTTAGAGCTCTGTTTTGATGTATTTACCCCCTATAACATACAACGTCATAACAGAGTGGCTCGTTTTGGCCTTGGAGGATCAAGATCCTCGGCTGCCCGTCGCTGACATAGAAGCAGAAGCTGAGAATCGTGTGCTTGTACCCCAAGCCGCAGTGCCCCCATAAAGAGAAACATACCCTTTGGGGATTTGTCATTTACATTGCACGCGTGAGCTCTGTGCCCTCCAGCCCAATTGATCGGTGCCCGTATAGCCGTGAGGAAGGAGCGGGTTTTAGAATAACGTTACTCCCGAGACACGTATTTAGCAATGTCATTTGCGTTAGCCCCGTCTTCACAGCCTTATCGGAGCATCTTTCGTCTCTGTGCTCGGCGCATCCCTGTTAGCCCAGCTTTGTCGTTCCCCGGGAAGCTGTCTTCTCGCAACAGCTCTCCACGGTGGTCTGCCGAGACTGTGGGTGCAGCTTGGATCAGCAGACGAGAATCTGGCTTCCCTGATTCTCTTTCTTCCTACACATACTTTCCCTGCGGCCCAGCCTGCAGTTTGCCTCTCTATAAGGAATCAAAGCCGAGAGTATCAGGTTTTTCCCGGCAGCCCTCTGAGTAAAGGCCAGGCCTGTGTAAACCTTTTCTTCTTTGCTAATGCAAGGGAACAGGCAATTTCCTGCTTTCCAGTCCTCTTTAGAATCATTAACTCCCAGTACAGAGCTTACCGGGGGTAATGAACTCCTGCACGTGCTCCTGACCTGCACGCTCGTGTGCAGTTGTGACAACAAAAGGGCCTTTTAAAGGAATAAAACCGGCAGGGATTCAAACTAGGCGCCGAGATGCCAGCAGTGGCAGCACCTTCCTCAAAGTCCTGTAACGAGAGCTGAACGCCAGTGGCTGGTTCCTCCCTGGAAAAATCCCACTGCCTCTCCTCAGCAGAGCCTGGTCCCACGGAGTGGAACAAGACCAGGCTCGGGAGCCAAACCCCGCTGCCTTAGAGCCTTCAGAAAGGGTGGTCTTCTCTCGCTGTAGCTGGCAAAAGCAACATTAACTAGAGCTAGTGTCACCTTGCCCCCATCTCCTGGGCATTAAAATTCTACTGGCATTAACATCCGTGCGCTTCTTTACTAGCTCCCTTGCTCAGGATGTATTTCACTGCTATAACTGTTACAATATTACGCTCACCTCATAAATATCCGTTGACAAGCTGGAGCATACAACTGAAGTTAAGTTTATATATTTTTTTAAAGATAGCTGATTTATATGTTTAGTCTAGAGAGGGGTTGCTAACCCACCCACGTCCTGTGCAGCTCTGAGCAGCGTTCAGGGATTTAAACTGACGTGTCTCTCTCGCTTGCCCTTTGTCCCTAACGATCGGGTCGTCCCTCGTCTCGGAGACCCGAGGAGCTCCGAACAGTTTAAGAATTTGGAATTGGCTTTACACTTCCGCTAACAGAAACCTGTGCGCTCCGTTGCCAAGCTCTTAGCGCTCAAACCTCGTCTCTGCAGATGTGCGTTGCTACCAGCATGTTTATTTTATATAAAGCAAAAGCATTTTAAGTTGTCAGAGTTTTCTGTCCCTGCATATGCCGTGTTATTGCCCACAGAAGACCACCCCCAACGGGTTTCAGCGGCTGCCGGCTCACCAGCCGCCGTCCTAACGCAGTGCCATTAGGTAGCCGCACAGGGTCCGAGTGAAGAAGTCCCAATCGGCATCCCGGAACCACGCTATGGTGGCAGATATTTCGCACCTGGGAAAAGATGACTTGCAGTGCTATACAGTGCTGGGAGTATCATTTTTCACAGAATAAATCAGCGATGAATCTCTTATAGGAATGATCTTGAGCTGGCATTATTGCTACAGAACCCATCGCTACTGATGCAGACGTCAGGATCATTTCTAGGGCTGCCCAAGGAGGCTTTCTCCCCAGGATTACTTAATTGATGGCTGAAACGTCACCGAGAAAGATGACGTAAGCCCTGAACCCCAAGAACAACACTGGATGGGCCCCAAATCCTCCTTAAGTAGCAACAACGTAGTAAAAAGAAGCAAACTACAGATAAATGGTGCTATATATTTTAACCCTAAGAAGGATGGGGTTTTTTCACTCTAGCAATTTTTGCTGGTAACTTGCGACAAGTAGAAGGGCATATAACTTGTTTATTATCCTCATATTTATGTAATGTGGCCTCCTTAGCTTGTGTGCGTGAATGTCATGATCTTTCCAAGCAATCTAGCGGTCTTGTAGGTCAGCTTCGAAAAGTCACGTAATCTGAAGAACAGTACTTTCACAATGAAAACGGGCATCATCTGCCTCAAAACAAGACTGCTTTGAGGAGAATGTGCCAGCACAATTACAGGTACCTCAGTAGCTGAGTCTGACTTCCCAGCCACCCTCCATCCCTCGGTCGTGCTTTACTTACTATAGGCAAGTAAAGTGAACATGGAGTGCAGTGCAGAAAAGGAGGACGGGACTAATTTCTTTTTAAAAGATAGTACCTGTCTCTCTGCACGAAATAAATACTGTATTTTAGAGTGTAGGCCAACAAAACAAAACTGCCAGTAATAGGTTCTAAATAGATATTTCAAAGATGTTGTCTAAATATATAAAGTGTGTAATGGATGGGCAAGAGTCTGTTGCTGCTGTGTCAGACAGGTATTTCTTGCAGGAAAATACGCAGCTCAGTTGTAGCCATCTGCCTCAAACTTTAACCTTAATTTAAATATTATGCAGAAAGAAGTAATTTCTGCAGAGAAACCCCGCGGGTATCTTACACCCATTTAGGTCTTATATCTGACGTAGTCCCGGTTCAGCAGTTCACTACTGTTGAACAAAGTTGCTAAGTTCTGGTTTGATGGGTATTTTCAAGTGCCTGGAATTTAGTCGTGTGTTTTGGTAAATCTCGCCTTGATGTGGTTTCCTAAAAGTTTGGCGCAAACGTTCACCGACACAGAGCAAAGCGTGCATGTATAAAATGCTGCTGTTGTCATCTGGCAGGGTTTGCTATCCGCTTCGTACGCACTTTGCTTAGATGTAAATGGAAATACTCGGTGCACTGCGGTGAGGAGTCGAGTGGTATTATCTGTAGTATTTTTAGTACACTGGCGGCTTCGAGAAAATGCCATTAAGAACGGCTTTTCACCCCACTAATAACGCTTATTTTGTAACTGGACATATGGACATTTCGGCACAGTTGTTACAGCGAACAAAACCTTCAAAGTACATATTGACCAGTGGCGTAACCTTGCGAAACCCCGGACTGAAGGGATTTTGTAGCTCAGCGTGCTGCGTGGCACTGAGTGCTTCTGCCAAGGCTCCCGGTACTTGAGAGCAAAGATGCAGGGCTAGACTTTCAACACCGTTTTCCCACCTTTGCAATTCCAAGAAACTTCCACAGAGCTCCATCTGAAAAGCTCCATCCACACTGAACTCCTGCTACAATCAAGTCAGACAGGAGCAGCACAGGTGCCGTACGGCTCCTCGCCCGCATCTGCACAGACCTGTAGTCTGCGGAGCTGCTCGGGAGCGGGGCGACCACCGGTTCTTCTGATCATCTGTACTGCCCTTGTGTCTGAGTGCCAGTCGCTCTGTCACGTATATGCCAAGGAGGCAGCTCTTGCCCTGACCGGTTTTCAGAGAAGGACAAGGAGGCGAGCGCATCGCGGAGGTATGCAGGCAGGGAAGGGAAGGGAAGGGAAAGGAAACAAGTGCTCGACTAGCGTGAGCATTTTGCCAACCTGCCTAGACAGGTTTTGGTAACGAAGAAGGGAGGGATTTATCTTTCTTTGCCAAGTTTTCCGTGCCTGCTTTATTCAGCAGTTCTCCAAATAAACTACTGCCTTGAAAAAGAGCGGTTGTGACAAGCTGCCTTTCCTGCGAGTTGGCCTTCCAGGTCTGGGAGAAGAGAGCGCAACGAGCTGCTGAGCCGGTTGTGTGGGCCTTAGGGGAGAATAAAACTGTATGCATTTGTAGCATCTGCTTCAAAAGGAGGTTGTGGCAAATATTTTATTCAGCAGAGCTGGAGGTCTCCTGTCTCTAGAGGGCAGGAGTTTGTTGTTTTCCTCGTACAAGGCAAGCATTGCTTATGCAAAAGGAAAGGATGTGGAAATGGCCTGGAGAGTCCCTGTTTTTCTATCACGGATTCTTTGGAGCGAGGGCCCCGGCACGCTCTCCATCTGACCCCTTGGCAGTAAGCCTCCCTCGCTTGCAGTGCTTCCGCCTCCGTGCAAATACACCACGGCCTGGCGAGGTTTGACCCTTCTGTCCTGAAGGACACGTTCTTGTTTTCCCATTGCAAGCGCCTGCCAATGGAGGGCTCTTCTCCTCCAGATCTAATTATGCCTTGGAAGGCAGATCAAGCTTGTTCTCACTGCCAGGGGGAAAGTGATCCCTGTCCTGGCGGCCATCCCAGCGCACACCTCACCCAGGGCTGACGCTCGCTCGCGTGGCCGCGCTAACCAGGACGCTTCTTCTCCCGTCATCCCCAGTGATATGCTGAGCTGTCACCGGGAGAGCTCCCTTTCCTCGAGTGAGAAACCGCAGGGGTGCGATTCTAACACTCATTTCCAGGTGAAGCTTCGAGAGCTCTTCCTTAATTTCTGCAGTGTACGTGCATCGCTGCGGCGGGGTGGGGTTGCTAAGGAACAGGAGAGAGGTTTTCTCTCAGAAGTGTCTTGGCTCTTTGAACTCTTCTAAAACTTTCTGGGATGAATCCTTGTCAGGAGTATTATTGGGGGTTCCCATTTATGTTACGGGACGACTTACAGCCAAGCTGACAGCAGGCTTGATCTTTAGTTCCAAATGTTTTCCCTGTTTTAGCATCCTAAAAATGACTCCTCGAGTCTCCTACATCTTTTGGGGAGGGGCGGGGAGAAAAGAATATGCTACTAAATACATCACATTTCAAGCCTTGTAAAATCAGAAACAGAGCCCAGTTTCAAGCCCACTAAAACCAACAAACATCAAAACCTGGGGCTTTGGAGTCTTTTTCATCTAAAAAAGCAAAGAATATCAGAAATTTGCAGTTCCTAGAGATGGCATCTCTAAAGCAAAAGTCAAACATCTCTATCATTCTTCCTTCCTCCCTCCCCTCTGTGCAACTACTCAAAGTGAGAAGAATGCAATTTATCTTTCTCTGACATCAGAGGTAACGGCAGATAAACCATCACTGTCAGAAGAACCATTCTCTTCGAACTCCTGTTCTCCTCCATCATGACCTCGACTCAGGAAAGTCCCCTTCAAGCCTCTCCTAAATCTCCTTCCTTTAGGAACACTTCCCAGTCTCCTTTCCCTGCTCGGCTTCTCTAACCGGGGCTTTTCTGAACAGATCTTATCACCTTCAAATGGCACATAGATTTAAGAAGCAGATGCACGGCGGCTATCAAGTCCGTAAGTCATCCAGGGGTCGTGTTGTCAGCTCACAACAGAGCAATGAGGCGGCACTCATACCCCAGCCAAAAACCTGGCCCATTTGATTTTAGGGTATCTGACTGGCATATGTTAATTACTTGTAAAGAGAGCAGTCATCCCAACCAGATAGCGTTTAGGATGCTATGTAAATTATTTTAAAATAATTATTGCACAATTATTATGAGGAAAAACTTCCTCTCCAGAAATTCTGTGGGAAAATCTGCATCTATTTGAAGATGCAGATAGGGTTTAAGTAGATCCTCTTAGGACGGATAGTACAAAGGCCCTGGCACAGCGGGAGGGCGCAGCTCTACCACGGCCGTGACCGCTTAGGCTGAGATGGCTCTGCAGCTGGCGAGGCAGAGCCCCGGCAGGATCCTCGCTCTGCCACGCGAATGCCTGCACGCCCAGTGCGCGTGGCAGCCCTCTAGATGCCACTGTGATCCAGCTGTCGCTTCACCAGCCGAAGCCTGTGTGGCGACTTCCGATAGCTGGATCCTTCACAGCGATAATGAATTCAGCATTAATGACGCTGACCACTGGGCCCGGCAAAGAACGCGGATGCCAAGCTGTTTCCCCACCCCTCGACTCGTGTCTGCTTCGCCGGCACAATGAGTGCACATCAACAAGTCAACTCTCCTTTCTGCAGACAAAACCCTGCAGCACATCATTAGGCTTTTGTTTTAATTCAGGTGGATTAGGGATGATAAACACAGATATTTGGATATTCCTCCCTGCCCCCCCAAAAAAAACCCATTCTCCATTCAGAGCAGTGTTAGAAGTGGCAGCTCCAGAATCCTCTACCCTGGACCAAGGCCTAAATCCTTCCCGAAAGCCAAACCCTCATGCAACACGTAATTAAAATGACCGCAGAAAGCATTTTCTCCTGTGGCCTGCTCCACATCTGATTGAGACCTTCTGGATTATGAGAGAGGAGAATCTACGAAGCTGTCTGATTTATGTTCATATACATCTCTGTCGGTCTGCCTTGCTCTCAGTTTGCAAAGACCCGTATTAATTATATGTCAGGCATATTTCAAATGGTGCTAATTTATTGCTATTGTTGCTAGCATTACTGCTGGTTGAAGCCCTCGCCGTTGACCCACGATCCGCTGTACTCGGAGAACGCAGAGGAAAAGATTGCTGTAACTAGGCTGTTACGATAACAAGTGCCGATTTCTGATGCTAATAAATGGGGACAAAGATGAAATGCCAATACGCATTTCCACATCTGCCTAGCCTTTGAATTAGGAGTTGGTGCCTCTGTCCAGGAACACAGACTGTTACAAGTGAGGGCTGCGTGTCTGGCCCCCTTGCGTGCAAAATTAAAACTTAATCTCTCCTTGTGTCCTTCTAGCAAGGCACTTGCTAACAGTTCACTCGGATGTACTAGCGTCATAGTTACCAGCCTCTGTTAATTTTTAGGCACTGCTTCTGATCTCATGTGTCTCGCTGAAAATCAGGAGTAGCTCCTTTAAAGTCAGCAGCGTAAAGCTCATGGAAATAAGATCAGAAGCTGGTCCTCAGATTGTATTATGACAGTGTGGTGTCTATCACGGGCTCCTTTTCAGGACTACCAAGCAGTTGGCCCGTTACACGTGGTGCTGGCAGCCTCTAGGATGTGCGCACCGCAAAGAGATACCGCTCGAGTCCTGCAGCAGTTGCGCTCTTTTCCTTCTTTGTGGACTGGGGTATGTGGGGTTAAGTCTGTATTTTCTGAAATATTTTTTTCCTCCTTGGAAATCACTGCTACAGATGTGCTTCATGGAGATGCTAATATTCTCCAGAAGCCAGGAGAAGTGTCCCATGGGGACACAGTCAAACTGCATTTACTCTCTTCCTTGAGCAGAACAAGACCCATACCAAATCCTTTTTCCAGCTCTGAATGCTGAGGAAGAATAGGGTGTTTATGGTCTACAGAGCAACCCACATGGGATTAGCTTCTGTCGCTGCCCAGACACTGTCTCAATCACTTATAAGCACCTCTGCGTTGCCCATCTTTTCCTCTTAGGAGCTCTCCTGAGAAACGTGGGGGAACGGGTACGTGGCGCTGGATTTTGTTCTGTTTTTCGGTTTGAATCCTTTCCCTTTCTCCCTTCGTTTACTTGGATCAGTATAATTTGTATAATGAGTTTGGGTTTGGGTGAGGCTTTATTATACGTGTGCCCGGAGATCTTGGTATTAAGTGCATTTTATAAATTAATAAATAAATATGCTCATTTGTTGTAGAAATTCTATTGTTGATTTGGGAACAGTAAGCTCTTGCAAATCTCAGCTTTCACCTTGCCAATCACTCTATTCCTCTAAAGTGCACTGCAGTTACTTGGAACCTTTTCTGGGTTGGTGTTGGCATCCTTTTGCTAGATTACATTTATGCATTAGTACCATCTGTGCCTGCTGTACCTTCTGTGAGTTAGCCCTGGCCAAATGACTGGCATTTATCTGGAAGTGCACTGAAGGAAAAAAAAAAAAAAAAAAGGAGAAAAAGAAAGGGGGGGGAAGGAGGAAGAGAGACAGTAAGGATGGTACCTAGAGCTTTATGCTTGCTGCTGGCATCACTGGATCTCGGGGAGGAAGACACACTGGTGAGCACAAACACCTGCACTCATGTCCCTTATTTCAACGGCCGATGAAATCTGCCGTGTCCTTTCTGAGTCTTTCTCTCTATGCAAGAGCTGTTTCATCCTGTCGTGGTATTTGAATAAATTCTCCCTGCCCTTGCGTTCTAAAGGAAAGACAAGCTGGCAGGACTTAAGAGGAAAAAACTACTGCGGCCGGAGGGACAGTTTCGGATTGGTGATGGTCTTTTTCCATTGCATCGCGTTTCAGTTTGGTCAGAGAGAGTTTGGACCGAGTGATGCCTTTAATCTGTCAGCTAGTATTGGACGTTATTTACCACGCTGATTGCACATAGGAATGCAGATGTCACCGTGCTGGGTTTATTATTTTGCTTTCTATTCAGAGTCATCTGCTGGTGAAAGAAACTTAAGTGTGAAATAGCCTCTAGTGGTTTGTTTCCTATATAAAGGGAGAGGTGGGCATTTTCTTCTGTTACTGGTTCTTAAATGTCTGTCATGTTGTTCGTCATAATAAACAAAAAGTGCTCCCTGTTGAAAGTCAGACAGTACTGGCAAAGAGCAGCATAGTAACCTTCTTCCAGGACTGCTGAGAAATGGGAGCATTTTGCACAGGCCAAAGCTTTACTACTACCCCTCTTAGAGCATCCAGCAGTACCTCGCGGCCGTGCCTGCGTAGCCAGTCAAGGACCAGAGCCCGTCTCCACCTCCCGCCTCATCCTGCCTAGGCGGAGGTAGCTCCAAGAGAAGGGCCTCTGACCCGTAGGTCACCGTGTATCTGTTAGATAAGGAATGTCTTAACGCTAACGCAGGGAAGGGAACTCCTGGCAAAGCCAACGAAAGCATCGTGGTCCGGGACTGTCCAGGCCATCTCTGGATACAGACTGACGGGCAGCATCCAGAGCGCCCCTCCGATATTTAGAGTCTCTTTGTTCCCAGTACAGCTGTATCTGCATCACAAGGTACATTGCTCCTAGCTCTGCAGCTCCTTCGTCCACATCAGTCGAGTCTGGTCATTTAAGAGATTGTGAACTAAAAGCAAAGATTTCCTCGTTCTGCTCTGGTTTTGGTTTAAGACTAGTTTCATTGAACCCAAGCAAAAGAACTTTTGTGCATACTCTCAGTTGACAACAGTTTGGATCCATTTGTCGTAAGTAGGTAGGAGCAAAGTATGAAGAGCAGATAGAAATACAACTGAGAGAGTTCTTAAGCTGAACGTAACTGTCTGCTAAGAATTAAAAAAGATAATTATCTGGCTTAAGAATTACTTTAATTAAAATGAGTGCAATGTCAGTCTGTCAAGAAAAATAATGTGCCTTACCCAGCCTAACCTACGTTAGAGAAAGAGCACACAAGCTTCTGGCAGAGCGTCTAAGAAGCCACCTCTGAGCCGAACACGGTTTTCCTACCGAGGCTGGCGAATCAAATGTTCTACTCCAAAGACGGACTCGTCTCTGTGTTTGCCTGGACAGTGCCAAAACTGATGGAGCTCTCTCTTAGTTGTAATCTAAGCATTCCCTGAAATTAGGATGACCTTACAGTAGACCCTCTCAGCAAGAACGGATGTTGGCTTATTGGCAGTTTTACTTGCGTGCTGTCTGTTCGTAGTGTATTTTTACTGAGATCTGATATTGTAGAGCAGAGCTTGTGATTTATACGTATACGGCATGTCTCCTTCAGGGGCTTGCCTTCAATGCCAGTTCTTGCTGCTTAGGTGTTTTGCGTTCACGGGGCGGGCGTCCTAGCGTGGGAATAGAAGTCGCACCCTTTCACCAAAGATACTCTTTAGTAAAGGCAATTTATAGTTACACAAATGGCATCATCGTAATTTGTATGGACCGCCTTTTGCTGTGGCGTTTCCATAGCACGTGGCACGAGCATTCTTGGTCTGTAATAGCAGGCTCTTGCCAGCAGCTCCGCCAAGCCAAGCCGTTCTGCTTCAGCAGTGCCGGCGGCACGTTCTGTAGGCGGTGGGGCACGAGGAGGGAGGCGCGTGGCTAGCCTCCGGCCTCTCGCCCGCCCTGGGGGCACCGGCCCCTGCCCGCCTAGGCCAGCCTGACAGAGAGGAGGAAGGTCCAAGCGTGCTCGTGGAGGCCTTCCCTGGAGGGAACGGCCTGGGGAGCACAGCCTGCTGACGAGACAGAAGGTATAAAAGCAGCAGCGGCTGCTCGTGGTGGGTTCCATGAAGGTCAGTTTTTCACACGTGCTCTTACAGGCATACCGAAATGATCTGTTCCCCGAAAATGCTTGTTGGCATTCTCTTCTGTACACTTTGTGCTGTCTTGAACATTCTTACTTCAGATTTATATCAGGATAGATAAACGAAGAACTAGAGCTAGTTTTATACATACTTACAGATAATAAATACATTTTTTTTGGTTTTGTTCTGAATGACCACTTTCATACTGTGGAATCTTTTCTACTAAGAATATGATATTTGGAATTCAAGATTTGCTTTTTCTTTCTTTCCATATGTTCTGTGTTAAACATATGCTATACTTTATATTTAAAAACTAGCAGCAGACTGAAAAAAATAGCCCACACCACAAAAATATGTTTGCTTCATTATCAAAAGCTTCTGGGGTGTTTTAGTTGTTTGGGGTTTTTTTATCACACGCTGGGGGGGAAACACCCTTCAGGACTGTTTCAGAATGTGAAACTAACTTTTAGGAGCCTTGGAGAGAGCGAACACCTGGTTCTTCATTTGCAGCATATATAAGGCTTGTCAGAGCTTAGAGCTATACATTGCTACGTAGAGGTGGTGATTTGAGTTGTCAGCTTTGTAATTAAGGAAGGAAGCCCCACCACTTAATTTAGGAATTGGCCTTTGAATGCTTGGATAATAATTAAACTGGCCCCTACTGAAAAACTGCACTAATACAGATGAAAAGGGTCCAGCGTCTGACACCTGTGTAACTTCTTACATCCCGACCTAAAAGACCACCTCTGTTACTTCCCCGCCTGGGAGTACACAGGGTTTTCCTATTGATCTTCTGCGTTCATATAGAGAAGTACCTGTTGCTTACCTAATATGGGCAGCGAACGAGATGCAGCACAGAACTGGGCGCAGCTGAACGCTAGGTCCGTATGTGGCATCGCCACATCACAGCTGAATGCTGGGTGTGTATCTGGCACCGCCAGGTCACAGCCATAGCGAGATGGATGATCTGTCTTGCAGGACTGAAATGTGAAGCAACGTGCTACCGATTTTTTTACATATGCCACTGTTGTTTTGTGTAAGCTCAGCCTGTGGTTTTGGTTTTGGGAGGGGGGGCAGGGGACAACGACAACTTCATCGTGAGCCAGATCGTCTTCTCTATCCAGCCACGTCCATGCTCAGAGCCTCTGTCCCTGTGGCTGTGCAGCTTCATTAGTCTGAGAGGAGGAAAAGGTTCACCCAGGGGCCCGCCCCTGTTGGCGCCGTGCTCTAGGAGATTTATAGAGCGTGGGGTAGAGTCGGGAAGCTTCTCGTCAGAACCACCGCTGAGCCGCTGGCTATGCTGCGCCACGAGGAAGTGCATTGCCAAATCCTCTCCCTTCCACAAAGGAACCCGCAGAGTTCCTCGGCAGTTGGTGCGAGGCGAGCCCTGCCAGACGCGGGTCTCGCCGAGGTGTTTGGTGTGTGCGGGTGGAGGTCAATGCAGCTCAAGGTAGCTCTCTGCTCTGAGCTTGCTCCTTTCTCCCTGCATGGAGAGACACTTAGAAATGTCAACGCGAGAAGGAGAAAAAAGTTGCAAGGGATTTGAAAGAAGTTATAATCATCCTCATAGTCTGTTTCAGGATTGCTGCCTACGGTACTGAACTTTTATAATTGGTACAAAGAAAAAGAATGATCGCCGCAAAAAGATCCTTGTTTAAGAGTAGGGAAATGGTACGGTATGTTTAAGTTGAGGTAAGATTTAAAAATCCTGTGATAAATCTAACTGGTGAATTTAGGAAAGGAAATTGGGGTTTGTCATTTGTTATATAAAAAAGAAGTTATGTGGCTGTTGCTATGGTGACGTCTTGTTTATTATACAGCAGAGTAAACTGTGAAAATTTGCTGCCTGAGAGGGCTTCGAAGTATGTAGCTTTTCCCCCCCCGCCATTGTTTTAGGTCTTTTTCATGAATGTTTAATTTGCTGTTGGGGGGGAATGCCCAGTCATTCTCTTTCTAGGTATGAATATTTTAAACTTTATGAAATCACTGGTAATTTAGAACTTGTCTCTGAAATTACCTGGCAAATGACCACAGCAACATTTAGAAGTAAAAAGCAATGAGGTGTGCACAATTACCTTCTAAAGCTGGACACACACACACATACTTAAGCATGAATTTAATTATAATAAGGGTAGACTGGTGCCTTCCTTAAATCCTGTCACTGAGGAGGATGACAGCTGTTTCTAGTTGAAACCATAATAGAACAAAAGCCTGCACTGTTAAATTATAAACTTATAAAGAAAAATGCCCTTGCAAAAATAAGATATAGGTTTAATTATTGTAATTAGTTGCATATTTCAAATTCTGTTTTCTAACGTGTAGTTACAGTAGTAAAGATAGCTTTGTGAACTGTCTTAAAATGGCTTACATGAATTCAGCTGCAGTTAGTAAGGGGCTGCTTGAAGCTAAATGATTTTTTTAAAGTTTAAAATGATCGAGGGATGTCGATTGAGGGGTCTTGTACCGGCTGTAATAGAATTCAATCAAGCCAGTCCTATCTTTTGCGTACGTAAGGCCTTACTGAAATAAATAGCCCTATTAAGCCCCACTTTGCTTGTCTAAAAATCCTTGCTTCTCATTATACCTTTGCAAAAAACCAACTGAGGTTTCAGAGTCTGTGAATTACATATAGCATACAAGTACAGAAAATTCAAGACCTGCTATTGTCACTTAAGGCCGGATTAAGAAAACACACTGCTAGCATTATTCCATACAGATGAGAACTATACAGCTTCGTCTACAGCTGAATACTAGTATATAATCTTTCTTGCTGTAATGGACAAATTAACAGTCCAGGTTTTTGCTGCTGTAACCTTTAAAGGTGTAAACTCCTAAGAAAGGTATGAAAAAAATACTTCAGCTAAACGGAGCAGAAGCTGCCATCAATGAGGTGGATTTTCCCGTGACTGATCCCGTTAAAATCAGCAGGGCTACATTAAAACACCGTTAACGTTGGAAGGTGTACAAAATACTGTCAGCGTCATACAACACTGCATTAAAAAGTGCAATGTAAAGATACAGGAAAATTTTGTAAAATCTATCGAAACAATTTAAAAAAAACAAACAAAACAAAAAAAAAAAAACCAACCAAAAAAACCCCCAAACCCCAAAACATGAGAAGTGGGAATGCGGTCTCTGTATTGCATCCAATCTGATTTCAAAGCGAAGTCTTTTTAAAATAAACAGTCTTCCTGCAGTGCTTGCAACCCAACTATCACAGCATTATAAATTAATGCAAAAGATGCCAAAAGGCCCCTTAAGTAGAAAATGTCAACCCGCAAATGTGAAGCAAGAGATTCACAGAAGAACTTAAAGTCTCCGAGTCCCACTGAAACGCTTTACACCCCGTAAACCCCTTTGAAAATCTCGGTCCTGTTTCACTGAAATAGCCAGATTTGCTAATGGAAGTACGTTCTCCTTCAGACTGAATTCACGGGGACGGCCGCTTCTCTTTCACACGCGCCTGCGGTGTCCATGTGTCCATGGAGCTTGGTGCACACGCTGATATAAAATCAGGTTGGAGGTGGACCAGAATCAATCTCGCCCCTCTCACCTCCCTTCCTTTTCATGCAAAGGTACAGTAGAGGTCTCGGATCAGCACGTGGTGGTACGTACCATATGTGCTGCAATACCTATGCACAAGAGGATGAGTTAAGGACAGAGTGTCAGCCTTAATTGGAGTAAGCTGTCAGACCAGAGATGGGCTCGCATGTTTGAAAGTCTGCCACTTGGACATTAAAACAATCACATGCCACAGCTCCTTCTCTCCCGAAGGATAGCACAGATTAAACTCAAATGATGAGGTTAATGTGGAAAGAAGTGGTTTTAGTTATGACTACAAGAAACAGGCTTTTTTTAAAAAAAAAAAAAAAAAAAAAAGCTGCTCAGTAAACAGCTGATTCAAGCAAAAGGAGTGCCTCACTGTTTCCATAGTGCAAGGCACGGAACGTGCACTTAGGAGGTTTGAGAGCTTCTTCCTAAGACTCGTTCGTAAAGGCTTCATTAATAACATAATTTATAAACACTAAGGAAACTGCAGAAGCTGGCTTTTGTAGCAAATAGGAAGTACGAAGTTGCATTACAGAGGAAACATCAGAATTCAACATGGATTGAAACCCTGCCCCCGCACGACACAGACCAGAAAAAAAGCTTTGGCTGAATCCAGACCTTCAAAGGCTGAAAGCTAGGAAGGATTCCACCCTGCAGATGAGTACATTAACTCAGCTGTAGTCTCCCAGAAAAGAGCCAGCTTACAGTTCTTCCACAAAGCTGTAGCCTTTGAAGAGGCTGGTCGAAGCAAGAGTCAAATGAATGGGTAATATTAAAAGAAGACCAAACAAAAATCCCTTCACTGCTAAAAGTTACAGATTTACGCTTCGCTGATGGCAGCATTTGATATTTTAGGATAGCTTACTAGAAACTTCTAATTTGTTTGGGGAAAACCCTGTAATCTGTTTAATGCTTGCTGCGGGTAAAACATGAGCATGAGGGAGAAGTGATGCATTCGGGGGAAGCACAGGGAGGTGCAGCTGAGCTTGAGCCTGCTTGAGATTGTAGTTGCATCTGCAAAGCCAGGACAGACATCTGTAGCCTACCACAGGCCAAATCCATCACTAATTCTCCATTTTACTATGATTTATTGTCTTAGATGGAAGCAGTGGTTATTACAGGCATCAAAAACTCATTGCTGCAATGTGTCATCTCCTGGTGTCTTATTAAAGTAAATAAGAATTGTCGAAGCTGGGTGTGAAATTAACACCAGGAAACACTCAAGAAAACTATTTATGTAAATTATTGAGGTTTCCTGTACAACAGCACTCTCTCTATTTATTTGTATTACCTTTACTCTGGTAAGAGCCCAGATAAGAAGCCGATGGTGCTGCTGATCAAGTCACAGCATGCAGCTGAGCATGGGCGTCGCATTCAGCCGGAAAGATGGCTGTTGGCTTTTCAGCTGGCTGCTGAGCCCCTCACCACCGCGGTTGCGTGCTTTTAAAATCAGAATAGCCAGGGATGTTACTTTGTGTGTGACTTCTCGTTCTTATCGGGACCTAAATGCAAAAATCCAGTTGTAGCTGCGCTCGTCCGCACTCCCTTGCTTAAACTTAGGGTGAATGAAAGCGTGCAAAGAATTTTTGTTAACCTGTGAGCAGAACAGGGAGAGGAGATGAAGTTACCAGCATCTGGTATTACGGAGGGGCGCTGGCGATTGTTTTCTCCTCACCAGAAATATGCCGTGGGGTCTCGGCAGTTTCTGAGGGCCGGCAAGGAAAGAGGTACCTATCTGTGCGTGAAGAATGGGCACTGGCACTGCGTTATTCCTCTGGCCTAGTATAGACACTCCCCACCTGGATGGAACTTGTCGATCGCCCTTTCTTAAGCGTAGCTTCTTTTCAGTCAGATAGCACTCTGCCGCCGGACAGATGTAGTTGTTAAAGGGAAAGCCTTCCCCGTGATGCTCCTGCTTGCGTGCGTTCTCTGCCTAAGGTACGGGTCACCAGCTGGCATTGTCGGGCTCAGTGGGACAAGACCGAATCTTTATCAGGAATTGCCTGGGTAGAAGACATAGGATGTAACTGCATAGCAGGCTTAAAGTTTTTGGGAGGAATAAATTCTTAACATTAATAAAAAGAAAAAAAAAAAATCCCTTTGATATCTCTTTGAGAGGATATTCTCACTAAGGCTTTACTAGTACAGATCAGAAAAAAATGTTTCTGTTCTTTATCTTTCTCTTACTTCTTCCCACAGACAAGTGATCTGGCTATACCTAATTAAAAAGAAGAAAAAAGTGGCATAAGCTTAATTAAGATTTTAATTCAGTTACAGACTATAGGAATAAATCACTGCAGACTTGATAGTGACAATAAGAAAATACAGTGCCTATTCTTCCTCTGTAATAGAGAGAATAACAAACGATGCGGAATGCTGAAGAGGGGAAAGGGACACAAGAGCCGCTGCCCCATTTTGAACCCCCTCGGGCACAATGCGGTCACAGTGGGGTGAACATCACCTGCGGTAACTGTGCTTCCGAGGTTGTGTGCTCCTGGGGCGCACAAAGGTAGGGCCTGCAAAAGACTGCTCTTCCTTTCTGGTGCGTTCCTGCCTCCTGTGAAACGGCTGCTCTGAGGTTGGCCACGTGCACAAGGACACGAGGAGGCAGAGGCCAGCTTTTGCTTGGGAGAAGTAGGGAAAAAGAGCAGGTAATAGGTCCTGTACTATGTGCACAAACTCTGTAAGGGATTAAGCAGCCAGCTGTTTTGGCGCCTTATCTCAAAATAGGGCATGAGCTTGTCCTGGCTTAATACGGTGCTCTAAAGGCAGCAGGAGCTCACACAGCGTGGCAGCGTGTGGGACTGTCAACAAGCACCTAACCAAAATAGCCCTGGAGATGCTTTAAGAGATGCAGTGTGTAAGCAGCTGCGTGCAAGCAGAACTTCAGAGCTGCTGGCTAAGAACTTACATGTCTGTTAGCTCAGACTTTCAAGCGGCATGTTTTTAATCATCTGGCTCACTCAGCCCACTGCCGGGGAAGCGCGGTCCCGCTGCAGCCAGGAAGTGACACCCCGTTTGCACCTAGATTGGCAACTCCGTGGTGCCAAGCTGCAGCCACATCCGAAGGGAATCCCAAACTTGTTGGACCACAGGAGCGCTGCTCTCCCTCGAGCTTTCTAGGGCAGGGTGTGCCACAGCGCTGACAGACACTGGCGGGACGCACTGCAGCTCTGCTGAGCCTCGGCGGGTGCCCTAGACCTCGGCTCCCCTGCAGCCAGCCGCCCGTGCCAGGATGTGCAGGTACGGTGGTGCGCCATGCATAAAGCAGTACTTAGCTAGTTATGGTGCCACAAACAGGACTAGTATTTTACTGTAAGGCCTCCATCTCTCTCTCAAGCCAACAAAAGTTTACGTATTTATTTCTGACCAGGCCTTACAGCTCCAGGTGTTCTCTACTTCCGTTAACCCTATGTTTACACCTACAAAATCTGGATCGAAGTGCAGAAAAACTGGCTTTCTTAAATACAATTGTAATTCCTAACTCTAGTGCTAACAAGAACCAGAACCGTTAGAATTTTTGGTGGGTTTTTGGAACATGGACGTGTTTTTTGGCAACGCAGGCGAGAAATTCGGAAAATGTGAAGCATTGGATTTTTTTACCAAGCTAAATGATGGCTTTCCTTGGCATTTAGTACTGGTTGCGAATACAAGGATGAAATGCACTCTCCTCAGCCGTACGGCCTTATTGCAGGTGGGGTGGAAATGAACGAAAATGAGGCCAACGCGACCTCTCTTCCAGAATCTATGCCGAAATCTTTTTTTTCCCATGTTCCAATCCAACCCAATTAAGATCCCCTAAAGTAGATAAAGTTTCCTTGAGTAGCACCTCAGCTTGTACAAATAATATGAATTTTTAAAGTAAAAACCGCATTAATTTTAAAAAGTATTTCTGCAATTTTGTAGTGATTTTAAAAAAAAAAAAAAAAAACAACAACGAGGGGAGAACTTAACTTCACTCCTTGGCTAGTAAGTTCTCTGAAACAAGTCTTATTCTCAGACTTTTAACATGACACTTTCAATTCTAGATACTCCTTCAGAGGAACTAACGTAGTGTTAAAAAGGAGAAGTGACTGCTTTATTTTAAGAGCTACTTCTTTCTTATTCCGGATGCTTAATAAATTGAGCACTATGGAAAAATAACTACTCGTATTACAATCGTTAAAAAAATTATATCACCTGAACATTAAAAAAAAACAAGTGATGCAGTAGGAGAAAAAAGTTCTAAATTTTACAGTACTGCATTGCAAGGATTAGAAAGGGGGATATACGCGCACACACCTCTCTCTCTCTTTCCCTCTCTCTCTCTCTCTCTCTCAATACAGCAAAGGTCATCCTCACGCCCACCCATCTCCCTCAACTTTTGGTCCCTGGAAAATGGCAAGGTTAAAACATTTTGGTCAGGGAAATAAAGGGCAGGTTTGTACTTCGGTGAATACCGGGGAAGGCAAGCAAACTGGTAGCTTGGAAAGGCAGTTCACAGGGCTGCTGGCAGACAGAAGGCTTTGGCACAATACATTTGCAGTTTAATTTCAATAGGCCGTTAAGCTCTTAAACACATTAAGCATATCCACCACTGCTGGCAGAATCTTTCATGTCTTCGCCTGCCACTTGAGCGTTCCCTGCTCCTGACCCGGCTCTGGGGCCCCGCTGGGGACTGACCTCCGAGCGCTCTGCGCATTCATTCCTCCTTTTCCTTTCCTTAACGGCAAGCGTGGGTTTGTGTGTGCACACGTATGCGTATATAAACACGCGGCCTCATAAATACCTAGCTTTTTTCCTTTCTGAACTTCTAAGATCTTTCACTGAATGCGTATCTTTGCAATTCTGGTCTGCTTGCTGTCTTTTTACCAGGCAAAACTAACTGCTGTTGCTTATCTGGGGCTTTTTGCATTATTGGCTCTAATGGTGTTTTAAAGCTCCTGCTCCTCCATGGTGATCTCTGTCTCCAGCAGGGTTATAAACTAGTGCTTGGCTGGTTATCGCTCTCAGCTGCCAGGCAGACATACTATGTTTCCCACCTTCCAGTTTGTAAAACTACGCCTTAGGTATCCCCCGCGTACCGCGCAGAAGAGGCTCTTGCCATTCCGCACGCGCTTCTGGAGATTGTGGCGTTAATATGCCGCAGTAATGCTGTACTCGTGAGGAACTTGTGCAGCGCTTACTGTGAAGCCATGATGTTTTTATTAAGTCGTGAAAAGGCTGAGAATAAGGAAAATGGGTTGTAGCGTGTTGAAGTTGAACAGGCACGTGAAAAATGCAGTTTGGTTTTCCTGATCTTGGTTGCCCTTGGCTCAGGTTTTTAAAACCCAGGTTGAATACTTTTAGCAGAAGTAAACAGAAACAGTTGCGTATCGCCTTTGCAGCGTTAACGGAAAAGGCTAAAGCTCTTCCCCCCGACACTTCTCAGCTTCACCTTCCAGTTCACACGTTGTTCCTTTGAAAATGCTCGTTCTCGCCCGTGATCCTTGCCAGTGAGAAGTCATTTCAGAGAACGTAGTGGCTGAACAATTCAGCCCCGTGCATCATGATATTGACAACATTCTCAGATGAGGCGTTTCCATAAGGATGATGCTGTCCCTGAATAGTGACAGCATTACCTTAAACTGCATTTTTTTGTTTTGAATCAGCCTAGCTGCACTTTCAGTCACACGCCGTCTGTCAGCTGAATCACAAATCACGGTTGGCTGGGTTTTTTCCCCCTCCTTTCCTTGTTGAAATAAAGAAAGAAGAAGCTGCAGCAGAAAGAGAAAAGGATAGCTAAATAAAAGCCGAGGACAGTCCGATGCTAGAGATGCTGGGAATTACCAATTCCTCCTCCTCTCTTACCACACCCTCTGATGGTTCCACATTCATTTCCTCAAAAACAAGCAGTTCTGCAAGAAATCAACTTGGCGCAGCCTAGTTCCCTACAGACCGATACCTTGAGAGCGCATCGACACGGATACCGAGTGCCCGTGCAACAGTTTGTCCTTCCAAGGAAACGCCGTAACATCTTTTTCTATTTGGCCGCTTCTTGCACGATGCTTACGGGCAACGTGACGCCTGTGAAACCTCTCCTTTGCTGTAAAATGTGCCGGTCTCGTTCCCAGCTGACTGGCGGCCAGCACGTCCGTGCTGCAGCCTGTCCCTTCCGTCACTGCGCAGCCCAATCACCTTCCTCTCGGCAGGAAAACCAGGCCAAAGCGTGGGATGTGCTTGGGCAGACTGTGGCAGAAACCTGTCCTGAAAACCTCGCCCCGGCAGCAGCTCGGCTCCGGGACGGCTGGTGTTGAACAAAGACCAGGACGGTGAGCGCTCGGCCCGCTTACGACACCTCCACCTCCGCTCGCAGGGGCCTTTTCAGCGGGCGGCATCCCTGAGCCTCACTGGAGGACAGGACGGTAACAACCGGACGGCTTCAGAGGCAGCGTGGCCACTTTAGCTAAGTGTGCGATTGCATTTTCAACGTAATTAGGCGCCTAATTGTGCGCCTAAGCCTAGCTGATGTATTTGCATGTGTATCTAATGATTTATCTAAAAGCTCTCTGGCCTCAATGCCCTGCTCCAGACTCTATCAGAGGCATTCACAAAAGTGAGAGAAGAGTTCGAGTGGTCGCTTTTCCCTAGCTTTTATTTTAAACTCAATTCCTATTTATCTTGGGGGGGGGTTCAACAATTCAAGCTGACTGAGCAGTGGGAAAACTCCAAACAGCCGTGTAACTGGAAGACAAGCGTAGTGCTGCACAAACAGCTGTGGAAAAAAAAAAAAAAAAAAGAAAAATTCCAGGGGAAAGGCCAGAGTGAGGTTAATAAATGAAATTTCCATGCAAGGCTTCCAAACAGTGCTGAGGTTGGACTTCTCCAGTGGTGTGGGTGTCACGCAATAAGAACTTGTACCAGCAATCACCAAGGTCAAAAGGGATCTTCTTTCAATGCAAGTTAAATGGGAGCTGCAAAGATAGCAGCTTTTGTTGCGAAACAGAGCGTCACAAATACGTAAGAGCATCACAGCAATGCAGTTTGTGCTGCCTAGGTGAGCAATGCAATCACTTAAACTTTCCCAGTGTTTTTTCTAACAGCACCTGTGAAAGGCTACAGTAATGTTTTTTGTTCCCTAACTATAAACTTCATTGAAGAAGGCAAAACAAAACAACAAAAAATACCCACCGATTTTTCCTTTAAATTACATTTCCTTTTACTTAGATAAATTTTCACTATCCTCTCTCAGGATTATTCAGCTGCCTTAGACCACAAAACTCTCTTAACGCAGACACCATCACGTTCTCTGGACCGGCTAGGCCGCGCAGCCATGCAGTCAGACCTCTTCATATAAACAGAACTGTGAAAATGTCTATTATTTTCCCTCAGTGAAACACTTTTTAACCTACAGTATCCAATCATTCTTTACGGTGTATGGTGTCAAAAACACTGCACAAGCAGAGATCTGTGTTTCTTTTGCCACAGACAATAAATCTTTAGTGTCTTCTCTTGATACGCATCACTCCACTTGATCTCAGGAGGCACTATATGTCTCTCTCTCCCTCTGCCTCTTCTAACAAGGTCACTTTCCAGTGATGAAACAACTTTTCCAGAAGGTATAGCGTTCAATAATTAATATCTACTGATAATAGCTTCCCAAAGCAGTGCTTTAAAACTCTAATGCAGGCTCTTCGCCAACTTAGAGCGTGAAGAACCCTTAGAATAGATTTGAGTAGCACGTCTGAAAATACCAGCCTCAAAAACTTAAAACACATGTGACTAAACTTACCACTGATACCAAGAGATCCATATCCGCTTATGCCAAAAGGAAATTCCACGCTTCCTCCCTCATCAACCGGCATCATTTTACTACAAGTCTGAGAAGGTTAAGTCCTCCTAATGCATATAGCATAATCTGGTGTGAATAGGAAAGTAGAAATATCTGCTGTTGCTTTCGCTACTGTGTGTATAGGTTCTGTAGTAATAGCGTCGTAACTGTTCCATTACTCTGGAAGGTGTCTCTTAGTGCGTGCAGGCTCTGCAGGGTAGATGATGGGGAGAGATCCGACCCCAAAAGTTGTCGTGAACACAGAGCGCGATTTCCTGGGGCTGTTCCTGTATTTCCTTCTACCAGTCATTTCGTTTCTGCCAAACTAGCTTTTTCAGGTCGTCTCCAGCGAAAGTAATGTTGGACAAAAGCACAGAAAATGCTGTATCTGAGCACGTACTGAAAAAAAAAGGTTATCAGTAATTTCTCTCGACGTTTTTCCTGGCTTTCTGGTGACTTTACAATCATTTGGATGAGGTCTGCGTTTAGCACAGCCAGCGGGAGAGTGAAGTTTGTTCATCAGAGGCAGGCTTCAGACCACAGGACCGAGGTAGTTGGCCGCTGTGTCCCTGCCTCAGGTCGCTCTTTTGGGGCAAAGAGGAAGCGTGCCATCACCCTAGGGATTCATCAGCAAAGAGAGACAGTCTAAGCTTGAGTCTCTGCAGGGGCCAGGCAGGACAGCATTTTTTTTATTGGACTTGATTTTTTTTCGTATCTGTGCACATTCACCTCTTCAGTACAGATCTGGCAGCCAAAGAAAAAACTGCATTCTTAGCTGTCAGGGTGCTTTGTAGAACATAGGACAGGTGTGGCCACCTTTGCAACCTCGACTGTCTTCCTGCCCGTACGGGTGAGCTGCCGGTACCACGGGATGCAATCCGCACAAAGATGCGCCTCTTTCAGGAGTCTTAACATCAGAAGAGTAAAAGGGAGGGATGGAGAAACTGAGCTGAGAAGATACGTGCCATCTATTCCATACTGCAAAACAGTCCTCCGCTCACATGATGTGGAGAGTTATCTCACGATTCAATGAAGAGTAAGCGCGTGCTAAGGACATCCACTGCTTAGGAAAGAGCGCGCTATGGCAGGGAGGCAGAAAGTGACAGATCGTGTAGCACCCGCCTGGCTCTCGAATGAAGATGTGTCCTGGGCACAGGACCCACAAGTCCAAAGAGACAGAGACTAGTGGGTACAAATGGATTAAGAGGTTTCTCTGTGTTCTTCAGACCCACAGCCAGGAGGGGAGTAGAGCTGCGGAGCATGGTACAGCCGATAAAAGCAGCCCAGCCTGCTATTCAGGCTCTGCAGGAGGCTGGACGCCTCACACGATGATGATTTACATCTGACAGGGTTCAGGAAGGACGGAGGGGCAGTCTGCCTCTCACCAGATAGTGCCTGAGCACCGAACGTGTGCGTGCAGAGGTGAGCTGTGCGCGTGTCTGGCACGCACGCGCTGAAGCCCAGACGCAGAGAGAGAAAGCCCGCGTTGGTTTAGCATCCAGTCACGAGTCACTTGTGCGCCTGGGCTGGCCAAGAGGACAGCACGCGTGAAACGGGCGATGACACGTGGCAATTATTCCGACGCAGTACCTGTACGCTGAGGGAGGGCAGCTGGGATAAGCGTCGGCTGCAGGTCACGAATGCCGACAAGGGCTGCGGTCAGCTCCAACAGCTGCCCCTCGCCCAAGTGGGCCGAGCAAAGTTGGCACCCTCGTGTCTCCAAGGAGGCTTGAAGGCACATGGCTTAGGTCTAATACGGTAGATAAAGCAGATATTAATAAAAACATTGTTCAGAGCCATCTTAAGACTAAAGCCTTTCATGTCATGATATTCTAACAGTAATCAGTGCACCTCTTTGATAAATACATGTGGTTTTGTATAGGTCAGCGTAGGCTGGCATAAGGTCTGACTTGACTTGATTTTTTTTTGCCCTTGGAGGCAATTTTGCAGTCCCTACTGAAAACCGTTAGATGTATATTTTGGTGATCCGAAGTGGGAGGCGAGCGCCGTAGCTCGGGATCGGCTGCGCAGGTTAATCCCCAGCTGGCATCGCTCCACACAGGCCGAGTGTGAACGGGCTGGATGAGCTGAACTAGAGCAATATGCCAGGAAATGAAGGGATTCCTTAAATACTTGTGATGCAGACCACTCAGTCCTTTAAAGTCAAAATGTGGAATTTCACTTGCAATTTGAGCCACGGCTGTAATATTTATCTAGCACAGAGAAACCACCTTTCATTCAGTAAAAATATGTTACATTTGACAGGAATTTAAAACATAAAATGATCGCGTTCTTCCAAGCTTGATGGCTTTGCGCTGTTTATTGATTTAGCCCTGAGGAGGAGCGGTGCTAAGCAGATGCAGTTGGCCTCGATACCCCCAGGGTCGGGTCCGCAGACACTAGCCCAAAACTTTATGGGCAAAGTTGGACGTGAAGGCGTGCCATCAATTTGGAGGGGAAAAGGGGAGGATAAATTGGATTTCACTTTGGTAGGCCTGAAAACTTTTAAATGCCTGTACACCAAAAAAGCCAACGCTAGGAGCAGGAAGGACTTTCAAGGGAAAAACCTATGACTGTTGTGCTCTGCTCGCTAGGGGCGCAAATCCGTAAGAGGCAGGCGGGTGTTCAGAGCCACCTATATACACAAGTCCTTGATAGGCGTTTGCAAGGCCAAACTTACTGAAATTTGCTCTTTGTTTCATATTTTCTTTTTCTCTCTCTCTGTTTCTCTTCACCAGAGCGGGAAGGATGGTAACTAGCTTTAAAATATCTGGCATGGCTAATTCACGCAGAGAGGCAGACTCAACAGCAAAAATACCACGAAGGAGCCGATGTGCTACTTTCTCTCCAATTAGTACCTACCGCCCTCAGCAGTTTCTTTTACTGTGCCGACCGCAAGACAGTGTATACCACTGCACTTTTAAAGCAATGAGATTTGAGCGACTAGATCTAGAATTCATAGAATTCACAGAATTCTAATTCACGGAATCCTAGATCCAACTGAAACGTCGTCCATAATATTCTCCTTTTCCTTTACACGCCTTTTCTTTTTTTTCTGTTATGAATGTTGTTATCAGAGGGAAAAATCTGACTTAGTTGCCATCATAATCTTCATAAAATGCTCCATCAAGTTCATTAGCCACCTATGATGTCTGACCATCTGCTTGGGATACCTCTATGTCATATTACCAAAGGGAACCGATGTTTGCTGCTAATGCACGGCAGATTGGTTGTCAGGCCTGACCCTGAATGTCATTACAAAAATGACTGCACAAACAAAAGGTCATTCCCATCAACTGCCTGAGACTCAAACGGACTATTAGTGGGCAGAAGCCTCTGTCTATAGATGTTACTATTTTATTAATGAAATGAAATAAATGAGCTGCGACTAGTTGTGGCTCAGCTGTGCTAGATACTCTAGGTTTAAGATAGGCACCCAAAGCTCTCCAGTGGCGAGGGCGAACAGAGCCAGGAACGGGGCAACGACGCAGCGCTGGAAGAGAGAAGGAAGCAGCCCTGACGTGAGGATGTGTCCTAAAACCCAACGTGTCTCTCCTGGGGTGAGCAGTTGTTCTCTAGGGGCAATACGCAGGACTTCCACATGATTTAGAGAGAGACCCGCTACGGTTTGTAATGCTGGGGCGCGCTTGGGTTTGCTGGGAAAGTCCTTTGACAGAAATGAGTAACCTCCTAGGAGCCCTTAGGCTATTCTGAAAATTTTCAGCCCTAAGTAATCAACTTTCTTCTGGACTCATACTCTACTTCCTAAAGATACCTGTCCATCATTTTACAACCGTTCCAAATTTTAGCAGGTTTTATGTTGTACTACAACGTAAAATAAAATATCATCCGTCTACTTCGGCAGAGAAAGATATAAAGTGTGCTGCTAGCTACCGTGCACTGTGCGCCTGCGCTTACCCTCTGTGATCAGACAGTAATATTTTTGCATCCAGCAAGGAAATTTCTATTTCAGACCATTAAAGAATTTCTGCTGTTTCCAGTGGAAAAATAGTGATAATTAATTCCAAGAAAATCTAAGCCTTTTTAATTTGATCAAGTTGATTTCAATTGCAGAGTTGGGATTGCTAGATAGAGTAACACTGTGGGAGAAAGCTACAGATGGAAATGTGTATCAAAAGTAAAGTAACCTTTATCTGTGAATGAGAAATCCTGAGCCCTAGAGTACACGCAATGCAATGGCAGTTGAAGTGCTGTCCTTAGAGGGTTACGTTAAACATTCGAAGGCTATAGGTCAGTGAAACTGTTACTTATCATCTGGTTAGCTGTCTGACAGAGGCTGCTGAAGAAAGACGGTGAGCTTAGGCCATTTAAACTTAAGCGATTGATTTTCATTTAGCATTTGTCCACCGCAGTTATCAGAAGTTGCAAAATTCATTTCAGAGTGACTTGAAAGGAACAGAATCGTATGCATCCATATATACTTAGTGACACGAAGCAGCATTAATAACGCCATTACTTGTAATTGAATTAACTTTTTTTTAAGACTGTGTTTAAATTACACGAAGGCTGTGACACAAGCCATCAAAAAGCAGCAGCACATTCAATATTAAAATTAAACGTTAAGGCTGAGGGCGTGCCATTGTGTCACACTGCTCAGGGACAAAACTCAAACGTGTTAAGGCATTCTAATTTATGGATGGATGTCAGCCTGAACCTTAAAGTATAATGGGCTTTGACAACGTATGGCACAGTCACTTCTTTTACTGGGAAGCAATTTCCCCTTTAGACAAAGCACACAAACAAAGATGAGAGGCGTATGTTACTTGAAGGCACTCCATAAAGACATTGCGGCCGAGTTGTTCGTAAAATATTATGGCTTATGAAGATTCAGTCATTTTAAAATGCTAACAACTCAAGTGTTCAGGGGATTTAGTTAATTCGTTATGAATCTATAGTTCATGATAGACTTAGACATGCAAAAATTGATTTCGGAACAAAAATAAGTTTGCGTTATTATGGGAATACGGTAAAAAAGATCAGAAGCAATAAATACATTTTTGATCATTGTTCTTCTTTTTCTCCTCGCTGTCCACCTCTTAACATACAGTTGTCACATTCAGCAGCATGCGTGCCTTAGCTGTTCCCGACGTTTTATCTTCTTGTTCGTTCCTTGATTCTGCAAGAGCTATGCAATCAATGTCAAGATAATGGCACAGCTCCCTCACCCCGCCTTCTTTCTGATAATGTTGTATTAAAGCTAATGAGAAAATTTGCATGCATGAAATGATTAACATGTGCAACTGCTTTCAGGCTTTAGAGAGAGTCTCGTACCTCTACAATGAGTATCTGGGTTGGGCGTATTTGAGCATGCTCTGAACTCGACTAGCTACAATTTAGCACAAGCTTATAATAAACTCATCCTAAGCAAGTAAGCCTCCCTTGAGGTCTGGGCTGCCACAGCGAAACGCAGGTGACGCTTGTCACTTTGTACAGTCTAGTTTTAGTTGAGCCAAGTGATGGATCTCCCTTTCCCAGGAAAAACTGGGAAATTCTTGGACTGGGAGTTCTTGGACTCAGTCGTCAGTAAGTCCTCCCTGATTACAGGCCTTTTTTTCCCTCTTCCTAAAAACCAGCAGTTGCACCCTTGTCTCTAGTCTGAAGTATCTCAAAGCAGTCTTACTTGTAGCGAACACTTTAAGAGCAGACTTTTCAGCTCTCGAGTAACCAAATGATTGCCGCCTTACAATGTCTGCATTTTGCTTTGGAAAGCAGGACACGGCACGGCCTAGCACGCTCAGCAAGAAACGGGAATCTTCCACTGTCACTCACAGAGGACTTAAAACAAAAGGCCTCCTCAGCCCCGGCTCCGTTTCCATACATGGGATTAATCATGTAAATAATCCTCTGTAAAGAACGGAAAGGCTGCAGAAATTGGTAGCGCGGTGCGAATCTGCGCGAAATTCAAACGCCAGGACTCTGTCGCAGCGTTTTCTTTTCTTGCCTAGTTTATATGCTCAAATCATAGTTTAGAATTTCCTCCTGCAAAGAGTACTTTGGTAAACATTGAAGCGGTGTTGCTGGGATTTGTCACGTAGTTACGTAGCTGCAGCTATGGATACTCGCACCTCTATCCGTTCTGGCTGTCCAACAGTAACTTGTTTAAAAACAAGAAAAAGGAAGAGCGAAGGCCTGAATGTTCACTCATCGCAACTGTGAAAGATAAAAATGGTAACATTTCTGTCTGCGATCTGTATGTGTCTGAATGGCCAGAGGCGCGCAGAGACACGTGCTGCACTTTAGTGAAACACGACTTAAATATGCAAGTCAAAGATTGCCATTTGAAAGAGAATCTAGATAAATGCCACATATAATCGAAATGGATTAATATAGACATCAACATAAATAGAGGTATACGTGTTTACTGTGTGAAAACTGAACCTCTGTGTAAAGCGGTTTTATCATTTTCGTCACATTTTGCCAAAGAGTGTGTGATGCCTCTGTGCATGCAAAAGTTCCTACAGCTATTTGTATGCATATATACATATAAGAATTTCTTCATACGGAAATGTATGTATGTGTAAATTGTGTGAATGTAAATATAAGATAGGCCATATGTCCCGAAAGTCCCAAAAGAGCATCTGATGTTGATATGTAGACAGTGTGTTAAGGACCTTCCTAATTAATAACGCGGATTAAAACCTCTTGGCAATCAATTAAGATTAATGACAGAAGTCAGTCTCTATCCCCCTATGCCCGCGTCTCGGGCTGTGAAAACCCTGGGTCGTGAAACTTTAATCCTGTTATCTGCTGCCTTCTTCATCTGAAAAGCCTACAGATTAACACAGCAGACATCATCGAATTTACAGCCAGCCGCTCGGACAGCTGCCCTACTTTCGGCAGTTAATGGAAAAGGACCTAATCTGGTTAGGAGCGTAGGACTAGTTCATAAATCTGGACGCCCGAGACAGTTAAAGCTGTCACGTCTCTTCTGGAGAGCAGAGACCGAACGAACCTGTCAGCTTTCTTCTTGACGCTTCTCAAAGGTAGCCGGTCTCCGTGTAAGCTGGACTAACGAGATACTCAGCATTAATGTAAACTAGGTAAGGGCTGTGCTCAAGCTGGGAGCTCTGTTTTACAACCAGGTTTGGTTGTATACCTGCTGCCCTCTGTTCACTTGGAAGCCAAGTAGTGATTAAATAGAACTGGTTTTACTGTAATCTACTCCATAAAAAAGATGTTTTAAGGAATTAAAAGAACACATTTGGTTTTTCCCCTTTTGAATCGTGCCCAATGAAACAAACAGTTATTAACAAAAAATGCACTACCAAATGAAATGTTCTCTTTTTAGTACAGCTTGGGGGGGGGGGGGGGGCGGTGTATTTGACCGCTGCAGCAAATTCATACTCTACACAGAAAAGAATGACTTTTCTTAACAGGCATTATCCCCGTGCTGCCAGCACGGCTTGACTTACTGCGATGCCCAGGAGAGTGTATTTGTTGCATTTTAGGAGGCCTGAAGCACTCGTCTTTCAGATAGCTGCTTGTAAAGTAACGAAGACGGCAAGAATTCTTCTGGCTGCGTGCTCTGTTGGCAGCTCAGCTGTTTAAAATGCCCTTTCAAAGTAAATCGTGGCGTCACAAAAAGCACGTCCTATGCTGGCGTGACAGTACTTCTGTCAGGACCATCACCCAACCGTATAGCCTGCTGCTGTCCAACAGCAACGTTAACCACCAAGGTGGAGCAGCGTGCCCACAGGCATGCTGCTGCCTCCACGGACCCGCGCGAGGTCTGTTGGAGCTGCTTTGTACGTTTTGTTCTGTGGGAGTACTGGTCAAATGGATTAAAATGTCATGAACTTAAAACTGACAAGCAGATTAATTTCTTTCTACTATTTCATTCATACAAGTGTTCATATTCACTCTAATGAATTCTGAAGGCTCGTTTTAAAAGGACCAACAGCGCTCATGTGCACAAAGGGAGGGAGTGCCAAAAACGACTGCCTATGTAGATGGGAAAATATCCTTGTTTCTCCAAACACCAGAACAACATCGTCTTTTCATAAAGATGATTACTACTGCTTTCATTGATCGACAGCTAGCAAATCCGGCTTTTAAGAAAACCCCTCTAGCTCGGATGGGGCACCTGAGAGGCAGACAAGCTGGACCCTCCTGGATGGTAGCCTGGAATCCAGTTTTAACAAAGCGAAGCTCTCATACCTGTGTACAATGAGCATGCTTTTGGAGGAGGTACTACTATCTAGATGTTTTGATTGCAGATTACTCTTCCGGGTCGTCAGCACAAGAAGATTCTAAGTTCACAATTCATAATCGTGCTTAACTCCTGGCTGCCACTCACCGTTTTTACAAAAGCGGTAGGTGTCCTCTCCAAAAAAGACTGACTTTCTTTTAGGCAGGCCAAGGGACTACTGTTTTTCTGAAACAGAGCTTGGTGCTTCACTCAACAGGATGCATTGCTTTATGTTGGAGACGGACCTTTGAATTCAGTCTGAATGGGGCAGTTTGAAATGAATACTCTTAAAATGTTTGCTTCTGCTTTCTGTAACAGTGAACTTAAAAATTTTTAACAGTAATATGGGTCCATTCTGGAAGTTGAAAAAAAAACTTTGGCTCCAGTTGAGCTCTCGGGTCTATACAAACACATTCCCACTTGAAAAATGGCAGAAGGAATATTCTGGCAGAAAACATTCAAGAAAAAGAGGTGCTCTAACTCCCTTCTCATCTCACGCATTCCATAACTAGTTCTGCATCATCTTTGCAGCAATTTAGACGATCCAACATGAACTGTGCTATATGAGTGATAGCAAACTGTTTTTTTTTAAAAAACTCTCAGGCAACAATTTCTTGAGCATAGTAATTTCCATGTTCCGCTAAAATACGCTATACCATACTATCATTGAACAAGGAGCTCGAGTGAACGGACTCTTACGTTGTAATATCAGTTACTGCTAGGTGCAGTTTGATTTTGAGAAGTCGCAAACGAGAAAGTGCACTGCTTCGAAGTAGCCGCAGTAATCTTTCTCTAACTATAACTTGTTATTTCTCTACCCGTTTCAACAATTTGCAGTCATTAGAAAAGAAGCCAAATCACCTTAATGTTCTTGAATGAGGTCCTCCTTAGAAAATGGACAAACAGTTGTGTTTTTAGAGAAGGCAGGGGTAAACCAAAAAATCCTGCTATCACCAGTCTCGTTCCTGTTCCCGTGACCCTGTAGCAAGCAACCATTGCTCAGTGAGTTATAAAGCACTAGCTAGTAACAGTGCTGGCAGACGGGCAGCTCTGCTGCAAAGGTAGGTGATGAACTGCCCGTCAAACCCTGTGAAAGCACTCTGAGAACTGACAGCTACGGTACTCTGAGCCACTGCAGTTAGTCTTTTGTTTCAAAACAGCGAGTTTTCTCTCAGTTGTAAGGCACTTAAAGCCTCAGCCTCCGAACAATTACTATTCCACTCTACAACTGACAGACCGAGCTAATGCTTTAGTATTTTCTGCCTGTGCCCAGCGTAGGAATTACAGAAGCAGCACAAAGGGAATGGTAACACGGGCCTCATCTCAGAGAATATAATGCCATCAAAGTGTTTCTAACTGTACATCGTGTGATGCTAACAGAGCTACAATGCAAAAGACACTTCTTTTGTATAACACAGAGATGGTCACAAAGTAACCTTAGTTTAAACAGATGTTTGTATTAATTCTGTAGCTGTTATTATAAAAGAATCTTTAAAGCAGGTAAATACTAATAAGCTTAAAATTCAAAACAAGTGTCTTCCTTTTTATCAGGCTGTTTTGTAACATTAAAAGAGCTGAAAATATTCTACAGTTGTACTATAGAAATTCTTCTAGAATTAGCTATAGACTTTTTTTTTTTTCCTTTTACCAGTCAGACATGTTTGCATCCCGATAGGGCAAAATCTTGACATACAAGTGCCACAGGCTGGTTGTGGACGTTAAAGACATTTGCGTGCATGAACGTGCACGGGACCAGAATATCAGCCACCATCAAATTGCACAAAGCAACTAGGTCATATAAAGAATTGGAAAAGCCCCGATCGTTACATTTAGGTGCTAAACTACAAATCAGAAAATAAACACAAGGATTTAGAGAAAAGAACAGGACTCTAATGCCGCATCCCAAACCTGTGCCAAGTTCTGCTCTCGTGCGGTAACGAACTCTCTGCAAGAGGCGTTCCGGTACAGAAACAACGGCAGACGCTCCTCCGCAATGACACGTAAGGGCGCGCGCATTTAGCTTCCTAGCTGAACGTAACGCTGTGGACTAAAGGTTGCTGTAACCTCAGTTGAAACTCTCGGACAGTTAACTGGTTTAGCAAAGTACTCCAAAACTACTGTGGCTCGTTCTTTTTTGCTCCTTTAATAAAAAAAGGAAAGAAAGTATAAATAGGAGTATGAACGCAGGGTAATGCATCATTTATAAATTACCTTGTTAGCGCAAAAAACAAAACGTGGCTTTGAAAACAAAATCTCCTGCTGGGGTCTCCACTATGTTTGATGGGAGCCCTTCAAAAGAGTTCATGGCTTAATGGAGGCTGTTTACGTGGGGACTTCGATCTGTACCTGCTGTCCCCTGTCACTCCCTGGAAACTTGGCGGCAGATGTTGCAGCGTTAAGTTGTCTCTGAAGTGGCTCTCTGTCCTCATCTCCCCACCACAACAGAGTCAAACTATATTAGATCTCTTTATTTGTGCCTGAGGCATGTTTGGGAGCGCAGCTGTGTCCACCCCCGCTCTACCTTTAGTGTTTCAGCCCCCAGGCGGCAAATGTGAGACCAAAACTGTTCTGCCACTCTTAACTACATCTGCTGACAATCCTGCAGCCTCGCTGCAGGCTGCCGAGGACCTGTGCCTCCGCTCTAAACAGATGTCGGCGACAACCTGCTAGCTCACACCTGTGCAAGCCTCCCTAACCTCACGGATTGCTAGCTGAAAAATTTATCACTCGGAGGACTTCCATCCGCAATCAAAGCTTCTCAGCTCAACCGTGTGCAGCCCTCAAACTGGGCCACCCTCGGCATTATCTGGCAACGTGGCAGAGGTGGGAGAGGAGACAAGGAAGAAAAAGCTCGCTCGGCTTTGATACTTCATGCCTAAATTTCAATCACTTGATCAAGGACTTGAATTCAGCAGTGAGTTCTTCTACAAATGGGAACTACCAAGTTCTTAAACCGTAAAAGACAGAAGACAAAACAAAACAACTACGTGGCTGCTGTTTACCGTAACAGTGCTTCCGAAGTAAGTATGTGTACGCGTGTCTCGCTCTACGCGTACGTGACTGCTCATCCGTTTGCTGACTGAGACTCATCGGGGTGCAGCATGGGATCTCTACCTAGCAAGTCACGAACGTGTAAAAAAGATTTGATTTTTTTTCCCCCCGTTATATAAAATACTATGCCAGACAGACCTTGCACTCCTACAGTCTCACAGGTCACACCTTAACGACCACTGCTTTAGATCTGATTCATCGGTACACGTTCTACTCCTTTTTTCAGTGGGGATACCGAAGATCAGTGAGCTACTCGTCTGTTTTTTATAAATCAAGATGTTGGTCAAAGTCTTTCTGTCAAGGCCAGAGAAGGCAGATGCCTGACTTCACAACGGCTCCACAAAGCTTTCCCTGGCAATCAATTTTTACAGAAACTACCTGTCTTTATGGTCAGTAATCCCCAAAACAGAGCCCGCCCGACATTTTTTTTAGCCCGTTCAGGCACCATTTCTTCTACGTTCCTATTTACATTGAATTTACCTGTTAAACCGTACTGTACCGTGTATTTTGTATGTGGATTTGTTATTGTTAATTCTGCTACACGTAACATGAATCATTCGTGCGAACAGTAAATAACTTGCCAACGTAACAAGAAGAATGATAGCGCTAGTATTTGACTATGCTCCCTGTTTCCAGCATTGCACTTTGTCACTCTGCTTCCTCCAACACTCGTCTTGGTCTTAATTCAATGTCACCTTTTTTTCCTTTAGAATAGAAGCAAACTTCGTCCCAGGAAGATAATCTAAACACCGATTACCTCTCATTCTCTAGAAGGTAACTCCCTCCCTTTAACCCCTCTCATTCTTTCATGTCATCTTTACGGGGTATGTTGCAAAAATAATGTTCTCGCCCGCTACTGCTTTGTGGCGTGACAGAATCTGATCTGTCACACCCATCTGGGGCCAGTTAGTTGAGGAAAAATTTGTCATCTCATTTAGAGGAAATCGTTTGCTCCTGTGTTTCTTCCCGTGTGCCACAAACAGGAAGCTGAACGGTCCCGGTGGATTTGAAATACCTTGGCGATAAATCGGTTCCTGAGATAAATGCTGAGATTTAAAGTACTACTTTCTTAAGGAATAGCAATCAGAAATACACAATCTAGCCTCGCTTTAAGAGGTTCAAATAATAACTCTTCTTCCTGCTCATAGCAGTCTTTGTAGTGGAGGCCACTTTTACATGGGTCACGAGTGTAGCAGAAGAAAGGATTGTTCGAGAAACAAGTATCCTCGCCTCTCCTTTCTGTGAAAGTTGCCTTTGGCATGTAAGCGCCAAGCTACGTGAAGCAACTTGCGTGAAAGTTATTGGTGGTTACTTAAATTTGACGTGGTTTTAGTATTCTGACTGCCAGACTCTACTCTGACAAATAGCTGGTTACGAGAAAGATTTGGGTATTGGTTACAGAGAGTCGACGCTGAATGAAGGGTGTCCTGTGTTTTTGTTTTCCAGCTGAACGCGCGCAAAACACGGAATCCTTCGCTCTGCTTTCGGGAGATCCGTGTTTCGTCAACATTTCTGGGCTGGTGTGATGCATCTTTCAATGCATTTGTTTCCCCAACACGTTATTTTTCCTGTCGTGCCATTCTTTTGGCTGCAGTGCTTTCTTTAGTTAAGGTCACGGAATTACCCCTCTTTTGCCGACCGTAGCGGATACGCGCACCACACAAACCTCATCTCCTTGCTGCGGTCGCATCAGAGAGACTCTGTCATACTGTCTTCGTAACAGCGCCCACAGTGCATCGAGTCGACCCTGCGGTGACAGAGCAACAGGACTTTCAGTACAATAAAATGAGTCAACGGAGAACGCATCACACCTGCTAAGTTACTGTCCAAGGAGATCCGTGGAGAAATTTCCTGGCAGAACCGAGCACCAGTTCCTTAGAGCCGCGTAAGCAAAGTCCAAACTGCGGCTGCGTCACCCACGCCACACAGCTGCGGTGCCGCTCCTTCCCATCTGTGAATGCTGGGTGCTGCGCTCTCATCTCCACTGGGAGCGGAGCGGCTGTGACCTAGCCCACCTTTACTTCTGAGCGATGGAGCAGTAATATGTTTATTTGCCTATATTTTGGGCTGAACTGCCACGTGTCCACCTGGGATTTCTCGCACATAAACGTCTGTGTTTTTACAGCACACGTACAGCCAGTTCATCGTTCTCAGGAAGCCTGGGACCTGCTAGGCACATGGTATACAGCTGACTCGTGCTGCCCGGTAAGTCCTGCGTGTAGCAAAGGCAGCACGGTCACTGCGAGCGCTCAGGCTGCCTGCGCATAACAGGCATAGCAGCTCTGATGCTTGCCAGAAGCGTCCCGCTCCGCACAGATGGGTTGCGGAGTTTGCGTGTGCGTGTGCGCGGACAACGCGTCTTCGAGACTTTCTGCTGGTAGAAAGGACTTAAAAGGAGTTGTGAAGACGGAACAGACGCATCCGTACTCTCAGCTAAACCTGTGTATTCTCTGTTTTTAGACGTTTAGAGCAAGGTGTTTATGAACCCATCTTCGGTTTTTAGGAAGAGCTTGTGACGGGTTCGCAATTGACTCATGGCATCTACGGAGGAAAATGTCTTTACTTGATGCCGTTTATTATGTTTCGCTTGTTTGTCAGACTTTCTGCGTGATATTGCTTTATACAATTTTTTGTTTTTCTTGGCCGGTAATGAGTATGTATGTTTAAAACTCAGTATAACAGCACGCGTAAGACCGTTAAGGCAGACAAAATCCAACCTTTAGTATAAAATTACATTGTACTGAAGACTAAAAAGATTACCTTAATTGGCGTATACCACTTCTCCTGAATGGCTGGTGAGGTAGGCTTTGGTTTAGGTGGTTTAGGATGAAAAGGTTCTTCTGGTTCTTCTGGGAGTTTCACCACAGCATTTTTTGCTTTTTCTAATCTAGCCCCTTCTTCGGTGGATCCTTTATCACCCCAGCGAACCTAAGTAAAGCGGAGTTCAGGCGTAAACGCACTGTACGCAAAGGAGAAGTAAACTGTTGCAAATAACAGAAGTAGCTGAGAAAGTTTAAATTTGGAAGAAGTTCTGAATAAACCAGAGGGGACGTACTGAGGAAAATGTTCCCTCTTCATTTTTGATGACAAGCGTTCTTAAATACATGTGTAAATACGAATTTTTTTCTCAGTAGTGAAAAGTTGAGAGAAATACCGGAAGAAAATTCTACCGTGCATCACGCAGGCTCTATAGGAGACAGGAAATCTGGGAAATCTTCTCTAACTAATGATGTAAAAATACCATTTCTGGTTCTGATTTAGCCAAAAATACCAGACCTTAATCCGGCACTGGTGAAAGCCTAGATTTTTTTATTTTTTTTTTAATTTTTTTTTGTCACCCCAGCTTTCCTAACACAGCGTGTTTGTCGAGAACCCCAATTTAGATAGAAGGCAATTCTTGAGCAAGTTTTAGCAGAAGCTCCTTGAAACTGCTCAGGTTTTCAAGTGGTTCTGCAAGAAGATACCTACTGGAGAAAACACAGATGAAGCAGTCTGACCTGCGTAATAAGTAAACATAAAGCGTGTAGCAATGTATATTTTATCACTGCCACAAGCGTGTAAAATATATACAAAGGGTTCAAAGAGAAAGGAAACCTGGATTATTGCTGTTGGTGAGACAAGCACCTATTTCCACTTCCATAAAAGGTTGTACTTACTATGCTGTTAAGAGGAAATATGGGAAAAAACCTTCCCTCTAAGAGACATGATTTGTCTTGCTACAGTAATCTTAGTTCATCTTGTAGCTGGAAACACTATGGAGCAATTTGAGCAAGGATGTTTTCTGTATTGTACAAAGAAACGAACCTAGACAAGACTGTTACTTTATCATCCCAAAAGAGCATCTAAAAGCTATGGCTGGAGTTTGAAAGTTCTTAGTGAAACTGGCCTGGATTATTTTCAGTGCAAAACTTTCTAAATCATGCCATCTGCTACAATCTAGCCTGTAAGGAGGAACTGATACACCTAAACCCCGGAAATTACATTCGGACATTACATCTTGGGTAAATGGGACGCGCCGATGAGTCATGAAACTGCTACTGGAAAATAGCTAACGGTTACTGCAGGACCCTACCAACATGCTTGTTTTTTTCAGGGGCCTCCTGACTGGAGACGCCAGGCATGAAAAGAGAAGCAGCCAAGTGAGAAAAACCAAAGACGACGACTGACCCTCCACCCTGAGGGAAAGAAGTGAGAGCATCACTGCACACTGCTTGGTAGGTATACGTCAGTTCTCTCTCACTACCTGCCAAATCAAGCACTTGAAAAGCGGGCAGAAAAAGAGTGGGATGCAACAACTCTCCCACCACAAAGGGGCACAAAATCGTTTTGCTCACCGGGAAAAAGACATGCCCCTGGTCTTCCTTCTGCTGCCGGGAGGGAGGGAGAAGACTGCTGCGGGTCTTGCTAGGGACACTCTGTAACGTGCCAGGGTAACTGTGCCGTAGGACGGAGGAAGGAAGCAGCCCGACATTTTCATCCTCATCAGCGCCATATGCAGAATGTGCTGATACGGAAAGTGAGGACAATATGTAGGCAAGCCAGAGTGTAGCCCCCTCCAGAAAAATGAAATACCTTGGAGGAAAATCTTGCCATTTTATCACCACCACCAAGTGTTGTTTACCACTGTAATCTCAACGTAGAGAACGAGAGCAGCAAAGTATGACAGAGCTTAATTTGGTCTGTAAAACCGCAACTCACCTTGGTAAGATACAGACCATCATTTCTGAGGAGGGGGATTGTTTTGAACCTTTGTGTTATTTTGAACTTTATTGTTTGGCTTGCTTAGTGATTTCTTTTTCTCGCTGGGGAACCCTCTCTCTGCAATATTAGAACGGGCTTTCATGTCCAAGTAGGCCCCGCTGAGTCATTAAAATGCATCTGTATCTTTCACTGTGATCAATGGTACTTTTACGGTGTTTTTTATGAGGTTGTTAAAATGTATTTTAAACACTGTTAAAACCATTTAGAGAGAGATGGTGGATTCCTTACTGATAAAATGACCCTCTCCTTCAGATGAAAGTGACTCCACCCATAAGAAACCAGAATTTGTGGAGTCTGGCAACACAGCTTTGACATAAAAACTTACAGCCTGTAACGGGTGGGGGCTAGAAATGACATCATAAAACTTTAAAGCAACGCCAAAAGACAGATCTAGGAAGAGTGAACAACACTGGCTAAATTATTCTGGACTGTCGCAGAGGGGTGAAGCTAGCGGGGAAGGCGGGAGTGAATGTGAAACTGCCACGGAAGGGAATATGGTATGCGAAGAGAAGCAGGACGGAAGCGGTAAGCGCAAGTTTACTGGTTCGTTCTCTCCTTTTCTCTATGCTAGGAAGCTGCCAGAAGAATTAAGCTGCTCTAAGAATGGCAGAAGTATAGAGCACAGAGAAGCAATAAAAAAAACAGACACCTGCATTACCACATGAACTGAAAACAGAGAAGAAACGCAACGACTAGTCCAGCAAGTTTATCGTTGGCCAGAGCGGAGAAACCACATTTAACTGTCAGGTAAGGAATAACCTCCCTTTGACACCTCCATCATCTTGTTAGGCTGTTTCTGTTTTCTCTCTCGTTTCCTCGCTTGCTCTGCCCCGATTCACCGAACGAGCAACGTGCTCTGTCGAGCCAGTGAAAGGTATGAGGTCTGATACCGCTCTGTCCGAGCAGCTGGGAATGGGCTGTTAGCCAGCGATTCCCTCGGCCCCACTGTTACAGATACTACAGGACAGAGGGTTTAAGCTCCATATTCAAATTTACAATGCGGCACCCGACCCCGAAATTTGTTAGTACTCTGGGGTCCCAGAGAAGGACGGAGAAACAGCTCCATGGAATGAGGTGCCTTTCAAGAGCCCGAGATTGTGTTATCGGCCATTTCGGTTGGTTTACATCTTTAGCCTTTAGTCCTGCACAAAATTCCTAGCACAGATTAAAAAGTTTTCTAACCTAATCATTGCTTTCTGCTGTCTTCGTTGAAGAGGAAATGCTGTATTTTTGCCACGTGATGAACACGCCTTTCTTTATGCTTCTGATGTTACTGGCGTTCACGAGGTATCGGTTTTCTGTTTCATTGTGCAAGATCCCATTTACAAAATGTAAGGATTTAAACCCTGGAACCCCTCCTGGAGGCTCATCGTGGCTCCCGTTAGAAATCCAGGCTTGTAAGTCTGGCAAGTAGTTTCCAGTTTGCCTCTGAAAAGCGCTGCACAAAATGTTTTCTTTTTCTAAAATCTGAAGCTCCTCTAAATTAGCAATTCTGAACTGCTGAAGGAAACGCACAAAAGCAACGCAGCTTTAAACTTGCCTGTTCTTCTGCTTGCGTTTAAAAGAACTCAAGCAAAGCTGATTCTTAGGCCAGTACCTTTAAAGTTTCAACAATTACATCAATATGGCATAGGTGGGTATTTCAGGACGGTTTTCTAGATTGAAGTTAAAAACTGCAGAAAACTCCCTTGCAAATTCCATAAAGGCTGACTTGACTATAAAATCTGACATAAGGACGTGCCCATAAGGATGCACATTTTTCATTCTGTTTTAATTAACATGATGCTATCATGTCTCTTCAAAGAGAGGCACTGTTGTCGCTGTGAGTTCCTTTGGGATCAAGCCTCTCCTTAGCGTCACCATTGTCAGTGCATTTAGCTGGCCCACAGTTGGAGGACTTATGTTTCACTGTAATTTCTTCCAAAACACTCAAAAAAGGCTCTCGCTCCCTCTCTCTCATTAGCTTGATGGAAAGAGCGTGTCTTCAGGCAGCTATTTAAAGTTCCAGTCAAACGGAACTACTGAAAGCTGTTCTTTCATAGGCAAGGTCAAAATTGTTGAGGACGGTAAGAAATTCTACAAGGCTTATGTCACTGGGAAGGAAATGCGCATTATGCCCTTGTATTTTCAGTACAATTTAAAAGTCTCTGTTTCCACCATTTGCAGCCTCAGAGGGCTTGTGTTTTAGTGAATTGGCGTTTCTACATCGTACAAACCTCCATCCTTTTAATTCCTCCAACTCCTCGTCCACCGTAGTAGGAAGCATCCACTGTGGGCCACTTCTTGGTAGGCAAGGGCTCTTGTTCTTCTTCCTGTCGATAAATTCAAGTAACATTTAGTTTAAAAAGATACTTTTTTTCTTTTTTCCCCCACCAAGTGTCTTTTTAGTATATTTCACTAGAGTTCACAGAGAGTAAATTTTCCCAAGTTAGGTGTGAAAGATCAGATATTTAGGTTCCCCAGGTGTTTACCAATCTCCAAACAAAATCTGGTCGTGTTTGGAAATACTTTTAATGTTGTGCGTGGGAGAAGCATTGGTGGCGACCATTAGTAAAGTCCTATATGGGGAATCTAACTGTGTGTTCTACTGACAAGCATTCGTTTGCCTCGTCCTTTTCCTTTCCGCTAATAAAAATAAGCGAAACGCACGCAAAGAAAGGGATTTGCAGCGGCTTCTCCTGCAGAAAATACAATGCCTTCAAAGAGCCAGATCATCAGCCCTACTCATTTGGATTCAGCAGACAGCGTTCAGCGGATCCGCAGATAAAGGTTGCGCAGCCGATCGCAGTTTCCTAAGCCAACCTTTGTCAAACTCGCTCTTGGCTGCCTCAGCTCAATGAAGTGTGCCTCATCATGGACTTAACTGTCAGGGTACACTTGAGTACGCTCAAGCGATTGGCGAAATCAAGACCATGGGGCAAAAATTCTGAAGACATCAGGAGATCCTCTAGTGCGTTATTGCCCGTAAGAGGGAGAGAAATTCCCTTATAAGGGTTCTTGAGTGTCTGGAATGCCAAAGCTGTGGGAAAATGCTGTTGAAGTCATACGTGAACCTTTAGACTGTTATACAAGAGCTACTGGGTCTTTCTGCTTTCGCTGCAGAATGGGAACAATAATGTTCGACTGTCTTGGGATAAAGCCCCTACTAAATATTTCTGTGGATTTGGGCTTAATTCATGCCTCACTGAGACGACTGAGACAGAACAGAGATTTGGACTTTGGCCATCCCGCTCTCAGCTTAAGGCTTCCCACGGGGCAGTTCTTTCTTATTCAGCAGCTAGGACAAAGAGCCGGATTCGCAGAACACAGGGAAGCACAGAGGAGTAGTGTCGTGTAACCAGTGTGATGAGCGGAACACCATCGTTACCGTACCTCTTTTGGAGCTGACGGAGGTGGAGGGGGATCTTTGATGACCTGAAAGAGACAAACATGTAGAAGCATAAGGAATAGCACTGGCAGCATCCAAAAGCCAACAGAAAATTTTAAGAGCGAACTGTTTCCCTCTGAGTCCCCCACATCTGCTTGCAAACTGGCAACCGCTCCTGTCAAGTCCCTTGGGTATCGATTATCAAGGCCTTCTGGAAATTAACACCATCCGTCAATAGAAAATAACATCAGTTGACTGGCAGACACTCTTTGGGCAGACGTGTCTGCCACTTAGCTTCCTGACCGGATAAGACTCAGTCTTTCTAAGTAACAGTCACTGATGAAACCCTATGGAGTTAATTAGCAAGCCTGGGAGGAAAAGCATCCCAGGGTCTCTGTGAGGTCTTGCATAATCTTGGGCCAAGATGCCTGCTTCTTTGTGCCATGCTGCTGGATAATTTCTGGCCCGATGACAAGTGTGAAATGCCTTCTGGTAGCTCAGGCTTCACCTCTAGATGTCCAGACCGTTTCCGCAGATCTCACATTTCAGATCTAATAATTTAAGTATGTAGCTCCTTGACACTGTGGAGCGCCTGCAAGTGGGAGTTACATTCTCAAGGCTTCTTAAATTGTTTCTGGAAAAGGCCGGCTCTTCGGATAATTCGCTTAGACCTATGTTTAAACCTCTACCTACGGTTTCTTCCCGTTCCCTTTCTCGCGTACGTATCGTAAATCTCGGGGAGTTTACCGGTACTGACAGGAATCCACTGAACGGTGCGCGGAGGGGAAGAGGAAGGCAGCGACCCTCTTAAACGATTAAGATGGAAACTGAAAGCACAGCCGTTCTTCCACAAGAAAAGCAGGTTTGGAAGCTATAAAGAAGTACTTGAGTGCGAGTCATTTTTTGTGTTTGACTATTGTATAGAAATGACTTAAAGATGCCCCGTGAATATAAAGGAGTCTGTTTCTGTTATGCCTTAGGATTACACAAACATAACCGAAACTGTCCATGATGACAAACACCTAAATCTCCTAACACAGGAGTAGGTACCTTAATTGAAATGTGTCTTATTTTATTCGCTCTGTGCTATTAATTATAGTACGCTCATTTACTCTACTACTGCCTATAAATAATGTCACTGCACAGATGTATAGCATCACACATAAAAGAAACATATTTTTATTGACTAATAATCTAGAGTTTTCTTTCTTGATTTACATTTCAAGTCGCAGCGCCACCAAGATAGTTACTAGTTACTGCCTAGACAAGCTATGGACTTTCAGCGCTGGATACAGGAATTTTATCAAATAAGAGAAAGAATTTATGGCACCCTTGGAACCATTTTTCCACAGCGCTGCAGGTTTAAGATACTGAATTGTTCCATCAAGCGAGCTCAGAATATTTGCGTGGATTGCAAAGTCAACTGTGGATTTTAACCAGACGTCCCTTTGCTGCCGTGACGTTGCAAAAACATGCCAGAAATTACTGTTCTTTAAATATTTCTGAATACTTTTTCTTCCCACCCATCAGGAATTTTCAGAATACTTAACAGAAGTCAATTATTTAATTAGTGAAACATTCCCGAGAGCCAGATTGGAATTACTGCCCCAACTTCACAAGAAACAACACCACAGAGGGATCATGGGACAGATTCTGAGAGATACTTGGACGCTGAGCAAGATTTTCCAAAGCATGAAGATATTTAATTCTCACTGAAAGCAATTAAAAGACTGGAAACAGTAAAACTGTACTTAAAATATATTCAGGGTCACCTTCTCTTTTTTAATTCACATTCTTATTTCCCTTTTGCCCGTCTACCTAACGATTGTCTCCAAAAAAAATGCATTTTGCTGCCAAGACTGCAAGCCGTACAGGGGGGAAAGGCCTAGCTAGGTTGCGGATTTATATAAATACATATTAAAAGGTATTATCGCTCCACTTCCTGTAGTTCTGCGATTCTTAAGTCTTGCCATCTCTCCCGAGCAAAGACAACTTTGCATAGCAAACTTCTTTGTGATGCTTGCTTAAAGTTCGCTTGGGCCCTACGCCTATTGATATTTAAAGAATCAAAATTCCTCGCCCAGTGCATCAAGAAAAACTCTACTTGTTGGACCTCACTGGGCCTCAAAAGTCACGAGTCGATGACATTTTTCGTTTGACTCCCTGAGCGAAGGATCTAATCCTATGCCAGCTGCTAAACAACCTGAAGTTACAGGGTAAACTTGATTTGAAGCTAACCAATACATTAATTAGCTGTTATTTCTAATAGCTTCAGAAAATGAAACTTGTTTTAAATGTGACAGTGGTGTGAGAAAATAATCTGCTTTGAGTAGCAGATAGTCACCCCTGCTGACAGAAGTGGAATGTAAATGCCTGCATCCTTATGTTTCCACAGGCTCCTCGCACACTCGCACGCTCTCTCTCTCGCACAGGCACAGGCGCACGCACACAAAGATTACGTTGAGTCTTGTGTGATATTTCAAGTGAAATCAGTAGAAAGCCATTTTTAAAAAAGAGAAATCTGAGGAACCCATGCAGCTTTGGCAGAAAACAATGCAAATGTAGCACGAAACTGCACATGCTGAAGATCATAATATTGCAAATTAACTTTTCCTGAACTTGGTTCAGATTGTTTAAATACGGAAGACTCTGAATAACGCTGCTGTCTTATTAACCCCATGTAGAGATGGATTACTTCCTTGTTTTGTTTTATTATCGTCGTCAGCAGGCAAGGCTGCATCTCATTATTTAGTTGCAAAGAATGAAGACTAGAGTTTGGAGGAGAGCCGATTTCTTAAATAAAATAAAAAAAAAAAAGTTAGTTGCTTCAGGCAACAGTCCCTTTGATCTGCTCATTAACACTTTTCAAATGTTCGCGTGATGTGGGCATTAGGAAATGTCAGCACCAGAGCCTGAAGCCAGCTTGATGCGATCATATGTTCTGATATTGAGGGAAGAGTGAAAGAACTGTCAACAGTGAACTGCCTTTAAAAAGAAGGGCCGGGGGGGGGGGGGGGGGGGGGGGGCGGGGGGGGGGGTGTGGTGTGTGGAGAAAAAGAAAAAGGAGTCCCCCTACCCCAACCCGTAAGTGTACGCGGACCTCATAGCGAGGAACGCTGTCAAGACTGGGTCCTAGCGAGGATGAAGGGGAGTGCCTGAAGCACCTAAAGCTCTCCGTTCTGTCCGCAGTGCCTTTTGCCTCTCTTTCTTCCATTTGATGCTGAAGCATGGGATGCTTGTAAGGTTTGAGGGCTGTCGCTTTCCTCCTTGCTCCTGCTCTTTGTCCCTGCTCGACCAGGGAAGCGGGCCCTAATATGCTGCCTCTCTTGTCAAGGACGCTGGCAACAAAGCCCAAAACTCCGTAGCCCGAAGGGGCAATAACAAGTCACGTGAGAACCTCAGGTGCAGGAGAGAGCGCAAAGAATGGAGGCACAGTATAACGATCTGAGGAAACGGACATTGAAACAAAAAGAAAGGAAGAGTTAGTACTTGGCAATAGGTTCAGCGCAACAACAGTATGTGGCTTTGGAACTCAGTATTGTTGTAGCAGAGAGTCCTAAAAATACCTTTTATTTTTAAAGAAACAAAAAATATCCATGAGAGATGGGAGGAAACAACAGAGGGTACTAACATTTAAAGTGCCGTGGTTTTATTGCTCCCGCAGAAGTCAGGCTGCTTCTTAGTAATAACTTACCGACCTGCCGCTCAAGACTTCCCTAGAAATAGCCAATCCCTCCTGTACCAAACGTTACATCCAGAAAAGATGCTCAGGCTAAGACACTATCCCTTAAAGTAAACATCAGGGAGAAACAGACTTGAGCACGAGGTGACTCAGAACCAAGGGATGTTTTCTCACAGCTCAGTAGAAGTGCAGCTCCACACAGGAGCTTAGCCCGGACGGAACTCTGCCCAAATGCCACGGTGCATCCTCGGCACTCGAGGCAGTGTCTTTGCTCTGCAATTCGTTACAAAGGGCGTCTGTTTTAGTTCATTGGGTCCTATCTTAGGTATCCCTTCACAGGTGTTGATGTACACCTGTAATGTTACAACAGACGTAGGCTGGTGCAGCTAATATTTTAATATATTACACTGGCGTAGCTACCAAAAGGGCTAGAAACTAATACTATAGAACTATATATTTGACTTCTTTTCTAATGTAGGACTTTGACATAAAAAAAATCCAGAAAGCACCTTACTGATTGTCATTACAGAGCCATCACTGGCAAGAGTATTCCCGCTCTCAAGGGACTGTGATACTGCAATCCCTCTTTACTGTAATGAAAGGAAAATGCATTGCGTATGAAGTTTTGCTATAGCGTGGGAACGGACCGCTGACGAGCACTGACTTCTCAATGTGAAAAGTATTTTGATTTTTTTCACGAGGTCGTACGTGCGTAAACCTGATGCTGAAAAAACCCCAGCCGCTTGGCAAATGACTAAAACTGCGTGCGCAACTGAATACGATGTGACGGACTGCGCCTCCAACTGTAAAAGTCCTGGTTGTGGGCTAACGTAAATTAGAGGTGCGTGGATTATGTTCTGACAGTCATACTCAGCTAGCGACAAAAACCAGAGTTTTTGTGAGGTAACTTGTTCTGAGAGCTGTGACAAACTAAGGGAACATTAGGTTCCCTGATAGCAGGCAATTCAAAAGGAAGTGCGTTTGTTTTCTTGGGCGGGAAGAAAAACTTTATAAGTCGGGAAAAGCATAAAAGAAAGGCAGCTGCTTTCAGAAAAGCAGCTCTTGAGAAAGGATGTGATGGTCCCTCTCAACTACTATGAAGGAGTACTGCAACAAGTCAGTCAAAGTATGTCTGTAATTAGCTGACAGGAGACACTGAAAAAAGTTACTTGGCTTCACTTAGGGATTTAAATCCTATTTTACGTGTGTATTTTTAAAATAACTAGACTTTGAAACTCACAACGTTTGCGTTTCTACTAGCGTAAGCCTGCTGCAATATTATTTCCTTCATGTCCTCCATCTCCCTCTCACCCCGCCCCAGATGACAGATCTACGTGAAATGCCTAGCTGTCGCCACTTTCTACAGACAGAAAGGGTAGAAACTAAGTAGTGTGGTCTATGAATCAAGGTTAGCCAATTATTTTAAAATAAGAAAATAGGAGGCTTTCTTCTTACTGATTTCTGATTTTCCTTTTCCACAGGAAGGCTCACGATAGAAAATAAAGTAGGAGTACGATGACTGACAGACAACCTCTCTAGATTTCTGATGGGACTGTACTGTGGAGAATGAGACAGAAGAGGGGCTTCCTATTAGAGAAGAGCTCATAGTTCTTGCCTCAGAAACCCCAGACCGTGAGGATGCAGATGGGGGCTTAGGACTTCTCGTCCTAGGACAGCCTGGGGCCTGACGGACTACAACGAAGCTTTTGATGACGTGGGCTTCGGCACGGTCAGGCGAGAAGGCCGGCTCCTCTGCTGCCTCAGGTTCCGCAAGCCCGAGACAAGACAAGGAATACAGTAACAGCCTGGAAGCAATCTCCGCTTCCCAAGCCCTCGGCGCTGTCGTTGAACTGGACGAATAATAAACTTCAGCGGTTTAAAAAAACCCCAACACGCAAGGAGATGGAAGGAGACTTAGTGAAGCAGCATTGCTGACTGCTGCTAGAAGGATAAAGAGTGCACTCAGATGAAGAGAGATGCAATGTGTGCAAGGGATTATTAAGACAATAGGGGATTTCCATCTTGAGAGCCCATACTGGACTAGAAATACCGATTTTAGTGGTAGTACTTTTTAAATGGTCCTTGATTTCTGGATAACATCTGCATACCATTTTGGCCAACAACTTTCAAATAATCGAGAAAAGGCTTTCATCAAAGCTTCCACAGAAATAAAACACATGTGCTCAGTGGAAAGCCAGGGAGCAGCACACCAGCACGCCGATGCCGGTTCACATGCATGCAGGTCTCGGAAAGCCAGAAGCACCACTAAGAGCGCAGTCCACAGTGTTGAAGCTGGTCTCGTCTTCCGTTTATCGCGTATCACTAATGAAAGAAAACTCCCTCAACGGATGGCTTACGTCTCATGCAGCGCTCCTCACTTAACTTATTTCCTATGGTATCTGTGTTTCCCAACGCGGTATGAGTTATAATCGTGAATCACGCATCCAGTCACTTTTTCTAACGGTCTTTACTCACCACTTTGCAGCAGAGGGGCCAGAACCACCAGAGCAGACCGAGCGCCACTAACAGTAACAGCACAAGAACAGCAATAAGCGCTGCTACTCCGCTAGACTGCAAAGAAAGCAGAAAGACAGTGTCAGTGGATGTCGCAAATAATATCTGCCTGGTTTTCCCGCTCACCCCAAACCACCTTCCTACTGACTGATACAAAACCCAAACGTTCCCGCTCATCAGATCCTCTTCTTGCCAACGGAGAAATTCCTCACAAAGGAACAAGAAGGGAGTCTTAGCCAAATTCCTCTTTGGCACAAGTTCGGTGACACCTCCGCTGTAAGTCTCCTCAGTTCCACGAGTTACGCAGAAGGTAAGCTAGGATGCTTCAACGGGAGCTGTATATCACAACGACTGATCTATCGACGCTAAAAAGAGGAAGGAGGTAGTAAGATGCTATTCCTGTTTCTCTTTCCCTATGTATTCTGGGGCCTTCGAGTCTCAGGGACTGAACACAGCAGTACTGATGGACGTGTTAAATGAAGAATGACAAAAGTTTGAAAACTACTTTTTTCTGCCTACCTGTAAACCTAAGTTGAAATTAAGTCACTCAGTCATGGGTAACAGGCCCAACTTGCCCCAGTGCAAGCCAGTGGATTCTTTTTTGATGTAAAACTGATATCCTTGAGATAAGAATGAGGCCCAACTTGAAGAAAAGACAGGATACATTGACTGCTGAGAAACAAGCTGTTGGACACAAACAGGGAAAGTCTCCTCCTAAGTGTGCGGATGAGAGGTGCCCTTCTCCTCCCATGAGGACGCAGGTCTGTATGGATTGGTGGGTGGGTGGAACTTTCAGGCATCTCTACTAACAATACATACGTAACGCTTTTATGCTTATCGGCCACGCATCTGAGGCATTCACGCTGTACAGGCTCCAGCACGCTAAGTCCCTGTAGTAGTGCTATTTGAACCTGAAGCCACCATCCTAAGAAATTCTGAACGAGTGTTACTGCTTCCAGCAGTAGTGCTTTTAATGAAGAAATGAGCAGCCCATCTCCCACCACGTCAAACCCACATCCTGTAGGTGCTCTTATTCTTACACTTGGTGTTCTGTGCTGCTTTGCAGGTTTAGAACAACACTGGAAAAAATGCTACAGCGACCTTACGAAAATAGAAGTGATTCAGAGTTCAGCTGAGGGAAAAGGAAAGGAAAGCGAGAGACACCCAGGGAATCACTAAGGCTGGCGTACAGCGTGAGTAATTCCGTCAAAGCGAGAAAAGTTGTCCTGGAGATACACCATTGCAAATGGAAGGTGAAACAGAGTTTTATTCCAAGTACGCGTAGGCGCAGTGAGGCGTACGCGTTTACGAGACGCAGGTAAGATGCGTGCCTCCGTGCCTAGGTGCAACGTATTTTTCGTTTGTTTTCGCTGCAGCAATGTGCGTTTGCTAGGGGAGGCTGTTACTTGTAAATCTCATGTACCAACTAGCCATCATCTGCTCAGCTATCAGTAGTAGTGGAACCATTCTAGCAGTGACCCATTTTTTGCAGTTGCCCATCTGCTACTATGGAAACAGCAGTTCTCCTTGTATGGAGCTGTCTTTGCTGCAATGTGTATGAAAGGGAAAAACAAAAAAAGAAAAAAAAAAAAAGGACGATCAGAAGTACGACAGTTTTTTCCTGTCAGTGCACATCTGTACTCGTTCTGTTTCCTGTTAGTGAAAACTTTTGACTACAGAGAAGCACTGTTAGAGTACAGCGGAGGGAAGACAAACATACCCAGCAATTTGGTATGATCTGCTTTGCATCGATGCTTTGTTTTTACCTATCTGTGCAACCTCAGCAATTTTTAAGGGGGCACGGGAACCGACTTAACGTGTGCTGCTTTCTCTAAAAGGACTGAGATAAAGAGAAAAGCAGTCTACCGTTAGTCTCCAGCATCCTCCTGTGACTGTACCGTCCTTACGTTATCATGCTGAGAGGCTGCTTCAGCATGCTTTGGTGTAAGATGGAAACGCTTCCGAATGATAAAGAGGCCCTTAAACAGAGAAACGTGATGTGGGTAGCGTGTGTTTCTTCAGCTCTCAATTCATTCAGGCTTTCTTCCTGAAACTGAAGGCCTGAACTGAGATGACTCTGATTTCTACGGTTACCCAAGTATTTAGTTTTTAAATTAATAGAAGAAAAATGTCTTTCATTTTCGAAGTTAATTACCTACGAGCGATAAAAATACTGTTGGACAAATGCATGCTGATGAGCAGAAGGTACTGTTCTGAATGCTTCTATGCCTGACAGGAAAGCTGCACTAAATTCACACTTTAAATGAGACAAATTTAAAGAAACACGGTATCCGTGCGCAGCACATTTCCAAAACCTCCATCCCTACGTAGCGGTCTTGCGTCTAACTGCAAAAATTTTAACTGTCCTGCCTATGCAATACAGAAGACAGGAAAAAAAAAATCCATGGAGATTAGAAATGTTATGTATTACATTAGAAAAGTCACTGATTGCCTAACTATGTGGTTTATCCTGGAAGCTGTTTTTAACTCTTTTCTGTAAGCCTATGATAAAAACATAGCAGGATGTTCACACTGCCCTAACCCTAGGCTTAACTTAGGTACTCCAGCCTGTGCTTTGACAAAGACTGTCTCCCCTAATTAACAGAGCTGAGAGCATACACTCCTTACTCAGGCACCAAAGTTAGGTATCTGAAGTTACGTAGCGTTAGTATTCTCCTGTTAGGATTATGACCACCTTCCGTACCCGGTCTGAAGTCCCGAGGTTCTGCCTGCTCTGTTCAGCCTGCTCCCACCTATCCTGCTCAGGAGAACTGTGCTGGAGCGGGGCCCCAGGTGACTGTGTCACACCTGGCTCTTACGACAGGATGATATCTATAGCGAGCAAGTCTCTGATGGCACAGAAGCTGCCCAATATTTTGAAAGCCACAGCTGCACACTGTGCTAAAGTAATTTGTTGTAACGTATTTAGCAAAACACAGTTCACAGGCTATAGAAAAATACAAGTCCCATACCGACAAGGAACACACAGACGCTGCTTGGATCTCGGGGCAGAGTGGCTGAGGTAGCCTGGGAGAGGAGGAGAATCCCAGGGCTTTCCCTCTACGTAGAGTTCTGCCTGTGGTCTAAGTCAGCAGCTGCTGAAGCAGCTAGTGAAACAGATGCACCAGCAATGGAAGGAGAAGCCCTTTATAACGGAGACGATGTCAGAAAGCAAAGGTAAATCTCCAAGCCTGGCGCATAAGAGATGCTTTTGTGTGTTATTAGATGGAATCCTGCCAAAAACAATCTTTCTAAAATAAAGCTGTTTGCCACCTTAATGGGAAAAATTAAGGGAGTTGTTTTACAGAACTGCAAAAAAATATCTTGTCTGTAACCCTTCACACACACTTCATCAAGGAATTCAAAACAGCTGAGAACTCCTTCTTGCATGTGGTGGTGTTATAAAACAGATTTGTAAGCATGTTTCAAAATACAGAGATGGCAACTTGGTGCATACATATATAGAGAGATATATGTCCTTACGTATTAAGAAATGACGTATCATTAAAATACCTATATTTTGCATGTGCCTGCACACGTGTACTTTTTAGTTAGGTGGATTTAGGCATTCTAAGCATCTAACGGGCCTTGTCGTGCGTTCAGGTTCTCTGTACTGAGAAGTCATGCAATGGTAAAACCAAAAGAGAAACTGGATTTCAGGATTTTACGTTGAATGACGTTAGCCGTTTACTTACACACTCAGAAGCGGTGATTGTTAACGAGCTGGACATGAAAGACTGCCCTTCATTCAAGCTCACCAAAACTTCCAGAGTTCTGGAAAGAAAGAGAGAAAAAAAAAAAATCAGCAGCCATAACACAGTCAATAAAAGCACATACATGCTGTGGAGGCACTTGTACGTACAGACTGTTCAACAGAGAAAGCGTTACAAGAGAGGGAAATGGGAGTCGGGGCTTCTGAGCTGCACTAGAAGTCAGAAGTGACTTCACAGACATCACAAAACTAACGTGATTACTTGGTGTTATCATTTCTAGAAACCTCTGGTGACTTTTAAGCGATCACGATCCTTAGTTGCTACAGGGTTGAACCTTACGGCTTTCAGAAACCAATTTTTGGTCATTTCAGACTGAGCTTTCTTTTCCTGCTTAAAATCAACAGTACAGTCTCCCACGGGTACTGTGTTGATTACTATTTGGAAATAATTTTAGTCTTCTCGACAGAGAGCTATCCGAGTAGAGATTATCCCTTCTGTTGTCCATGTAGCATAAAATACTCCGAAAAGTTTTAAGTGAAATAAAGTGAACTTCAGCTGTAAAAATAGCATTGTTTTGTCTGTTCCATAAACATCTCTTTAATCGTATCCAGACATTATGGATAAAAATGTCGGATAATTATAAATGGTCAAGACTTTCTATAAATAGTACATAAACACTGCATACAAATAGTATGTGGTTTACATTTTACAAATTAACCCTAGCAGAAAACAACACATGGTGAATGTTAAACATAAGAAGACTCTTCAGCTTCGCTGGCTTGGATTCCCAAGATTCAGACAGTTTATATTATGCATAGATGTAATTAAATAAAAATATAGATATCCATGAACTAAAATGATTAATCATTTATACTGTTGTTATATGTCATGAATTTTTATTCTGGCACAAATGCTTTAGTCAATATGGAGTTCAAAGCTATTTTAACTAATTTGGCTAATTCCTTTTTCACTTTTAGTAAAAATGAAGTAAGTTGCTTCCGCTAAACTCATTTTTAAATGATCTGTGTTATGAATAATTGATCTAACAGAAAGAATAATTTACTTGTAATTGTTACTGGAATAAGTGAATCAGAACAGATAAAAATAAAAAATTAATTCAATTCCCTTCCAACACAGTAAATCAGGCAAACGATACCAAAACTTGTGTTAGTGATGAATTTTTTAAATGTGATGCTTTTCTATTATTTTCTTGTTTTCAATTGTTTTGCTTTGCCACTTAAAGAAGAAATACCGTGGGAAATTTCAGCATGACGATCCCACTCGAATTTGACTGGCAAACCAATCCTATTGACTGCACCGCGAGGGGATTTCATGCCGTACCTTTTCTTGATCGGAGGAGGACTTAAGTACGCGCTGCGCTGTCGAAACACAGCCCAAATCCTGAATAAATTTGTGTGTTTAAACTCTTAAACCTTTTGGAGATTTGCGCATCATAAACGCATCACTTTCTCTGTCCAAGTTGCTAACCCACAGCCCAGTTACGTGAACATGACGACTCCTTCCGGTGTCCTGGGGTCACATCCTTTTGCACCGCGTTAGCTGTGACTGTACGGGTGTGACCGAATCATAAGAGTATCTCAAGTTGGAACGGAATAACTGCAGTCAGCCCATAAATGCTGAAAAATTCACGGTACACGGAAGTATTTTTGGATGGCAACTTTTCGGTTAAGCACAGATTGAAAGAAGAAAGATTAATCTCTTAAAGGTTTCATTCTCCCTCATTAGCCTTCTCTTTTTAAAGCATGACTTAGAGAAACACGCCACAGGCTTCGCACCAAGTTTCGAACGTGGTACTGCCCAAGAAAAGGGCATTCACTGCGGTTCTGTTTGCTGAACATAAAAGCTATTTCACTTTTTCTGAACTTTCCTAAGCAACGGTGGGTACCCTCCCACTGACTGATGCCGTAATCGGGATTATATTGCTGGGTTGAAAGTGTGCTAGCTAGCACGCTAAAAGCCCTTCCAACTGCTCTAAATTCAACTGTAGTACACCAAGTAATTTTGATTTTTAAATTAACTTACCGTGATCTTTAAGAACCTAGATCCTTATATACCTCCTGCATTGACTTTATTTCTGATCATATTTTAACTGTGTCTAAATACTCTGTAGGTTTTCCTCAGCTGTTTTATCTTTGGTTGGAACCGTTTCTGTAGTCTCTTGTCGGGCAAAACTCCCACTGTGACCAAAAATAATTCTGCCTGTGCACTAGCGAAGAACTGCCGGATTCGGCCAGTAACATCTGACTACAGTTGCTGCCAGCTACTAAGGTCAGATTTCCAAAACGCTTTCAGATGCTCGTTTTTTCCCTGTTTCATTTTTTAAAAAAAAAAGTGAATGCGAATCCTCGATTTCCTATGGGGTTTTTTCCTGCTACCCAATCGGTTCCCTTTGCCGTCAGGCAAGATCATCCTTCCTCCTGTCCTGCGCGCGTTCTCGTCAGTCAGGAATATTCTCTAACGTCATTTCACGATGTTTTTTTATCCTCTGGCAGTTTGTTGATTTGTGCGACGTGCTGCTACCGGTCCCGAACCCGCACGGTCGAAAGGGAAGGCGCGTCGGCGGCCGACTACCGCAGCCAGCGCTAGCGGGCGCTATCTGAAATGTCATATACCCGGGCTCGCCTGTTTCTCGTCTGAGCAACTAGGAAACAAAACACATCTGAAATTTCAGAAGACGAGCAAAGTACTGTTGAGGTATGTTCTGGCTATGGTAGCAGTACCTCTAACTGCTACGCGTGTTTCATTTCGTTCTCCTGTATAAGAAAGCCTACACACGAAAACTGCCAAGTCCACTGAAATGATAGTATAAATTATTTCATACAGATCTTCGTAAAAGTAGGCTTTCACATATCCCTTAGATCTTTAGGAAACAAATTACTCGTTTTGCAGCGATGTTTCCTATACTCACAACCTCCAGGCTGCCCCCCCCACACACAACCTGACGGGTTTGTCAGCAAAAATCTAGGTGCGCATCGCGGCTTATCTGAAGGCGGATACTCTTGACTCGCTAAAATACTGCATTGTTCACACTGTTTTGGTGTGAGAGAGACAGCATATCTTAGGAATTCCTGGGACTGAGGTGCTGGGCTTTCTTGGCTTCCCTAGAAAAAGTCCAGCTTTCAGGACTTAACCGTTGGTCCTGTTAAACTTCTCGCTCAGTTTCTCTCTTACGCAATAAAGCTTGAAGCAAAAGTCACCCTTTTTTCTTCTACCTTCCCTGTGTCACGCAGCAAACTACGCGCTCCTGCCGCGATAAGTGTTATTTTCTTAAATTTATAGGGATGGTCCTCTCTTGCCTTCGTATGGAACATCTGTATTAGTCTTTTTCTAGAAGTGTTCTGTAGCTGCCACACTTAGGCTGTTTGCTGCTGTGAGCTCGATAACTCTTGCCTGAAATGTGCGAGGTCTGTCTACTGTAGCTATTCAGAAATGATGCTGTTTCTCTAAGATCGTCTTTACTAGCAAGGTGAGCAAAACAGGAGTGTCAGAGACATGTGGATAAAACACTCCAGAAGAGCATCTTAACCCATACTAAAGAAAAGGATCGTTGCCCCAGGTATCTTGTGGGTCTTGAAATTTACTTGAACTCACAAGATTGTACGAAAAATTTTCTATAATAGCTAAGATTTCAAAGCAGACTGGTACCCACGTTTACACCTTGCTGTTCGCAACATAGAGCTGGCCTCCGTTTACGTCCGCTGACGAGCTCCGCTCAAGCAGGAATTCCCCGAAGGATTGAGAAGCGGTTACCTTCCCACTACTGTCTTGTACTAGAAAAGGCAGCTTTAAGTTCCAGCCCCACCAAAAAAACGTTTGCTCGGCTGATGTGCTGTACGGGCCCAAGAGCTACGTTCTGGCTCCGTTCGCTCATCTAAATATTTTACCTGGGATTTAGGAGAAAAACAGTGAGTAGGGATGCATGTAATCTATTCTCTTAGGTGACTTGCCCGAGTCCCAGAGGGGTGGCGTGCTGAGCGGGCAGGGTCACCGGGACCCAACTCTGGCATTTTAAGCTCTTTTGCTTAGCTTCAGAATGTAGCCACCCTCAGCTGTGACAAATAAGCAATTCCTGTTAGAGCGCGTGAGTTGGTGGAAAAAGATCCTCAGAAGCGGCACAAAAATCTCGGTCCAGCAAAAACGCCCAGGCAGAAACGTGCCCTGAACGGAACAGAAGCGTACCACAAAGTCTGCTCAGGCCAGTTTCTGAAGGCAAGTTATTACAGACAGTTACTCAAATGGGGAGCTTACCCGCGTTTCTAGGAGATGCCACTGAGCAAGCTCCTGTCGCCCTCCGGGACTGAACTCCGCTGCCAGTGAGGTCTAGGGATCCGATCCTCGTGCACAGCGTCGCCTCGGTGTAGCGTTCCGGCCGTACAGCAAGGCCCCAGAAAAGGGCACCGATAACCCGTGTGTCTAAATGGGAACTGGGCCCACAGCTCCCACAGACTGCGGTGAGAGGGCTTTCGAGTCCCTGGTGCCGTGTGCCACCTCGCTACTGTCGAGCTTTGCATTCCCCCAACCTTTAGCTGTCAGACGGTCTGACAAAAATCCCAAGCAACGGGCTCACTGAACACATCAGCTATCCGCAGAGATACAATGCAGTAGGAACAACCAGTTTCCCTATCAACTTCTGTTCTGATACACAGCTGCAGGGATGAGCCATTTGAGATTCTCCCAGGAGTTGATCATACTCGCTCAGTTCAAGAAGCCACGGAGTGAACTCATACAGATAATTATCTCATCTTCAAAAGGATGAACATGTCAACATACAAAATCACTTCTTCCCTGAAATTGTCATGTCTGTGGGGTATAAGAAACGTGGGGTTTTGTTTCTTTACCGTCCACCTGTTTGATGGGTTATGGGTACTTCTGATTGATCTAAACACTACGCCTTCAAATTTGCAGTTCCAAAAAACTGGGTGCCGTATTTCTTCTACTCACATGTTCACAAACATCCAAGGGAGAGATGTGTACATAAACACATCTAGTGTTTACTAGTAACTGTCCGCATGTGTGAGGCTTTTAGCTCAGCACTCTGCATGAACTGCAAATATTTTGAAAACAAAATGACATTCAGCAGTGAATCTATAGTTTTGGGCACCTTCATTTTGCACTGGTGATTGTCAGTATTTTTTCTGAGCATCAGGTTCTTTCAGTAAAGCTCAAGTCACCTGAGAGCTGAACTGGCCTGTGTCACCAGATAACATTTCTGAGTCTTTGGGCCTCTGCTGATACTTTCTCTGCAGACCGGAGGAATACAGTTTAAAGGGCTATGAGACTGCAGCGATTTTTCACGACAGACATAGCTCCCGAGGGAAGGAGCAGCACAGATTTTGGTCGGTTGGTTGTAAGACCCACCGTCTCCCTGGTGGGAGGCGATCGGGAATGCCTCAAAAATGTCTGCACAGGCACTAAATGCCTGGTTTGATCAGGCTGTACGGCCAGATCTCCCGGCAGTTATTGATGTGATTTACATGACTACGCCCATCGTATCTTAATTGCTTTCCAAAGACCCAAGGAAAATTCCCTCTCCTTCTGCTGAGGTACGCGCAGAGCGCGAGACGAGAGAAGAGAAGGCGTCCGCGTCCTACCCTAGCACAGAAAGAAAGACGTTGCGCGCGTGAGGCCCGTGTTTGAACCCTCGCTGTGCTCGATGCACTGTGAATCCGGTCGCACCCAAACGGCACAGCTACGCGCGTGAGGGCAGACCGTCCCTGAGGGAAAACAGACCTTTTGACGCAACCCTCTTTTTGCAAGGAAAGGTTAGACGGATACTAGTTTCGTACCAGCCCAGAACAAAACTGAGCCTTGAGCTCGTGAAAGCTGCTGCAGAACAGAGTATCTCCTCAGGGCAACCCTGAGCAAAACCCACAAAGAGTCAGTAACTGTAAATGTTGATGTTGCTGTAGCAACCCAGGAAGACAACCTCCAATGCCCAGCTGAAACCTAAAACCTCACCTCTGCTGCGCGACACATTCCGCGTGGGTCACGGCGTGGATTTCGCATCTGTGCGCACGGGAAGGGGAAGCAGACCCCGAGGGTAACGATCACAGGTTCTAATAATAGAGGCCCGCTCGCACCGTGCACAAATACCTAGGTCTTCTTGCAGTTATACCCAAGAACACAAGGAGTCGACCAGCTTCAGTACGTCTACCGTGAAAAACACAGGAACGAGCCTCCAGGGAAGGGCAAGTGCAGCCCTTCACGCTGTTCCTCAAAAACGCAGCAGTGCTCAAATCCAGCACCTTTTTATGGCTTTCAGCCAGGTTGCTCACTCCTATCTTCTGATCGCTTCTGACACGCCATTTGAGTAAAGTGGAATCAAAGGGATGGCAAACTTGAGCTAATAAGCATGTTTAATTAACATGCCGTGCGGATACTCGCAAACTCTATCGCTTTTTACGTACCACTAGTCTAACGTGCAATTTTCCAGTGGTCCGTGCTTCCAAAGCTACTTCATTGTAATAGGAAAAATTGTGCAGTTTATTTACAGTTCATAGCCCTTGCTCGGTGTGGAAGGGATTTTTCCTGTATTTTGTCTGTGGAGTATCACTTTTTGGATGGCAATCAATCCCAGAAAACTTAGTCTGATAAGAGCTTTTCTAGAAAGGTTCTTATTTACGACCACACTTAATCGCAACTTTAGACTGCATCCGTCGCGGCCCAGTGGCCGTTCTAATAAATAATTTACCAAAAAATGTAACTTGAGAGGACCCAACAATTGCAATTCTTTCTTTGCTTTGTGTCCACTGCTGTTTCATTGTTACGGACGAGGAACATGGCCCGCTGCCATACATCACTACAGCTCTAGTCTAAAGAATTTCATACCCTGTGAAATACAGCTGACATTTCAATCCACAGTAACCTATTTGCAAAGTATTCATTTGCTCCTTACTTTACGAGTATCCAATAAAAGACTACCATTTTATGACCCATTAAAAAAGATGAAAAAAATTAAATAAAATTGTGAAAGACATTCGCTGGAAGTAATAAATAATTTACCTCCAATTTTCACGCACTGAAAATTAAACTGGCAACTGCTCAAAAAGTTATTAAAATTATGGTTGCAAAGGTATTTTAGAATCAACTGCCAGTATTAAAATAGCTAAAATGCTGTACATAGTAGGAAGGAAAAAAAATAGATCTATATATGTACTAATAGGGTGCTTTCCCTTAAAAAAAAAAAAAAAAACTACCTCTGCAGATTGACATATAGCTTCATTATGTAGTTAATATTGGTAAGCTAGTAGTAAGTGTGCGTGCGTGCGTAGGGGTTCTAAATATATCTGCGTGTACATACGCGTCTCTGTGTGTGTGTGTGTGTTTGCATACAGATATATATATGTGCACAGAAATCGCACACTGGACATTCGTGGTGGGAGAAGGTTTTCGCGGAGCTATTAAGTATCATTTTTTTTATGCCTATCACTTTACCCCCCTGTAATTTACCATCCCCTGCCCAACGGTCTGGCAGCACAAAGGGGGTGCAGCTGTGACCATACTTTATTTTGACCAACCCGAGTTTGAAATCGCTGGCCGTTATTTCCTAGGGACCCACGCATTCTCACCAGCCAATGCGCAGCGTATCTTTTCCCCTGTTCTCGGTTAAGAAACACTCCAGCACCACAAATCTGACTCTCCGCCTCTGGGCACGCGTCCCTGCAGGCGGAGGAGGCAACACCAAGCCACGGAGGAAGGTATTTCAAGTCCATGCTTGGGGGTTTGTTGCTCCTCCTAGATCAAAAGCTCCAGCTGCATAAGGACGCAGCAAGTTCCCTTGCAGCACGGTTCCTAACCAAATGTTCCGTGCAGTTCCGCTGCGCCAAGTGTCCTCTGTGTCTGGGAATCGTAGGAAACGGTTTACTCGAGTCGATGGGAATGGTACTGGGGACAGTTAATAATCTGCAGTTACACTAAACGGTCAGAGTCGTTTTTCTCCCGCCAACCGCACAGGCATAAAAAGAAATGTTTAATTATTTTCCCGAGGATAGCAGCTAAGACCGGCACTCTATGCAAATCGTTACGGTATTTTGCAGGTTTGGTAAAGAATTAGTACAAACTCTTCCCCACCGCCACCCTCCCTTTCTTGGTGTAGCTTAGCACTGGCGGAAGTCATAGTTCTCTTAGGATCCCTTCTTGTTACCCCAGAACTATCTAGCTTTCTTAGCTGAGTGTTCAACGTACTGTCTATTTGGGTTTGGCTTTCCACAGGAAACGGACAGAAGCGCAGCGATACGCAAGTACTTCACTGCTGGGAAGCGCTAGTGGATTTGAAAGAACTGGAAAAACAGCAATGAATTAGCTCTGATCTCATGGAATCATGGGAACGTGCAGTAACAGGGTATGAAATGTCATTATTATGTTAAATTAGTCTATTAATTCAGCTCAGGATACTATGTCTACTGCATAATATTAAGCACTTAGTTCTGCTCACGCACTCTTTCTTAATGCTCTGGGAACGCCGTGCGCCCTATTGAGGAACGTGAAGGACTGCATTAGAAATTACTACTGATCTTAACATCAGATCCATATGTCTTAGGAGCCAGTTAGCCTATACAATTCATTGAGGATGTTTCCATCTGTGAATAGTTCCCATTATAATCTAATTGTGTCAAAGTAAATGTATTTCTAAAATATTTTCAGAAGTTAATATTTATAACAGACATTAGGCCTAATCTCACCACATTTCTGGTTTCCCCCTACCTGAGTTTATTTCTCTAGCTGTTTTGGAGAGGAGAGATTGTACCACGTGAGTAACCAGCGATTTGTAACCATACTCTTTTTCTAGTGTTGTTGGAACCAAATGCTTGCGGGGGGCGGGGAAGCTTAAGTGCTGGTGCTGAAAATAAATGCGAAGTGTCGGTGACTTTGCAAAGAAAGGAATTGGTCCCAGTGGGAGAGGATCCGATTCACATCAACTCTCTTCACCCAGCGCTACTGGAAAAGAACAGCTGTTTACATTGAAGGATAATGTTAATATCAAATTAATGAGCCCAATTAGCTGTGAGTACATCTACGATGGAGAAGTATTTCTGTCACCTGAGCACAGAGGCTCTGCAAGGAGAACAACAGGTGAAAACAGCCTGATTTGGAGATGGCATCCTACCAGTTTGTAAGCACCAGGAACTTACATGGCTGACAAGGATAGCAGGAAGTTAAAAAGGGGTAAGCAGTGCTCGCTTTCTTCCCCCCCCCCCCTTTTTTTTGGTGTTGGTTATCATTACGTCCCCTGTGTTAGAGAACTGCTCAGCTGCTGTGCACGGGGAAGACACAAAGGCTTTAGGAAGTTTAACCAGTCAAAGGAAGCCCGGTGTTTGTCCTGATGGTTGATACCTTCTTTTGCAACAGCAGACCGCCTCTTCTCCTTTGTCGAGCGCTTCCTAAGGTATAGCTGTACAACTATTTACTGAGAGGTAACTAGTCACGTGGTTTTATTGTGCTTTTGCCTTTTTATAGTAATGAGTGGTATTATTTGGAAGGTGAAGTACCTTAGTCAACAGAGCTGCCTTTTAACTGAGAAATCCTACTGAACCCTAACTATAATTGCTCCCATTTTCTATGGTCAAGGTGTTCTTCAAGCAATATGTAGTCGCAGTGCAGTTTTACAGACCGTAGACAAGACTTTGAAAATGGGTCCTTAAACTCACACTTGAATATTTAAACAAGTTGCCTAACTTTCAAATGGTTAAGTACTAACCACATGCATTGTCCCCCCCCTTAGATGAGGGAGTAAGTTGGTTCTGTGGCCAAACTAATCTCTTGCTTTAATTTTCACAAAGGCTGTGATAAGCCTGTTTAGTTAACAATGCTACAAAAAGAAGGTAAGTGTAACTTGTTAGTTGGAAAGAGAACAGCAAAAGCTTAACACAGCCCATGAAATATTCATCCTTTCTTAAATGGCTCTGGAAGATACGCAAGTCAAATCCGCAGCTCGCGTACGACTTCTTTCTTTGGCACCTATTCTCTGTGCTTTTACCTTTCTCAGCCAAGGAGGATTAAGTGACAAAATAAAAATCATAATAGTAATTCCACCCATAGCCATAGAAAGCAACAGCCATTATCTCCTCCATCTGGTTTTCAGCTCCTCGCTTGCATGTCACAAGAAAACTCAATTCATTTACACACAACTTTTCTCAATACTCCTTAAGGCAGAGAAGTGAATGTTCTACAATGAACTTGATGAAGTTATGGACCTGTCTGCATAAAGAGGTCATCTGGTATGTCTATCGACACACTCTGGAAATCACGTGGTTTTGAGTATTTGAGTGTTTACATGCAGCTTACGTGGGAGATACACCTGGTGTGACTTGTGAAAAACATCATTTAAATATACGTTGAAGACTTATTTTGTAATAACACATTTGGAATTTCTTAGCTAATCTACTTAATGTTTTTTTTCCATCTGGTAAAAGGAATGCAGAAAGACAAAGGCTAATTTTAACTTAGAATTGTTATTGAGTTACTAAATAACGCAGCATCGAAAGGTCGCAATGTAGGATGAGCACAGCGGCGATCTTGGGTTCTTACACGCGTGCGTTGTACGGAAACTGTGTGTGTGAGAGGTATTACGGTGGCTGCGGCGGTCTGTTATGCCAAAGCTGAGCTAGTAAGATGTGAAAATTGGTGCTGGGCCGGGTCTCGATATGAGCTTATTGCCTGCTAGGTTTTTTTGACGCTTGCAGCGTTAGAAGGAAGTACAACTGTGTAATCTTAACAATAAGTTAATGACACTTTTTGTGTGGGAATGTAAATCTGCTTATCATTCACGCCCAGCCCCCACTCACACACATTTCCCAAGGCATTCGTATGCCTCCTTTGAGAGAACTAATGATACTGTATCAGCTTTCTTTCTATTTAGATATTTATTTCATATTTGCTTGAAGAATCGGGCCAATGTTTTTGAAAGCACATTTAACTATACCATATGCCTCCTTAAATCATCCCTATCAAACAAGTTGTAGGATGATGCTCTGGTTCATTCTGTTCTGTTTTCCCTTCCTTCACAATGTGTTTATGTATATTTATCCAATTTGTTCTGTTCCTCATGCCAAATTGCAGGTTTGAGATCTCAGCTATGCAGGGGCAGCTGTGCTATTGTTGATGCCTTACAAAACAAAGGTCACAGACTGAGCCTGTATCGCTAGAACTAATGACAGCTGCATGTTAACCATTATGCTATAGGCACAGAATGATCAGGGTTCACGGACCCTCAGAAGTAGGAATAAATCTTACCTTGCCCTTTGGTAATAAGCAAGACCTCGGGGCTCATTTTTAAAAAGTAGGTTTTGTGCAAATAAGCCTCTTGCAAAATACCCTGGTGTTTGTTTAATTATTGACATAATTCCTCCCTCTGTTGGGGGGGGGGGAATAATAACTTTAAACAGCCCCACCACAAAAAGCCCAAATCTGAAAAACAAAATGACAGCTGACTTGGAAGGAATGATCTCTCGTGCCTGTAACTGGTAATAGCTTTTTCTCACTTTAGAGATTGATAAGAATTACTAGCTGTTCCAGCCTAGGAAGCTATAGACCACATAAAGTAGTAGGCTACCACAAGACAACGTTTCCTTCAAAAGAAGGTTGTTTCCAAACCTAGCTTGGCAACTCCCAGTAACGAAACAATAGGGCGGTACTGTTTCAAATGCCCTTTGGTAAGGGAGATCGATCTGCAAGGCTTGTGAATTCAAAACGCTTTGTCCCTTGGGTGGCCTGACGTGCTATTCCTTCTTCTCCTGCTGCCTTTCACACCAGAAGCCAAGAGTCCAAAGTTATTTAAAAGGGTGTTTCTTAGAGCCACACGTAGCTTGTGAAATAGCAAAGAGCAGGGAATGTAATAGCTGGAGCCGACTGACGAGACGAGGCACGTGTCTCGGAGCTGCGTCTGCCGACTATACAGCTGGCTTTGAGGCGGTCTGTCTAAGGCTACTTCACCAGTGTGCTGTTAATTATTTAAAAGAGAGCGCCGGGGAAACTACCATCACATCTGTCACCCACATGCAGGCAGAACCTTCGCTCATTGCAGGACCAGATGTGTTTATTCGAAACGTGTACTAACTAGCTACTTAATGGGTTAGAATTATTAGCCAGAAGTTAATTAGGCAAACATATTAAACATCAGTCACCTTACTAAGCATCGCTTCTGTAACACTGCTTTTACTTCTTTAGAGCCATTATCAACCACAGGAGAAAGGAGAGAAAAGGTAAATATCCCATAGAGGACCTGCAGTAAAAAAATAGATTTATGAAATCTGATCGCTGTGCAGTAATGAAAACTGCAGTGCTCCAGGTAAGTGCCTTAACTATGTACCTCTTAATACTGCAAGTATACTAGCACATGGGAGGAAGCAGGGAGGCTTGTTTAAAGACCTACAGGTGTTGGAGAAGAAAAGGGAATTACCAGTGGAAAAAGTTTTTTCTTAGTATAGTCAAGTCAAACTTGAAAAAGGATGGCTTCACTGCTTCTGCGTTCATTGTGCATATCCCTGAAGATGTAAGCACTTGCACGGTATTCTGCCTGCATAATGAACTCTGAAACGTTGCTGGCCAGTGTAGCATGCTCTCGTTCCCCAAGAGATGAAATTCAAAAGTAATGTTTAAGTTTCTGGCTCCCGGGTCACGTCACAAGAAGCAGTGGATGGAGTAAAGGGAGGCCAAGCTCTATATTCGGGCTAGTCAGGGCAGCGGGGGGGGGGGGGGGGGGGGGGGGGCGGGGAATAGTTAGGATCCTTTGTTAGAAGCCTGCCATGACAACTGTTTGGTAGAAAACCTTTCAGCTGCTCTCAAATGAGGTAATTGTCAGGATGGGGCCTACAACCCATTCATCTTCACCGTCTCTGCTTGCTTGCATGTGTCCCTGCTCTTCCCTTAAATCTGGTGCTGGTATTAATAAAAACGACACTTTGAAACTGGAGAGCAAGACTCCAAGTACCGCTGTTCCACTGTCAGGGAAACATCTTTCACTCAAAGCACCTAGAAATAAATATGAAGCACATGGCTTCCTCTTGGTATTGAGAGATTGTTTCGCAGGGAGGCAGAAACCGAGGGCAAGAGTGCCAGTGACAGCTTGGGCGTGAATCCCTGGGCTTTCAGCTAGTTTTAGTTTTTGCCTGCGTAGCTGCTATAAAGAACGTTCGAGGCCCCTAAAGTAGTCAGCAGGAACTTCTTGGTGCATCCTGTAAACCGCAATCAGTAAGTCTGAAACAGACTCCCACAATACTGTTTAACTTTCAACTGTTTTTCACGTTAGTTTGTTAGAAACCCATAGGAAGCAATGCACTGGATTCACAAGTCTACTTCTCTGTTTGCACAGAGCTACAATGTCTTCCAGAAGACAGAACCTTGGCTTCCCTTAAGCCCCTATTGAGAGATGCTCTCAAAGCCATGTTGGACTTGAAGCCTGCGGTTAATTCCCGTTGTCCTCAACCCTCAGCCCTACACGTGATACACAGCAAAAAGCGGAGCAGCTAAATCTGCCCTAAATCTGTACTTCAGAGATGAAGATCACAGTACCAAAAGTTTGGCTGGAGAGATAAAACTCTTGTCTGCATTTGGGCTATCACAGGTTACAAAAAAGGGTATTTTTAAAAAAAAAAAAAAAAAAAAGGAAACTGAGCTTGTTTTAGCACTAGCTCAAACAAAAATAGACAGAGGGCAGGTAATGGCAACTGTCAAACATCAACAGCCAGATAGCATTACTAAGCATTACAGGACTTACTTCCTGCTGGGAAAGAAACAATTGATTCTCTAAAAGTGAAACAGAACTCCTCCCTAAAAAAGGGGTTTATTTTCTTTTATGGAGGAGTTGAGAAATTCTACTCCTCAAGGAGTAGAAACAAGGAGGAAAACACTTGGATGCAGTAAGCGGTTAAGCTAGTTTCTGAAATAGGTTACTTAAAGGCTGAAGGTGCTACGCAAAATAAGGAGACAGTTCCTTGTTTCTCCCCTCATCTTTTTATTCTGAAGGGCTAAGGGACAGTATCTGAGTTGTGACGGCAGGATCAAAAGGAAGTTGGTGATAAACCAGAAACAAACCAAAAAAAATTAAAATCTAAAGACCTGAGAAGTGTCAGTGCAGAAAGCACACAATGCTGTTAGTGGTTATGAATTCCCTCTGAGCTGTCATCCTATTCACAAATGAGTGCAAAACAAGCAAAGCAACGGTTGTCAACAAGAAGAGCGAAGACTTGAATGACACAGGCTCCTCTTGTGAGAAATCTGGTTAATAGCCAAACAAAAGCGTGTCTCAAGGTAACATTTGCAGCTCAGAAACGTAAAGCAATGTGCTTAGTCCTAGAGATCTTTTCTCACTCTGTTTTCTTTCGAGGTTCTTACTTTTTCCTGCAGTTGTAAGAGCCTGAGCTATTTATGCTCCAGTTAGATTCAGACTCTTAGAAGACTTTCTCAATTTTTTCCTCAGTAAGTCCTCATTGGAATGTCTGGATAGCAAGTACAGTTAAAGTTACTATTAAACTTGTGAACTTGTACTGTTGCCGAGAGCTTTTACTACTAGCGATACATTTTAAAAAAAAAATAAAAAATCTGATGATCGCTAACAGATTATCTCACGCTTTGTTGTGTGCTTTGTTTCGAGTGAACTGCGCACGGGAGACTAAACTGAAGTCGGCTGCTTTGAAACTGGAGGCAACTAAGAATTTGGGAATACAAGCGTAGTGATTTTCCTTCCTACCACACAAAAAATAATTCCTATTTAGTCTTTGCTCTTTAAGTGCCACCAGCTGTTCATGCTGGACAGGATGTAGGAAGGGATATATGGCAAGCTGAAGCCAACGTGATTTGAATAGAGGGCAAATAAGGTCATTAAAAAACAGTAGCGCAGACTGTACCGTCTGCGTGCGATGGGATCGTAAATTCAAGGTAACTGCGAGCAAGGTTTCGTTTGCGCTCAAGTTTACGTTTGGATTTGTCCTTTTTGGCTTTGTTATTCCTCAGGCTTGCGAGCCCCAGGAGAAAGATACTGCCTGCTTCTGTCCTAGAGCACCCCTCACATAGCTAGAGTCAAGCGCCATTCGCTGCAAGGGTGTCAAAATGTCACTCGACTGGGGCAGGAAAACCATGCGATACTGAAATGAAAGCAGAGATCCCACTTAAGCCGATCTTTGCCCTTCTGTTGGTGTTTTGAAACATGTAACCAACTTTTTGGAGATGTGTTCAGATCGACTTGGTCAATGTGTTTCAAGTTACGAGAAGCTTATATATTTAGTTGGACCAAGGGGTAAATGCTTGCTTCATTTTACGAGCTAATCTTAGAGCAAACGCTGTATGAATTCAAGCGCAGGATGCATAAAGGTGGAAGCTGGCCAGCAACACTGCAGCTGCATTAAAAAAAATAAAAATGAACCTCTGTGGTTTTCTGAACCATTTTCAGAACAATGCTAATTTTTCAGCCTGTTGGTTTGTTTTGAATAATTCACTGCCTAGCCTAGACCTAACCTTTCTTGCTTTGCTTAGATGAGTATCTGTGCAGGATCAAAGTCGATTTTTTCAGTAGGCACCAGCAAATCCACAATTTCTTATTGTAATACTCCAGTGAGAAACTAGAATTCAAAGCAGCCGAGGTAGCTAAGTAGTAGACACATAAATATTGCCTACAAATAGTTGAGTGAAATAATACATCGTTTTGCTACTTTAAACTTTTATTTTTGTCATCTACTCATCAAATAACAGAGAAGTTGTGAACGTTCAGGAAGCAAGGGAAATGTATATTGTTCTGACAGCCTTTCCGTTGAAGGCAGAGGGGACTTCGCCACTGGCTTAAAGGAATGGAAGCCGTCCGTTTGTCAAGTCAAGCCTATAGATGTATTTTCTGAATGCGTACTCAAAGAACGTAGAGCAAAACGAAGAGAACAAAAGCGAAGCTGGCGCAACAAGGTAGACTTATAAAAAATATACCAGTTTTTCTTGTATTGGTCTTCCGAAGAGACAAGGCTCTGTTTTCTTTCCAAAGTACGATGACTACAGAAACATCTAAAGTAACGGAGAGGTCAAAGAAATCTCTGATTCGGTTTGATTCCCTTGAGCTGTGGCAGGACAGCAAATTCAAGCCTGAGCTAAAAAGAGGAACTGACATTCTCAAATATTCTCTAAGACCCTAAAAATATATGGCTTTTTAACTGGTCAGTGCAGTAGAATCTGAGTCCTTTTTAGTAAGCCAGCTTAGTTGTAATGTTACGCTTGCCCTGACAGTGTAAAAGCGATCTCTCATAGTACATGAAGCAAAGCAATTGAACTTGGGTTTGTCGCCTCATCTTTTTCCTGCAGAGTGTACGTGGTACTTTTCCTTTCTCGATTGTTTCAATACTTCCTAACATTTTTTAGTAACGCACAGGTTGCTTATGTAGAAATCTCAAGTAATTCTCATCTGTTAGCTAATCGGGAGTCTCTTAAAATGAGCTGGTTTTGTTAGCAGACTATGTAATTTTGCACTTGAGAAGCAGCACGACGAGAAGGCATTTTAAATGGCACAAGCAGCACAGTCGTGTTGTCACATAACCTAAGGATACCACGTCCATCTGCTACGTGGTACAGTGAAAAAACAGGCTTTGAAAAGAATGCTTGGGTAAATCTACAGCTGGCGTTTTGGAGGCTTCTAACTAAATGGAGCCAGCAGCTAGAACGAAAGTAGAAATACACGGTGGTGTAAGTCCAGGAGACCAAGGGTTTACAAACCCGACTTCTCGGGTACTTTGGCATTTTATCTATTCCACATGGGTTTCTATTGTTCCGCATGTGCAAACTGCAATTTCATCAGTCGGTAAGAAGTGTCTCCAATTAGACAAATATAATGAAACCATGTTAAGTGAATCTTTACCTTTTAGCCAGAAACAAAGCCGCAGCTTTAAAAGTCACAAAGCTAACTTTGCCTGCTTGTGTTGCTCTGAATTCCACTAAAAAGAGCACTAGAAAAAGAGCAGACCGGTTGTTGCTACATTAGCGACTAATATTAGCTCCACTACATGAGGAATTACTGGGAGTTATCCAGCAATAGTCTGAGCTGTGCCAATGCAAAGTCAAGAGTTCAAGTATGTACGTATCGTTCATAGCTGTCAGTCTTCTGCATAGCAAACTGTTTATCTCTGGGCCAAAGCTGTAATTACTTCAATATCAGGTTATGGAAGTATATTTCACATAGTAATTTTGGGGGGAGGGGGAATTCCTGTGAGCCTGTATAACTTCACGTGTATTGTTCACGCATTCTTTCTTACAAACACTGCTGAGAAGAAATGTGCTGTAATTAGGCGCTTGATCTACACCGCAATTACAATATGGTGAGTTGTCTGTTTCAATAACGCTTCACAGGCCAAACAAGCTCTTCACAGAAAGAGAAAAAAACCGCAGCATGTTCAAATAACTTCCACTGTGCTTTAATCTGTATAAATATCCCATGCACTTCTCATTCATTTGGCAGGATAGGCTGTTTACATAGTGTCGGCCTAACTATGTGGAAAAGCCTTTACAGCTTCAGGTCTTGGGGGTGCTTAATAGAGGGGGCCTAATTTGCTGCTGCTGTTCTGTCAGACGGTAACTCCACTGAAATACTTGGTGTGGACAGGAGGGATTCTTAACCCTACTGATTTACACGGTTCTGATGACCAAATTGGTTCTCTTATACAGCTGCACGTGGTGCTGATTTGGTTTAGCCAAGACAGCAGTTTGTTACAGCTGTTACGTTGTACAGTTGGCAAGGAACCTCACGCTGCCTAGCTGAAGTGAAAACAATGCAACTGCACCGTTTAATATAAAGGCACGTAGGTCTAACAAAGTCCTGCTGTACTTAGAACAAGATCAGCGTTTCACTTGGCAAGGTAAAAGGCAACTTGACTATCAGGAAAACGAAACGGCATTAAAAACTCGTCCCCTTCCTCCATGCTCCGTGTAACTCTCCTGCGTGCTTGTTTTCCGTGCCACAAACCAGCGCTCGCTCCCCAGAGGGGAGCTGTGGCTGCTGCGCAGAGGCTACGATGCAGCTCCTCTGCAGTGATTTGCCCCGCTCTCTTCTACTGGGCTTAATCACTGAAGTTGTTTTTTCCTTCTACCGCTTCCCAACTTTTCTCCTCCCGGTTGCCGTTTAATGCACAGAACAGATGTGTATTTGGGGTTTTGCTATCGGTCTTACAGCACAAACGAGGCAGCTGATTGTGCTTCACTCAGAAAAGTTAACCACGGAAAATCGTCTACACGCTGTGCTTAGTTCTTAAACTGCTAAGAATTGCCACAGAAAAATGACAACGCAGAGCTGTAACGAACTGCTGAGCTTCGTACTGGATTAATATTAACCTCATCCCAAGTAACTCTGAGAACTACTTGGAGAAAGTCAACACTCTGAAAGCCTTCACCCTCCTACAGGGCCAAGATCTGACGTGCGGTTTTCTGACTTGCGATTAGCTTAGAATTTCACCAATTTGAACAATGAAGTTGAAGTGATCTTAAAAGCCTAGGGCTTGTCTGAATTTGAGAGGAGGAGGGAAGGATTAGTTCTCAAAGGGCCGGAAGTAACGTGCAGCCATGGCCGGTGACACTTAAAATAAGGCTAGAACTGCAGTTTAGCCATGGTGCTGTTAAGAGATTGCTGCTGTTGTTAAATTAGTGCCTCGTTTTATCATTACGTGTTGAGCAGCGGTATGCATCTTGACACATAATTTTAATAATAGCTTGTAAGTGTCAGTGATAATGTAATGTATTTAACAATGAGCCTAAAGATTATCCAGAAGAGAGCATATTATGTCCTGTTAAAACAGCTAATCTGCATAAAACTTATGACAAGCCAGACCTTTTCAGTGTTTAATAAACTGGCTGAATATTCATTTTTAAGACACTGTCCAAATTGGTTTGGTCACAGATGACTATTTAAAGCCTATTCCGAAGCTGGCAAATGCACCAGGGAAATAAGACAGGAATGGCAGGCGGTGGGGGGGAAGGCGACAACAAACCACCCCCCCATAAAAGCAACAAGAGACTGCCTCTAGCCAAAACCCCTCGTGATTAACGTCAGCAACGAGGCATCCGATTCTAGTAAAACAGAGGATGACATTTGTTTCAAGTACTTACTGGCCGCTTTTGTATAGGACTGGTGCAGGGCAGAGCAAAAAATCAGATTCCACTGTTTTTGGTTTTTCATCTGAAAAAAACAAATCGCATGAGCTTAATATACTGTACTGCTTAAACGAGACGCTGATGCATGAACATACTAGGAAGTCCCTTCCCTTCTCGCGGTACGCTGGTTACGGGTTTAGTAATGTCTGGAACGTGCAAGCAAGGCGGGCCCCAGTTAGGGAATAAAGCTGCTGCTTTTTTAAAGCTGTACAACTTACAAACCCAGAGCTGGCTTTAAATGCGAGTGTGAGCCCGCATTACATTGCTTACTTTATTTTACTCGAGTCAGTTCACGCTCTTCCAGAGAGGTAACTTCCTAGAATGGGGACATTTTTTGCAAAGGGTGAGAACATTATTAGCCGTTTCCTAATATTTGCAAGATGAAAGTTTGTTTCTGATTAGCTCCAACCCTGTGCACTGCATTCAGGGACTATTTCATTGGTTGTGATCGGAGTGTCTATTTCTCATGCTTTTGAGTCTCCAGCTGTTTGCAAATCTCTTAAACTTGTAAAGCATCTCTTTGTCCAGCCCGGTGTCCAGCAGAGCGCTCCTTTTCTGCAGTTGTGAAAAGGAGACGAGGGAGCAATTTTATTTTGTGGGTTTGGTAAGACGGGAAGAAAATCTGCCCCTGTGTGCAGAGCCATTTTCCCAAATTTCCCCAAGGTAGGACTGTTAATTTTTGTATTGGAGCTGCTCCTGTTAAGCATGGACTATTTCCTGATTTAGGGGTGAGAGCAGATAAATGATCTGCCAGATAAACTTGGAGATGACTCTGTCCTGCATTTAGGGAACAGGCAGACGTACAAGTAGTTCAGGGGCAGCTGAAGGAGGAGCTGTTAGCATAAATGAGCTTTTCTTATGTGCTATAATCTGCACTGACTGCTTGGCCTAGATTTGGGGCTAGTTGTGAGGTGGGGAAGAAGGATTAGCACATTGCCATATGTTTTTGTCTTAATGGTATGTTTCATAGATTATTTTTCTATCCCACAGCTACATTTGGCAGGTTTCCTTTCTAGCATTTGGTAATGGTTCTTTATAAATGCATAAAGAGAAACATGCCAAATGCATCTTTTAAAACCAGAAGAACTGACAAAGTAACGGTCTGCTCTGAGGCCGGTCTCAAAAACGGAGCCCAGGCTATCAGAAAGGGGAACTCTAACATACACCCTCATGCAAGTACCCTCCGTTTTGCCCTCAAATGGCGAGGGTTCCGCTGAGAGACTGCCAGCTTTTCGTAGAGGAGAACGCAACGGCACGGCGACAAGTTTCCGTTTCTTGGGACCATCTCTTTCCCCCTGCTACTGCTCAAAGCACCCTTCCTACCTCTTTGTCCATCCTAGCTCCACTGTTCTCTTTTAGGTTTCCTCTGAGACAAAAGCGCTTGGAGCCCAGCAGAGAGCTGCGGAGAATGCGCTTACGTATCAGAGGAAGGATCACGTAACGCTTCGCTGTTTCCTTCCTATACTACTCCCTAAACATTTGCTGTCGTCCATTGCTGAAGACGAGAACCCGGGTGGGTTGTAGCAGGCCTCTGGCAAGACCCCATAGAGCAGATGGTGTTTTTACGCTGCAAAGTATAATAAATACATGACTATGCCGTTTCCTTCCCTTTGTGTGCTTTAGCGCTCCCTTTCCTAACGCCAAGAAAGGGAAAAAAAAAAAGAAAAAAAAAAAAAACCACCAGCCTAGAGACCTAGTTGGAAGGTGTCACTTCAGACGCTAGCAAGTATTTGAGGGCTTCATCCTGTCCCAAGTATAGTTATTTCTACCATGGCAAAGCAGACGTGCACGTGCCATACAGCTATAAAAGACTGAGCAATCAGAGAAACCAGAGTCCGAAACATTTCAATAGCTTATTTAAAGAAGGCAAAGCGCTTCAGACATTCTGGAGAGACGCTCATCTAAGCTGTTAAAAGGGCTTTTTTCTAGGTAACTTATGTTTACGGTGAGAACCACGCTCCTAATACCTCACCTAGATCTGATGCAGAATTTGAAGTCTGTTGCCTCTTGTTTTCTTCTCAGCGGACTGGGAGAGTCCAGCTCAGCCCTGCAGCAGCCCATACTTAACGGTTGCTTTGGCAATCCTTCCTTTCCTGTAGATGTAAGAAACTGACCTTTTCTGTCCTTCCTTAGAGCTTGTCCTTCCTTGCGTTCTGGACTTCTGCCCTTCCTTGCCAGCTTCCTCGAGACGCTCTCCCGGGTGGATTCATCCCCCCGCATGGGATTTCCTCGGGGCTATCGTTAGCAGCGCAGCACGGCCCCGAATTTGAACCGTGCCGCAACCTACCAATCATTACGTACCGTAAGCCTATTTGGTGTATGCCGCTAGCATTGCTACTAAATAATGCCAACGTTTTTAGCATGGTAGTAGCACCCGCCAGCAGGACAGAGGAGGCTTACGTTTGTGATGCGTATGGAAAAGGGCTAAATGGCAGTACCTTAATGCGCTCCGTCAAAAGATCCTGAATGGTGCAAATGCCACTATGAACGTAACCATATTGATGCAAGCCTCAAAACGCTCATGTGAAGAAGGTATGTGCTATTGTTCTAATTTTCTAAGTGGACAGACTGGGGTGTAGAGAAGTGACTGCTCACGGTGAACAATGAGTCAGGAGCAAAGCAGACATTAGAACTGAGGAGTCCTGATGACTTGCAAACCAGCCAGGTACATGGCAATTTAAGTTCCCATTATCTTCAGCTCATGTAACTGATGTCTCAAGTATTTACCTTAAATAGCGAGAAATTAATTTTATTCACCCAGAACTAAACTAGTTTGTTTTCCCGCTTCTCCAAGTAAGAAAGCTACATCGTGATAATAAATACACAACTGCGGCGATAATTTTGCCACGTTTCAGATTCTAGCATCATAGGATGCTAACTTATGCAACGAGTTTGAATAAGCAAGCTACAGTTTAACATAGGAAACCAAGGTGACCATTTTAATGGAATCCGAAGGGAAATTTACCCAAGCAGAATTTATTTACACAGGTTGCCTTTATGCAGAACTACTGTTATTCTTGCAAATTATTTCAGATATTTCACAGGCGGGAGAGATTGGCAGCCCATTCAAGTATATATGATATCCAGAGTAAGGAAGAAAATGTACTAGAAACACATGTTCAGTTGGGTACGAATTTAAGACAGGCTAATATAAAAATCAGACAGTGGGTAGGGAAAAAATTAGTTCGGCTTTTTCTACAGGTCCATTTTTGGTCATTTTCCAGTCTGACTTGCTTCTGAGGGATACTGCTTAGAGCAAGAAGTTGGATGTACTTATACTAGCCGTCCGCTTTAGTTTCTGGATATAAAAAACGGCGGAGGTTCCCATTAATGACATGTTTTTCACCACCATCTACCTTGTGCCAGTTCAGGGAAGAGAGCAGCGCAAGGACACTAATGCAAATTCCAGCGTGACGTTTCATCTGCCCTGCTGCAGTTAGTGCACTGAGCGAGAGAAGACCGAGTCCTGAATATTATGCTGAAAATTAAATTCTCCGTGAGGATACTTAATCAGATAGCGAGAAGAAAATGGTCTGCGCTACCTCTCAATTACTTCTAGAGCTTTTTTAACTTCTGCAGCGTTTCACTCGGAAAAATTTGCCCAGTGGTATTTGTAGTTTGACAAAGGCGTATCTAAGTGTTGTAACATCTGGCCAACGGTGAGTACTAATAATTTTTTTTTTTTTTTTTTAAAAAAAAACTCTCACTCATCTGCACCGCTCTCCCCGCCCCCCAAAAAAACCCAACAAAACATAAAACTACCAAACAGATAAAGCTACAGGGAAAGTGCCTGTAAAAGATGCCATAGTGAGTCTGCCTGAAACAGAATTCCTTTCCACAGGCCAGGAAACTAGAGCCCAGCTACGGATCTGGTTGCAAAGAGACCCGCTCCTGGAGGAGAGTGCTGCTTGGGACACGGAGCTGATGAACCGTGTCAAAATAAAGGGACAAAGTAGTACCAGCCGTTCTGACTTGGCCTTATCCTATGCTGTTGCAGGAGCTCGAGGAAGAGGACTGATTCCATGTCACGGAGGGGCACCCAGGCCCTGCCAGCCCCTGAAACAAGCAGCACAATGGCTACGCATCTGGTACGCCAGACAGAATGGGCAGAGCTGCTCTCAGATAATGAGGTAAGTGCGCCTTGGAAAATAGTGCCTCTTGGAATCGTGATGAGACCCTACGTCTTAGGCTGGGTCTTCTTACGAGAAGGGGCGCTTGGTCGGTATGCTCTGTGGTCATGTTTTTTTCACTGGCAAACATCTGCTTACTTGAACATCGGGAGCCAGACAGTTATCATCATGTCAATTCATCCAGCCAGCTGGGCTGCCGAACACAGGTCACACATTGCAGCTAACGGCAACGCGTAGCAAATTCAAACCACTGAGCACGCTGGGTGAAATAACTTGCATCCTCTTACTAATCCTCAGAGCCTTCCTGTTTTCCTCCTCTGTGATATTTTTGTCTTTGAATTAAATGAGGTAACGAGAAGCAAAGTAAATCACTTATTAGGAAATACAAAGGCAGATCATCTCAAACGTCAATACTTACGAATTGTAGTTCCGTTCACTTGATAGGTACAAGTAACGCTGTCGGTTTTCCCACCGAGGGTTAAGCCACTTCCTCTAAGAACGACTTGAAACTCCTCTGGAGAGAAAAGCAAAATCACCAATCTTTAGTGCGTTGCACTAAGTTAGACGAGACTTTCGGTACAGCCTGCAATAAATGAAGCACAACGTAGTAACGCTTCAAACTTACGCAGGTCTCCTTTTTAACTGACTGTTGGTACAGCATTCTTCAGTTAGGTCGCTATAGGAAAAATAAAGGATCTGTCCCCAAATCTTTATCACCAAGGCAGCCCTATTAAAATGGAAGTAGCTTCTGACTATCGACAGGATCCGGGGCTCAAGATGCACAGCAAGACACGGTTTCTCAGTGAATGCTCTGACAAATGAGAAACCCGGGTCTCATAACAAGACGAGTCCCAAACCTGGATCGGGCCCACTTAAAGTGCCACATGAGAAAACATTTCTCCTTAGTACTTATTTCTCTGCAAGTTGCGTAAGGGCCACGCTATTTGTGAATTGCACAGAGGAGGAGTGAAACCGGTTTGTTTACTGAGGCCGCTGATTTCATTGAGACGAGCCGTGTTTTTACAAAAATGTCAAAATAAGGAGATTTTGCAACTACCTTATTTTGATTGGTCTCAAACTATGCGTGGATTGCGAAACCCAGAAAGAAGACAAGCCCTTGAAATTTTGTGCTAGTCTTGTACTTAATAAATATATTACCACTTGCTGCATAAAAATGCAGTCAAATGCTTTACTGCTTACACTCCGCAGATTTGGGGCAGGGCACGAGAAGTGTTGTCATTAGTTTATGTGAACGTACGTTATCGGGATTTCCAGCGCTTAACTCCGTGACCGCACCTAAAAGAGTATGCGAGCGTCACAGAGTAAGTATCGTTGCTTTGAATGTGAGGGCAAGTGCAGAGCACGACCGATCTGATCTTTCTTAAACTCCCTGAGGAATTTTTAGATGAAGATGCTTTATTCTAGAGACCCGTGGGGTTTTTCTTGGGTGAAATAGGGAAATCGCTGTCCTATAGTAATTGAATATTATTTTAAAATTACAAAAACCTACCTCCCACGCAGACACTGGATGGCTCCAAATAGAGAATCTCAGTGCACGATTGCTTCAAAACCTATTGCAAAGGAGGAAACTAGTCACACGTAGGTACCAGAGTGCTATTTCAGTAAGAGATGCTATTTTAAAGCGAACGCTCATCCCTAGAAGGTACACATGCACAGCTACGGGTTTGATTTGCATAAGTCTGACTTTGCAGGACATTGCCTTGACCACGTAAAACTTCTGCACGCCTGCACAGTCAAGTGTGCTAGGAGTTCTTAAGACTTGGATTAGTTTGTTAAATCCGGGACAGTCTTCAAAACGTAACGATGTCTCATTTTGGTGTTTAAGTTTCTGTCCAGATCCCTAACCTGATTTTCCGTGAACCCCAGTCCTAAAGTTTAAGCCAAAAATTAGTCAGAAGGAGCCTGATCCAAAACCTAATCCGGTCAAAAGCAGTCTTCCAACAATCTTGCGGGTCAAGCCAAGCGCACGTTATTCCGAGCGCTGGCATCCTGCCCTACGTAAAACAGAGCGAGAAAGCACGGCGTTCTTGACTGCGCTGCCTTCTGTCGGATGGTGGTTTTTCCACTGCTGTACCAGTCAGTCTGCTTTGTTTCTCCAACCCGTCAGGGAATATTCTTCCAAAAGGCTGGGACAAAACAATGCTCCTACAGGTGACGTAGAAATACAGGGGAGGGAACGTAAGAGAAAGGAGGAATTGGACACCTTTGACCGATTTGTAGTGACAGAGGTCTCGGACGCTACCCTTAGTTTGAGCCAAGTCACGTTTTACCATTTACAAATACGTCAAGCGAACAAGTTATCCGTGGTCACTTGAGCAGAGGCGTAAGTAGCACCCAGGTGTTGATTACTGCAGACCGCTTCATTTTCCATTAGAAAACGGTGCATCTCAGAAGGAATGGGACAAGCTTGTCTGATTGTAACTGCTGCTGCTATCTGAGAGACCGTAACTCTTCTCCCACTGCTGGGATCTCGGTCCCACAGCAGGGCCCCATCTCGTACTTGTTGTTCTCGTCCAGGAAGGAGCTGTGATACCTATTACCAAAATGGTAATCCCCCCTTTCTAAGCAGGTAACGGGATTTCTGCTGACTCTTGTAGGGTTAAACGTACACAAACAATCCACCATTTAACTTCCTTCTACCTTTATGTGATAATGTACGGGGTTTAATTTTCCTCTCGCTCAGAAGACTTTCACGATGTCTTTATTTAGCTTTCGCTGTGAGAAGTGGTATATTTTTAGCAGGCGTTCATATATAATACTATGTCACATCAATTCAGGTCCCTATAATCACGTGCGTAGTAGAAAGTCCTGTTACTGTCCCCTCTCTCCCTCCATTGGCCAAAACTGTGCCTGCTCCTCAGCTGGCCCGTCAGTAAACGTAACTCCGTCTTAACTCTTAACTCCTTTTCCTTTCCTTTAAATACATCTCTTGGTTTTTTTTTACTCTGTCTACTCTATTTGCTAGTTACTTGTGTTGCTACGTATCCAGGACCAGTAGAAACAATAACATATTTGTCATTGTTATGACAAAAAGCGTGCCAAGCTCCAAGAAAAAAGAATAGCCTGCCTCGTTTAACGCTTTGCATATTACCTATCTCCCCACAAACCGTTGGGCTCCAGTTAATCTTTTTAGTGCTTCAAAACCCGTTTATAAACATTAAGTAGTATTTAAACAATAGAGCCCTTACAGGGGCATACATTTGCATGAGACCCAGCCGTAGAGATCTTTGGAAAGAATGTAGCTTGAGGTTCAGTGCAAGTCAAGCAGTTTATATTAGCTGAGGATCTCATCTCATTTCCAAAAAAGGACTTAGCTTTTTGATTCCTACTTCAGTGTGCTGAGAGCAACTGTTATGTAGTTGGTTGGGTTTGTTTTAGGTTTGGGGGGGGGGGGGGGTGAAGAGAGGAGGAGAGAATGAGAGAATATTTTATGCAAAATAAAATACAGAAAGAATAAAGCATTTTATTCCTTCACTGTAAACACATGTTTAGGTTTGGGTTTTTTTTTTTTCTCTGAGGAGACCGAGTCAGATGAATAGTCCAGTTTAAGTTAATGAGACTGTAGACGTGCTTTCGTACGAAGTACAGATCTAGCGGTTGGCAGTATCGAGGCCCGCTAAATTGATATTTTTTTTTTTTTTTTTTTTTTTTGACCAGCACTACATAGCCACTACGTAGCACTATCCTGTCCCCGTTTGCCTACTGTCCGAAGTAGGGCCACGTTATCTTTCAAAAAGCTTCCGGATAGTCCATGCTTCAAAAAAAAAAAAAAGATAATGGTACAGAAACCTGCCTTGTCCCTCAACATCCTTCCCTTCAACAACAATCATCAAGTAAACTTAAGCAACCGAAATAATAGAAACCATGTAAAGAATTGACTGGAATGAGGCGGAACCAACCTAAAAGTATATACATAGCTCTCTGCTCAACTTTTTATGTACTGCGTTCTTCTGAACGCTCCCTCTAAGTAGCATTTGAAACAATATGCAGAACTGAATTTTCCATTAATTAAGTAAAAATCAGAGCATTCTCGCAAAGGGTCAAATCCCATTAACTGTACCAAGCACAAGCCGCTTGAATGGTTTGGCTCACGAGGATACGTGAACTAGCACTTAGCTGTTCGCAAAGGAAAACGTGAAAATATTTTCCGAGACGGCGGTCGCCGCTTGTTCTTTCGTATGTGGGAGAGGAGAATGTATTTTTTGTATCTTAAAAGGATGTACAGAAAGTTGTGGCCTTTCTTTACTCTCTTTTCTTGCTTTGCCTCACGCTCTTTTCTGTCTGTTTTGATCTTTTTTTCTCTCTCTTTCCGTGCAAGCCGTTCCTTCCAAGCTAGCACAGTGCACTCCAGTACAAAGCTCATCGCTTTTCTTTAGGAGGAATGATGTGAAGGCATCTTTACCCTTTTTGCTTTATGATCCCTGTTCATTATTTAATATGCCTTCATATCTCTAGATCAGGGCTTTTCCTTTTTCACCCTTTTTAGCACCCCTGCAGAATGCTCTTTCAACAGCAGCTGATAAGGGATTCTCCAAGGTGCACGTTAATTGTCAAAGTTCCTCTTTGCAAGACGTCGGTGCTTTAGCATACAGTTGAAAGGGGTAAGCGGTGGGCTCGCGCACAGCTGAAATCTGACATCCTTGCCGGTGCTTCTGCAGCCCCAGAGGAGGCATCTGACTGGTCTTAAACGTAACAGCTTTTAATGGAGCCGTCTGGTATGTGTGTTAGGGATGCACATTTAACAGTGGCAACATAGAAACCAAAGCGTGCTTATAATTTCCCCTCCCTTCTCCCCTTCTCCTTTTAAAAATTTAAAACTAACTTTAAACTATCTCGCTGTGGAAACCTGGGCTGCAAAGTCAGCCAGATCGAAATGAACTCCGCAAAAATCTGTACTATGCTCCCTCTTTCCCAGTTCAGGATAATCCTCGGCCAGGCTAGTTAAACACGCTGCTGACATAAAATATATTGAAATGAGACTATAAATTGCTTTAGTTTAACATCATGCAGGGAGACATTCAGAGAGTTGATGTCATCCATTTCATTTCCAGAGCTCCACACCAAATATGGGGCGCTCTTCTCCAGGGCTTCCAGAGGCTTTCCTTCTAGTCACCTCCCTGAATCCTAGCTGTCCCAGAAGGAAACGGTTCCCCATAAACCAAAGTGCAAAACAGAGTTGAAACCTGTCAGCCAGCGCCCCGTCGTCTCAACAGCTTCAGAAAAGGAGAACTGGGGAGAAACTGCGGAGTGGTTCCTCCTTGTCGGAGACAGAACTGTGCTATGTGGAACTGGTTACAGCTGGAAACACAGAGGCTAAGCAAAGTCGAGAGGATTGCATCAAAATCAGAGCTGTGAGCTTGCCATTTGAATGCTTGTTAGGAAGCATGTGTGCCTGCTGGAGAAAGGCAGTAGAGTTCTGCTCTTCAAGGCAGTCCGTCTCCTGCGCTTAAAGAAAATGGGACGTGAAATTCAAGCCCCAAACATCCTCTCGTTCAACAACAAAACAACGGACTGCTGAGGAAACGCTCTTTTGTAGCTCCTCCACGTACATGCTTTGTTACGTCACTGCCACGTTGCAGCAGCAGTAGCTAAGCACCTAAGCTGAAAAAACCACGTCGTTACGCAGTTTTCTACGAACAGTCATTACAACAGCTACCCCAGCAACAAGCGGCGTGAACGCTCTGAGGGTCGGCCGAAGGCAGAGGAGCCTCTTCGGCTTTTAGTGAAATCACGTCTTATGGCTATTAAGTGAATGGATACTGTATAGTATCCATAGCATTTCTCAGTAATGCAAGTTAATCATTTCAGAAGGCTTTTGATAGCGTAAGTTATCAGAATAAAGGCATCCGAGATATCCCTCGGGCACTCAAAAGCTAAATTCACCTTTGATGTAAACTCACCGACGTACACCGCAGTTCTCTTTGGCCAGACGAGCTCTTGTTGTCTGAAAGGGTCGCTCATAAATCAGCTGCTGGACTGCCCGATTCTGTCTGTGCGCCAGCTATCGCATTCCTTGTCTGCATGTGTAACGCCAAGCGTGTGAATGCTCTGTTGGGTACAGCGGGATGAGATCCTGCCTTACAGTTAAAGATGTCCCTTGCTGGATGAAGGCTTTGACGTCCCATACAGAAAACTAGTTTCAGCTTCCTTCCACAACGGTCCCGTAGCATCTGGGGTGCACGCAGCTCTCGGAAGCTCTGTCTTTCAGAGGAGTCTCTACATACTCAACTCTCACTGTCAAATGCTTTCTGTCAGCTCAATAACAACAGCGAAGCATGCCGCAGTCAGAACCGGAACCGTTTAGCTCCTGAACCGGCTAACTGGCGTTCAGAGTTTCTAAGTCCTGCTTTATCCAGTTGTCACCTATCTCCATCTCTCGAGCTACTTCAGAGGCTTACAAGCCACCGAGGGTTTTGTGTTCAATGTAAGCTTCATCTTCCTCAGGCACAAACAAATACGCCTGTAAATTTCTCTCAAAACAGTTGTAGAAAGTCCATCGCTCTATCGACTTTTCAGTTTGGGACCACTTTCGACCTAGCAAATTTTTTTCTGAACAACCGAATTGTTAATCGGTACTTAAAATCCGTATCAATCCTTATCGGCGGCCTGGATTTCTGTGCCCTTCCTACTAGAAGGTTCCCAAAGGCTGGCATAACTTCGCAGCCAGCTTCCTAAATAAGCGGTTTACCACTTTTGTCATTAGTAAAACATTTAATTCGATTAGAGATGTCTCAGGTTCTGACCTGTAGGTGTCTCAAATGAAAAACAGAATCGTGTTTTGTTCGACGTAAGCTGCAGAAACAATACACCTATGCAAATAATGACATTAGCATAGAAAAGGCAGATGTCCCTGCAACACCTTGCAAAAAGGCAGCCAAATAACACGATGACGTAAGGCTCACCAGCGCTTGCAGTCTTTGCAAACTCCACCTCTGTTTATAAATTTTGCTTTGTCACAGAGCTTGCCCCTGCTTTAGGCGAACATTTCTTCCCATAGAAAATATGCCTTCTGCGTCGTCCGGTAGCTCTTTGTCACAGACGGGGCCCAGCTCTGCTTTGACTCCCTTGTCACCCTTGCTGCTGCCTCTTAAAAGTTCTCGGAATTTAAACAGTGAAGTAGTACGGCTCCTGCAGCTTTTTAAGTATTTTGACTACCATACGCTCAGAACATACTGCGGAACAGAGCTGTACCATGCGGTACAGTGTTACATGCAGGCTAAAACAACAACTTTCCCTTCCAGCACTTCAATGAATTCCACGTTCCAAGAACTTGTGAGAACAATGCAGTATTAACGAGCCATGAGCAACCCAACTGTACATCAACAATTAACAGAATACGCTAAGCGTCAATTTCTTTCACAGCACCGTTCGATTTTGCTTAGCCCCAGTACGCAGTTCAAAAGTTTTTGGCAGCAGTCAGCGCCATAAATCGTAACTCGCGTGGCATCCGTTCCTCCCCGGAACTGTACGCTGAGGTCGGGATTTGGGGCAGGTTCTCGGCACAGCTGGATTCTGTTTTGAACCGCCATAACGATTTTTGAGTCTACTGTTCTGAAACTAGAAAATGATAGGTGGATGTTTAAGGTGTTTGCTTCCCGGTAAAAAGATTAGTATCACCGTGAACTGCTGGAGGAAGAGAGCTCTTTGACACGTTTTGATCAGACTCGGCACCCTATCGTATTTGACCGCTAAGGATTTCCAGAGTCACTGGTGGCCTTTACTCCCTACGGTTCAATTTCAAACATGTCTTTGTTTACATCGGTGCTTACTGGAAGCCGATCCCAAATCGGGCTGGTTTGACTCTTTACGGGGGAAGGCAATATGGTTCTGTCAACAAAAGCGTATGTACTATAATAAAACAAATGCCTCTAACTTGCTATTTCCAGAACTAAGTTTTAAAGAGGAAAAAAAATGTTCACTTTAAAAAATAATCTTATTTGCTATACTCACGTATGGCAAGACACCTGCAAAACATGCTGACAGTGCAATGCAGTCACTTCCACAGTCCGTGTGCAAAAATATATTTACAGCAGCATTAGCTCCTGCTCGTTGCACTCCGAGCTTGCGCCTGGAGCACTGCCTATCGATTCGCCGCCAGCCGGTCACGCGTACGCTCGCTGCAAAATGCGCCCTGCGCGATTCAGATGGCGAAACGGCACCAAAAAAAAAAAACCAAAAAACCCTTAAATGCTACTCTAACAGGAAACTCGAGACGGTGGCTTTTTCTGTGGAGATTTCTACCTGCTTTTCTTTCCTCTCTCCCTTCCAACAGGGAGGTTAGCATTTTTTTCTAGGGATGCCATAAACGCAACACCTAGCGAGCAAAATATAACCAACCGTGAGGAAAGCACATCTAGGAACCGTGGTAAACCGCAAAGATAATTAAAACTGGAGAATCTATGTTCATAGCGTGACACGCAAAGAGAGCGAGCGTGTTTTTCCTCACGTACTGTGCCAAGCACGCGCGCGCCTCGGTTAACCGTGAAACCCGCACCATCGCAAAGAGCAGCGTCTCCTTTAGTTCTGCCCTCGATCGAGATAGAGCGGTAAACACGCTCGAGTTAGCAACCTACAACCTTGTAATTCTAACTGCACGTCACAGATACTTAATTTGATAAAATGTACTGAAAGAAGGGGGACGGGAAGGGAAGATGGCAGAAGCAACATCTAACTCGCAGAACGGTGTCTGAGAGGGCCCTGATAACATGAGAGTATTTAAAATGACCTTTAGCATTACTAGTCTCAGTTGGATATGTGCACATAGGCAAAGCCTCTTTTGATTGACAGCTGTGATACTCGAGTTCTGTGAGCTGTTTCCTGATGAGGGACTGTCTCCACCTTTTGGCCCCCGCTAACACCCGGTCAGGGAATGCCACACACCTGTACAACTGGGGCTGGGGAGCAGCTATTTAAGTGGTAGGCAGGAAGAACGCTGCTTGAATGATGGAGCGTAGCAGTGTGCGTCAGTGGGCTCTAGAAAGTCTGGGTTAGAGTTGCGTGGAACTGCCTGAGCTTGTCGAACGATGCTCCTGATATCGTCTCTTCCCTGGTAAGTTAGTATTTTCCTAAGCTTCTTCCCGGCTTGGAGCTGTAAAGCTCCTCAGAGGAATGTGTAATGAAAGCAGTGGTGTGCTATTGTTTGGTTTAGCTATTACGAGCTGGGTGGGTCCAGCAGCTTGTCTGACCTATCAAAACTGACTTCATACAGGTGCTGTGTTTAGTTACTAAAATGATTTTGCTTTATTTGTGCTGACTGGCTGAATTAGGATGGACCTTAACCTGTGTTTCTGTGTTGTTTTATTTTTCTATCAGTCATTTAGAAGTACTACTGGCAGCTTTGTTCCTTTTTTTTTTTTCCCCCCCGTAACTTGAAATGTTTTGTTCCTACTCTTGCTGAGGCAGTAAAAGGAAATGAAAGTAAAGCAGGAGGTGTTTAATTGCTGTAATGGACTCACGTGCTATTTTTCTTCTAGAGTGAGTCGACAGGTTAGGTTTTTCTCATAGTGAGTTCTCTGACCCTTACAGTATGTAAAAGTGAATGTGTGTGCAATCAAGGCGGTGAAAAACTTAGGCTGTATGTATGCTGGTATCGTTACAGGTTTCGCTCATTCGCGAGTCGTTGCTTTTTTCGCCTGAATAGGAGTTGCGCCCCCTTAGGCTGTGGTAGAGTTAGGCTTTAAAGATAAAGACCTAGAGTAGGTTACAAGAGAAAATGACTATAAGTAGGGCCCTTGATTTAGCTGACTACGTTTGAGTAACCTTAAATCATACTCAGGCTACTTAAGTTAGAAGCACTTTCACAGCACACCTTAGGCTTTAGACAGGCCAGATTGTCCATACAGCAGCTACTGTTTAAACTCCCTGAAGTTAATTGTTTGTTTCCAAAATGAAACCTTCCGTTGTTCCAGATACAATGACGCGGATCTTCTGACACTAATCTGAACTTAATGAAAAAAAGAGTATTTTAAAAAATAATTTAAAAAGGGGGATCCTTTAAAAAAAGGGGATCCATATGCAAAATGAAGTGCTATACTATACCGATGGGTCAGTCTCCCATCAAGCGTCTCTAGTATATTAAAGCAAGCCCTATCGTTTCCCTTCTTTTTTTTTTTTCCCCTCCCCCGTGCTGATCTGTGCGGAAAGCAATGAAGCAACAGGAGCACCTCACGCTAGACGGCAGACAATCGATTCGTGATAACTTGGGATGAAACGCGTGCTTTCGTAGGAGATGCCATTTTGATGCTTCTCTCCAACAAAGTCATGGGAAAGGAACTTAGAGCAGTTAATACTAACGGGATCCACCTCTTACCTGCTGCCAAACATCTGTGCTCTTAACTACAATTCACTGCCAATTTCAGCCTACTTCCCGACTCTGTTGGGCAATGCCTTCGACAGAGGGCGGGGGGAAGGTTGCTATCCTGTCCCCTATCTAAATGAAAAAAATCGATGAGACATATGGTATTGCATAAAATAACCATCAGAGAGAAGCCTGGTGCAGTGTCAGGTTAGTGAGAAAATTCTAATTATACAATGTCTAAGCGGTACCTCATTTGCAGTCACTGAGTGAACCAAGCGTAGATGACAAAACTGTGGGTCATAAGAGGTGCGTATTTTAACAGCATCAGAACCTTTACCCCCAAATTACTAAAAACAACCCTAAACCCATTACTTTTCAAGCAATGTAAATAAGAATCAAGACAAAGTGTTACTTTCCATAACCGGGGAAAAAGTTGTTTGGGCTATCTATTTATTTTTTAATTAGTAAGGAAAATCTGGCTCGAAGAAACTTACTGCTAAGGAAACACAAGATTTCATTTGGACTTGCGAGCGCTTCGTTTTAAGGAAGTTTTACAGCATCCCTTATGTAACAGAACCGATAGCCACGCAGGGATAGCTGACAAGTCAAATCCACATCACGAGGTACATGCGTGCACACACAAACTGGAACCACGTCAGTTATGCTGCTGGCTTATCAAGGGCTCTGTTCTCCAGGAGAACATTATATGGTTTGTAGTATGTCAGAGAATGTCAAATTAAGGGCTGCGCAGCAGTGAAGGGTAGAGCAGAAAGCATTCTATTCCAGACCATTGATTCCTTTTAACAACTACATGCAGTAATTCCCAAAACTATCTACTCGGTCTCAATCGCATGGAAAACATAGCGCAACGTTAGTTCTAAACCTTGCACCCAGCGCAGCTTGAATGTTAGACCGTCCAAGAGGATTAAAGATGATGACTGATTTAATCAGAATAATTCTTTTAATGATAACTTGTTGCATTTTTCCTCCCCCCACCTCCTTAAATGTTTAATAGTTTGCTTCCTGGATTCCCAGCGCATAAACCGAGCATATTTTCTTCCTACAGGAAATGATCCAATTAAGTTGATGTATAATTGATAATGAACTGTTTAAGTTGATTTTGCTCTTGAAAAATCCTAACAGGCAGTCAGTTGGGTGACCCTCCTTCCCTCATCTGCAGCTGACGGCCATCACGGAAGGAAAAAGAGGGGAGCAGACTCGGCACACGCTAAGCAAAGTAGACTAGGGAGGAATTTCAGCTCTAATGAGCCGAGCTGGCTCAGGGCAGAAGTATCGACTACTTTAAGATAACGTAGTCCCTGATTACTACTCAGTAACCGAGTTGCTTGCGACTTGGGCGCTGAGACACAAGCGGTTTAGACAGAAGAGGCTGAGTAAACGTTCGCATTAGAGACATTGCGCATTGTGAAGTGAACGTCTAACCTTGGAGCGCTAACTGTTGCGGTTGTTAAGTTTCCCGCCCTCCGTAAACAGGAACTCTGCCCACCTGTCTCGTCGCCTTACAGCAGGTGACGGTGGGTGATGCCGATTGACTCGTACGAGTCTAATAATTCCCTATCACCCCAGCGCAAAAGCCAAGTCAGACCGAGGCAGCGCTGCCCATAGCGTATCTAGCGCACGAGGCGTCAGGTTCACGGAGAGGCTGGAGCGCGTTTTTTGTAAAGTCACTGCGGTAAGTTTCACAAACCTAAAGGATAAAATTGTTCTTCAGGTGAAACAGCTCTTGCCTATTTCAACGTAACTGTCTGCCACTGGCTAGATTTTGTTCTTTTCTCCCCTCTGGCTCCCAAGTCGCTGTCCAACGTGGGTCACTTAGCGCTCTCCCTGCTGACTTTTTTTGTTAGACTGGAAGGCGTACAGGTCTGCTTTTCACCCAGTCTTGTCAACGGCCTGTGTGGCACCTCTCTGTGAGGCGGTGGGGTACAACCGTAGTGACAATGACTGTCGCCACGTTCAAGATGAGAAGCAACCGGTCAGATATCGAGAGCTGTAGAGCGTGCCGCCGCCGTGTACGTTTCATGCCGTGGTTCCCTTTGGGCCCCGCTGATCTGGCCGTCGCCAAGCCAGGTAACTTAAAGGTAGGAATGCGTCGTTAAACGCACGGCGACTGATACGGGAACCGCCTAACTGACGTAGAAACCCCCCCCCCCGGATATTCAGTAGATAGCCTTCACGGTAGTTCAAATGAATCTGAGTGCTAGAGGGATCTTGCCGACTGCTCTTTACAACCAGAGCAGGCTTCCGTCGTCCATCATCAACAAGAGTTTTCCCGGAAGGAATTTTTACAATTGGGCGGTAAGATTTTTATAGCGCTACCTGCTTATACTGCTTTAGCAAGAGTCTGCCACTGGGTATGTTACCAATAGAGGTTTTTTTAAAGGACCCTGGATGCATTTAACGCTTTGTTCAGTTTTACTGTTCCTAGGTGTGCTCGTTTGATCGCTCTAAGTAACTCCGCTTCAGCCTTGGAGCTTCTATCCTACAAACACTACTGAGGTCTCCTCTCCCACAGGTTACCCTTTTACCACGAGGTGGATACTTGAGTACATAGCGAGAAATCTCGTGGTAAGGTACCACGTAGCAAGTGGCGCTACTCGTTTCAGCGCAGGCGTTTTCACAAAAAAGCTGTGCCTGGGAAAAGAACTACTGATGTATTCCTCTGTTCTTCCCCAAATCGTTCCTTGCTGTCGTACCGTCCCTTTCCCCTCGCAGTTACGCCGTTAGCCGTCTTCCGGTTTCCTGCAGTGAGATCTGCAGAGCTGAACACAGTAGTCGAGGTAGAGCTGCAGGGGGGCTGTCCGCAGGCAGTTAGTAGCTTGCTCTCCCGGGTCCTGTCTCTCTGTACCTACGCTGGCGTTCGAGACTTAAGGAGTCTCTTAGTTTGTTACGAGTTTATCTACGAAGTGGAAAGTTTTCTTGGACAAACTTAGAACTTTATGCTAAGGGTTAGGGTTTTTCCCTTGGAGGCAATTTAGCTTCAATTTAAAATGTTCTAGGTGATGCAACTGCTCAGCTTATAGATCTTGATTAATTTTTTTTGTCCGGTACGTTTAAGGGTGGTTTTCCCAAGTAAAATGAACAATTCAAAACTGAGCACCTGAAAACTGAGCAAGCAAAAAGAGAGCTTAACAATCCTTCTACTTCTAATCCTTCTGAGGTAGATGTCTTAAGAAATCTTGTAACAAAGATAAAACAATTCGAGACTGAACTCTTTTTTTTTTTTTTTTTTTTTTAAGCTGATGACTACCTCTTAAGTTCGGCGTGTATCAGTTCCTGTACTCTTATCTGATAAGTTTTTGTGGGGTTTCTTAAGTACCAAATATATTTTAACTTCCTGTATTAAGTGCTGCCAACTCACTTTAGTATAAAAATGCCTTTAAGTCTACTTAGAACTGTCGCACGCTCCAATAATGTTACTCAAGTGAGCTACTTTAATGTAACTTTTAAAGGCACAAGCCTTGTCCAATTCTGCCTGCAGAGACAACCGGACAACTTTCACAAATCAGTAGGATTTGTGTTAGCTTAAGCGAAAGGGGAAGCAGGGATCTTTCTCTGGTTTTGTTTTTCAAAATGTGGCACATAAAAGCGATTCGGATTTGCTGAGCTGTGCAAACCACGTGCGCGGAAACGTGCCGTGAGAGCGGGCAAACGTGAAAAAAATTCAGGAAAAAATGGAAATAAAACGTCGTACTGATTTACGGCGGACTGTTATGGGAACGTTACAGAAATGTCAGCCTTAGGAAAGATATTGTCTTGTCTAAAGACTGCGTGTCTATGAATCGAGTGGTACCAGCACCTCGGCTCCTAGCTGCTTCATGTAATTGCTTCTCAGGATTCCTCCATTCACCGTTTCGCAAGTGATCAAACAGTTAATAGCAGTGTTTAGAACTGCAGCATTTCCTGCTTTTATGAATACAAACGTCTTCTGCTCCCCACCACCCTTGACAGGGAGTCTAATGCTGGTTTTTGCATGACAAAGGAGACTTTACCTGATGCCTGAGACATTATCCAACCCTCTCAGGGCTGTCAGACCCACGGGCCGTAGTCACCTTGCAGAAACGGATCCCTTAGGGAAACCGTGAGTCTGAGCTATCTAGTAAGCACAAAGGCTCCACGGTTTCTTCCGATGAAAGCGCCGGTTCAGGACTATATCTGGTTAGATGCGAGGCACTTGAATTAGCTTGCTGACACACTGCTAGCTTATAGTTCAGCACCCTCGTAACAAGCCATGTGCAGCCTCACTAATGCTCCCCCAAGGCCAGGTGGGAAGGTGCTATTTTGGTGATGACAAACTCAGGTGTAACAATGTAAATGGTAAGTTCTCGAATGGTTCTTTTTTAAATGGGTAAAAAAAAAAAAAAAAACTAAATCCATATATATAGGAAAGGAAAGGAAAGAAGAATGCGTTTTGTTTTCTTGTATAGTACTAAACTGTGCCATGGTGATAAAAATTGTGCTCTCCTAAACCCTTAAGGTTCACACTGCGATAGCTTGCTCATGAGGCCGTGCTCTGTGTAATTAGCAGCCAAACTACATCAGTAAACTCTTCCTGATAGCATAATAACTTGCCTTGAGCATTTTTCTTTTAAGCTCTAGACTTTTGCTGAGATTTATTTACCCTGACAATGCTGTTGAGTTACTACTCCGTAAAGTTAGCTATTAGCAACGCCAGAAGAGCTGGAAACTTCACGAAACAGTTGCCTCTTTGCAGAAGTCTGTATGGAGTTTCGAATTGTTAGTTGATATTATTCAACAGAAACGCAACACAGCGTGGCGGTGCTTAAATCCTTCTTCCCTTCACTGGGATTTGATCTGAACCGAGGAGGAGGTCAAAACGCAATGCAACCTTTTCAACATCTGAGCTAGGTTATCTCTAAATGCTAATCTCAACTGCGTTGAATGCTAATCCCTGGCCGCTATTAAACGTATTTTGAGTATCTGTCCAAAGAAGATAAATTGGAATGATTGCTTAGACTTCAAACCATTGGAGAAGCAGTTACCAACAGATACTCTTTGACACAGCTCGTCACTCTTTTTGCCATCCACAAATGAAGATGAACTGCTCAGCCCTCCTGGACCTTGCTACCAGTATAACAATGTAGCAGCCAAAAAATTTCACAGATGAGTCCGGTAGAGGCTTCGAGCAGCTCCTCCGATCGTTCCTACTGAACGGTTTTGTGTTGCGGTTTTGCTCGAGGGCTGTAATTGCTGGGTCGCTGCCATTTCTGTATACGGTATTTTTTTCTAAACGAGTAGCGTTCAACAATGGCCAGCTGGAGGGTTTCACAACCGTACCTTTGACGCTGCACTTTGAGCAATACTTCTGTGTGTTTGTGACACGGGTATTTATTTCACTTTGATCTGTTCTGAAATTAGATTTCCCTTTTATGACAGAGTGTCTCTTTGGGCCTATATTTTCCAGCAACTTGCAAACCGAAATGGATTTATAATCGTGAATAAAAAGGAAAACTGTGACTATTTCATGTTCAATTAGATATGCTTATCAATTTTATAATGCAATGAGAATGGATTGTCACAATCGGTCAAACTCCTTCGAAGAAAACTGAGTTATAACTACAGTATACTAAAAAATGACATTAATACAGCCACCACACGTGCATTTAAAAAAAAAAAAAAAAGAAAAAAAAAGCCTATCTATGGATACTTGCGTGCACGCTCTGTGGTAAAACAGGGGTGCTGGCAGGGTGTCATTCTCCCGCCGCTTCCAACAAATACGTTTTATGTGCTTACTAGAGAAGAGGAGAGTTTCGAAGGCCTTGACATCTAAATGAAACTCGAGTTAGACTGAGTGCTTTTCAGAAAGCAGAAAACAATATTCAAGCCTCTCAAAGCTCTCAGGAGCTATCACATCACTAGCACTAACTGTTTTTGTTTGATCCTTTATCCCAACAAATGAGACTGATACAGGTAAGACTGAAGTCAGCTGATAAGTTTCCTATCAGAAAGGCCTTCTCATGGTCCTTTCTTTATCAGCTAAAACATTTTGCCACTGCCTGGACAGAGAAAACATAAGAGGGTTTTTTTAACGGACAGAAATACGCAGTAAGCCAAGCGTTGAAATGTCTATTCCAGCTACAGTCTGTTAAATAAAACCCGAAGCAATTCAGGAGTTCAGTCACCGTTCAGAGGGGCAGACAACGCAGTAAAGCTGCAGAACAGCGTACCCGAAGTTTGCTTTTCCTGTACAGTCCCCGTCAGTGCTAAGTTGTTATCTTAAAACAAGGTGCTGCCATTAGCATGTCTGTTCTTGCTCTACAGCTACGATATGCACAAATCTGGGATTTTTACGCCTGAGTTTTTCACAAGTGCCAGAGGAAGCTGAACTGAGGCTTGTGCAAGCACCATCTGCCAAATCTTACCAGAAAAGATTCCCTCCCTCTGTCCGCAAAGAAGCGAAGGTGCTTGAAAGCCCTCGGGAGGTATAAAAGAGGCAGACCGGCACGGCTACTAGCCAGACTGCCCAAAAAGTACCTTGGCTGAGACTGGAGGGTAACGGGACAACCTGCAGGTTTTGCCAATCTTCTGTGTGTTTGAATGACAGATTCCTCAAGCTGAGCTCTTCAGACATCTAAAGCGATCGTACTCCTGCTGCTTCCTCGGAGAGCAAGAAGAGTGGACAAACCTGACTCCTCGGGAAGGTCGAATCTGCAGGTCAGTGACCCTTGTCGGAGGGGAAACTCTGAACGCAAATGTCTTCAGTCCTTTATCTAGTTCTGTCTTGGCATACGTGTTTTGAAATGCGCTATCCTTGGAAACTGAACGTAATCGAGTGGGGTTAAACGTTCAGCTGTAATAAATAAATCTATCGCTGGCGGTTTCGATGTCGCGTCATTTTGCACTAGCAGAATGACCGATTCTTGTAAGTCTTTAACGTGGCATAGAGTGAGATTTTTAAAAAGCAGTGCTACATGGGGCGTACTACCTTTTGAGGAAAATAAATGTCACAGCATTAAAAGGTTGACTGTATCTCTTTAGAATGTGCAGGGAAGATTCTGAAATGACATTTATTTTAAACACGAAGCAGCAGCAAACTCAGTTGTTTTGTTATGACATTAACTTCCACAAAAACTGCTCTATTCAAAGGAAGTGATAAATTCATGACTGCATAATATCCTGTATGTGAGTAGTATCCTTTCTTTAATTATTTTTTTTTTTTAAAGGAAGTGAAATGAATTAAAGTGGGATCTCTCAGAAGAAGGATTTCATTATTGGTTTTGACTTTTGACAGTAAGCTTTTTTTCCATCGTGCTGCCTACACGCAGCAGCGCTGTTAGGCTTGCGTAAAAGACGCAGCCTTTAGTTTAAAATGAGGCAAATAAATTAGGTCCCCACAACTAAAGGCGTCCTCTTGACGCATGGCTAAAATACTGTCAACCCACTGATGGCAACTAAAATGTTCCTCTTGGTTTGATCCCCTCTTGCAAATCAGTCATCGGTTGAATGGCCTCGTCTCACTGACGGGAGTTTCTTGTGGCATGCTGTATAAAAGTAACTGAAAGCTTTGTCGCTTACTGAAGAAACAAGTTGTTAAAAGTCTAGGCTAAAGTATGTATGCAGAAGGCTTCTCTGTATCCAAAGATTTGGGCGATTCCTAAATTGCACTCGATCCTAATGATTTGAACCCGTTGTTCTCGAGTCTCTTGGAGTAACGGTCTCGATTTGTTTCAGACTAAACCTATAGCAGCCATTCCTCAAAGCATCCCCCTCAAACTCGGTGCACTAGTGTAGAGTCCTCAAACTCCGCACAAGGTCTGAGCGTGAATAATTGCAGGAGAGGCAGGCAATGTTAATTTACAGAACTGCATCTCTAAGCTAAGGAGAGAATATATCGCAATTACTGATTTAGGAACCAATTCTGCCTGGAAAAGTAAATGGGACCGGAGAGTATGCTGTAATCTCGAGGGCATGTTAAGCCTATTGCTTGATACTCACGGAATTGATAATCCCCTTGAGTGCTTGGAATCCTCCAGTGACGGGGAAGACCTGCTCTTTCGTGTCAGCAATTTTTTCCAGCTTTGGAGAGAAAACGCATGCGAACACGTGAATCGTTTGGTAAACTAAATTTATCACGCTGCTTTTTGCCTTTAAAATATAAACGGAAGTCTAAAAACAGCTCCCATCAACTCTGCGAAGAGAAGGAAAATTTGAGGTCCCTCACGGCTAACTATGACTTTACTAACTAGGAGGACTTAGTGCAACCTGCTGTAGCTAACAAAATGGTATAGTGGCTAGCCATCGTGCCAAACCACCAAGCTAAAGAAACCTTTTAAGGCCTGTATCTTGGCAGTGATTTCATAACTCTTTCCAGGATTACCTTCCCCGTTTGCTCTGCCTTCCATTAAAAAGCCTTTCTACGCGCCTTCTGTAGTAAAGAGTCTTTTGTATCCTTCTCCATTTAAGTCACTTAGACCGCACGAGAATAGCTACAGCCTTCGTTAGGACGTAGAGCGACTCTGGAAGAGCTTTCGGTCAACGCAAGACATGGATCCTTCTTTGTTTTTCTTATCCCAAGGCTGTGAAGCACGCTTTTTGAACCTTGTCTATAGCTACTGCGGTCGCACAACCTGTAGCCTAAATCCGTCTGCCATCTTATCGAAAGGGGTTTCGCCTGCATCCTGTCCTGCTGGCAGCTACCGGTTAGCAAGGGTATTTCCGACGGGTCTTCTCGGCAGTGAGAGCGACGCCCGCGCGTTCTGTTTATGTCTACGTACGCATCTGACTGTCTGCTTCCTGAGCCAGAGAAGACTTTATGCTGCCTAATGTAAGTAGAATTAATTTCTATATTACTTCACATTAACGGTATAAAACCCCGTGACAAGGTACTGCCTAGTACTCTAAAATAGTAACGTTCTTACCTGTTCTTGTACAAAATCGAGGACGCCGACACAGTAAACTCTAGCTCCCAGTTCTCTGGACTTCTTTGCCTGCCCCAGAATAGAACACAGGAGTAAGCGTGTTTTCGTTCGACAGGCAGCACCCAAACTCTTCAGAGCATAGCACGCGTTTTCACCTAGCTCCCACCTCTTTCTCTGCATACAAGGGAATCTGACCATCTAGCTTCCCATCCGTCAGTGCGATGATGATACTAGAAAACCTCGAGGCTCCTTGCTTCGCAATTTGCACGTTGGCCTGAAAACAAAAAACATTTATCCGGCTTAAAATTACACCTGAACTTTTAACCGAGATGCATCTTTGAAGTGAACGTAGCATCTGAAATAACACTTGGCCTCATTTTCAAACCCATCTTTCCTGACAATCCTCTGCCTCCCTGTAACTCGCCACTGAGAAGGAAATCCTTCATCGGTCTTTTCCAGTGACCGGTGAGCCCATCTCCAAAGTGCTGGGGTCACTAACTGATCAACCCTTAGAAACACTTGATTCTTTCAGGACAGATACTCTCGGAGTTGTGAAGCTCGCTTCTCTTTAGATGCACCGTACGGTTTCCTTTGCTATCCTTTCCCCAGATTTCAAATGCCCGTCAGTAGGTTCCAAGGAGGAGAATAACAGGTTAAAACTAAGTTTTTTTTTTTTTTTTTGAACGGCAACAATGTTCCGTTTGCCTAGCTCTTCAGCCCGCAGACTGCAATTACAGATTTGGTTCCCTAGGCATAAAGGAAGAAAGCGAGTTTCTATCTGTAACGGTGAAAGCTTAGGTCCTCCCGTCATCCCTCACCTTCAGAGTCCGAGTCTTTCAGCAAAGTTGCAAAGTATACTTTAGCTGTAAATCTCAAGAAAATATAAGCAGTTGGGAACTCGAGAATTACGGTAGTCCAAAATTAAGACCATTTGTCCTGAAAACGCTGGTCTGTGCGGTAAACTCTCCGTAAGCACCTGCTCTAGAAGGCTCGCAGCTCGCATTTTACCATGTAATTGGTATGCTGCGTTCGCTGTTAAATTCACGACAAAGACCTGCTCTCTGCCACGAAGGATCGGGTCAAAGAAATTCCATATGGCAATTTTCTACGATGGCTAATCTTCTGCATGGGATTTGCATAGTATCTGGGCGATCTTGGGACCACTTAGGAAACCGAAAAGATTTGACTGTAACAGACTGAGGCGTACGATCAATCCATTTATGTTACAGGCTGTTGTTGCTGCTGTTATCCAGAGGGTGAGAACAGAGGCTATTTAGATTGCGAGAAGACGATTAAAACCTACCTGCTTTAATCCTTCGTGTATATATGTGTCCCCTGCTGGTTTTACCTCCTCCAAATCCTTAAGACCCTTCTTGATTTTCTCTCTGAAAACAAAAAGGTAGAAGACTGTTAGCGTGATTTAAGTGGGGAAAGGGGTTGCTTTATTCATGGAAAAAATAGTATTTGTCATAAAGGAGATCGGAAATGAAAATCCGTAAAATAGAGCATTTAGCTGAGACACCGTGCGGAGGCAGATTTCGTATTCACGACGGAACCGGCACTATGGTAACAGATATTTTAGACCTAAATAACACAATATGCCTCAGTGAGTCAAAGAGCTAGAATGAAGTAAAAGGTTTCAGACGGAGCAGGCGTCGCAAAGAAGCGGCAAAGCCTCAGCATTAAATAGCCCAGTGTAAGTTCTGTTAGATTAGGTCTACGTTGCTCAAGGAGATCGACTTGGTTTCCAATCGCGCCGCAATTACAAAAAGAAATCCCCTAAAGCAGCAGTTGTATTTCTAGAGAAACCTTCCGTGGCGATATCCAAGTATTTAATGGGGTAGGACAGAAGTGCAATAATTAAAATTTTCTCTCTTAAAAAAATAAGAATCGATAGGCAAACGCAGCGTTTGCGAGACACCTCTCGTAGCCACGGAAAGGGACTAGTGTTAAGGATACTTTTGGGGGGTTGGTTGGTTTGTTAGTTTTTAAAACTTTTGGCTGTCGTTACCTTTCTGTGCGACCTCTGACAAGACGTCGCGCTTAGACGGGTCACAGTTCACTTAGATTTAACCGGAGGATAAGGTCGTGCCGTGATTTCTCGTGGGCCTTTAAATAAATCCATCTTTGACTGCGAGACGCTGGCTTTACTATGATGGTAAGACTGGAAGCTGGGAGGTAGCATGAAAGCTATGATTTCCAGGCAAATCAGGACGAGCGGGTAAAAAGAGGCGGAGAGACTTTACTGAAAGAATCGAATCTGGAAGTTCTTAATTCTCATACAAGCAAAGTTCCAGAGAAGCCCGTGGAAAGTTGTGCTAGGAAAGGACAAGTCAAAGCTAAGTAGGGAGAAAATATGGGCCAGAATATATAGAACGCTATAACAAATATAGGTGACAAAGAGGAAACGCGCAGGGGTGAGGAGATGAGGGGAAAATACATCGCAGGATGCGTGAAAGCTTTCCTTAGGGCAAACAAAATGAGAAAGAATGCATATGCCGCTCTGCCCGAATGCCACCCACTAGTCATTTGTTCCACTGATGGGCTTCCTCTATGTTTAGAAGCTCTGTTCCAAAGTACAATCCGTAGCTGTACCAAGCTTCCAATCACGGGATGGACAGATACAGTCGGGGAGGGGGAGCGCGGGAAAGAGAGGGAAATGAGGCACTGAATATATGGAAGAGAGCAAGTTACGTAAGATAATACAATCTGTTTGATCCAAATATTTTACGTTCGGCATCTATAGAAACAACTTGAAACTGATTATGTACGAACGCAGATTATAAACCACATACTTAGTGCTTGCCAGAAATGAGTGGCAGCACATCACAGGCGTTAGTGTTCTGCTGCCAAGAAACAAGCAGCAACTGAAGTCCCGGTTTTCTGAAACAGATTTCATTTTGCAAAAATAGCTTCTGTACAATCAGTTCGGTTTTATTTATCTAAAATGCCTTGCGACCCGGTCACACAGAAATCTCTTGTGTTTCCGGGCCTCTGCCTACAAGGGGTTCCAGGAAAAGCTTTGGGAGCCTGAGCTTTTTTAACTGCATTTAATCAGTCACCATCCCTTTGCCTCAGGGCACATCTGTACTAGATAGGCCCAGCCAGATGCGAACAAGCTCCACCCGTGCTCCGAGTCAGCCGGGTACGAGCGAGTCCCGGTCTGGATCTCACGAGGGCAACGCGGGCGCAGGACTTGAGGACCCGGCAAATGAGCCCCAGCAGACGGCAGGAGAGGTTAGTTCAATTGCGCTAAAACTCGCGCCCGGCCGGTTTGGAGGGTGGGCGCAGGAGCTCGCGTCTGCCTGAATCGTTCTGATAATGGGACTTTCTTTGGTCAACCAGCTGTAGCGCTCTGAAGCCCTCCTTCCTGCTCGCTTCGGTGCTCTCAAAACTCTCTTTTCTTGAGCTTCTGTACTAATTTTTTGTAGCTGCAAAAATCCACAGAGAAGGTCTGGTTTTAGAACTCATCTGTACTGCAATAACAGAGCCATGACCTCAGTCTGGGGGTCTGGACGTTACCGCAGTACAGTTCGGTAACGGTGATAAAGGCTGAAGGGCCTTGGGCTTGGTGATTTAAGTCAGACAAGGGAGGCAGGTGGAAAAAGCAAAACAAAATCAGCAACTTGCAGCCCGTGTTTGTGCTGAACAAGGACAAATTTAATATCTCTTCCTTGTGCGGCATATGCGCTGCATCACACGTCTGTTTTTTAGAAAAGGCACGTCTAATTTTTGATAGCTACCCTGTCTGTTGTCTCCTTTAAGCTTTGTAACCGTTTCGGATAATTATTCCGGCGGCAGCTAGACAAACACGACCATGGCTACAAGCTCTCCGTCGTTTTGCTCTGCGAGCTAGTCCGTGAACAGGGGCTGCTGACGTAAGCCCAGCGCGGCGGAGGTCAGGAGAGGTTCTGGCGGCAGCTTCAGCAGCGCCCGCTGCTCTTGCCTCTCTGGGGAACTCTGCCGTGCTCTACCTCGGAGAGCGGGACCTCGCCACTAACGTTAAGACAGCTCGGCTGCAAACGCGGCGCTCGTTTGCTGTGAGGCACGCGGGCCTAGCTACAAATACCGCTCTCCGCGTGGGCCACGGTCTACGCTGAGCTTGTCGTGTGCCTTCAGGGCCTCCCCAAGGCAGAGCGCTGCAGAACTAAATACAGCATTGAAAGCGGACCGTTTAGTAAAGAGAGATTACAAAGCAGCCCAGCTTTGCAAACGACCAAAGAAATCAATTTAACGTAAAATAAAATGGAACAACCTCTCCTTACCCGAGCGTGCGCCGCATTTCAGATTTACTTCCAGGCGTAAACGTAACCGTCCGCCTTTCCGAGTATGAATTACGCCAAGGCAACTATCACCGGCGTACAGGAGAGGTTTCTCTGCGTAAGCTCCATTGCGCCAAGCCGCAAGCTTTTATTTAGGCAACTCAATGGGTACTGGTCTCATCGCTGTTTAGTATTATCTCTTGCTTTAAGTAAGTTTAATTGACATAATGCTAAAAGCAGCGTCGTCAGCAGCCGAGCGCTCGGACGACTGACGTTGTTAGGGCGCTGCCTTACTTTCCTTGCTTAGACAGGGCCACAGACAGCACTCGCTGGCAGCGGAAGACAGGTAATGCTTCCATCTGCTGCAGCAGGATGTAGATCGCATCCCCGTTTGAGCTACAGACCACTTACGAAGCACGAGCCACCTTATCGTCTCAGAGATGCGACGCCGCCTTTGAGAGTAAGAACGCTTAACAGAAAGGGACGGTCGTTTGCCTTAAAGGAAGTAAATGCACGTTCAACGTGTACAAAGAAAAGCTCATACGTGCTAGAAAACAAAGCGTGCCTGGGGACTGAATCTTAAAAATAATTCAAATCCCTGGGTTTTTGGGTTTGTGTGGTTTTTGGGGGGTTTTTTTAGGAAGCAAATTTTCTGCTTTTACATTAGTGCTGCGGAGGTGCAGTGTGGGGATACGTTTTGGATTTGTGGTGGAGACAGCATTGATAATATAGAGATGTTTTTGTTCTATGGACTTATTGTTGAGCAGTGTTTACACGAGGCCAAGGCCTTTTCTGCTTCTTGCGCTGCCCTGCCGGCGGGATGGCTGGGGGTGGACAAGAAGTTGGGAGGAGACACAGACAGGACAGGTGACCCAAACTGACCAAAGGGATATTCCATACTATATGACGTCATGCTCAGTTTATAAGGAGCTTGGAGGAAGAGGAGGGGGGGGGGCGGCGGCGTTCGGAGCAATGGCATTTGTCTTCCCAAGTAACCGTTACGCGTGATGGAACCCTGCTTTCCTGGGGATGGCTGAACACCTGCCTGCCCATGGGAAGCGGTGAATGAATTCCTTGTTTTGCTTTGCTTGTGCGCGCGGCTTTTGCTTTACCTATTAAACTGTCTTTATCTCAACCCACGAGTTTTCTCACTTTAACTCTTCTGATTCTCTTTCCCGTCCCGATGGGGGGGAGTGAACGAGCGGCTGCGTGGTACTCAGCTGCCGGCTGGGGTAAAACCACGACAGGAGGTTAGAACCAGCTGAAATGGTCACGCGAGCCTCAGGCCGTGCCAGTTCGGTTGGGCAAAGGGCTAGCCTCGGATAAAACGCTGCGTCTCCTTTAATGCCTGGGCAGTTTTACCTAGTGCTGTTCTCAGCCCTTCCGGATAGGGGGACAGAATCTTGTATTTCTTTTCCATGTTGTGTTCTACCTATTGAAGCGCTGGAACGTTGAATCGTTTTTCAGTGCGCTGAGAGTATGAGCACCGGCAGGGAAACTGTGGTTCCCAATGAGCATACGTTTATCGTCAGGAACGAGGCGACGTGCTTGCGAGGCAACGTACTTCGTCTCTAACAAATACACGCAAACCAAACGGGTACTTTGGTTTTGCTGCCAAGGAAGTATAAGAACAGGAAAACACACAAACTTGTTAGTGAAACAAGGCAGGGGAGGGGAGGGAAGTGTTCTTTAACAAAAAGAGGGACGGTTACATCCCTGACGAACAGAGCTGTCGCACCGGTTTGAGTAAACCCCGCGCGTCGGCCTTCTAAGATGCGTAATTTGGAGGAGGTTCCTGCTTTCTACACCTCTCCAATACTACAGAGGGCTCGGTATCATTATAGTAATTACTGTGCTTCAAACTTCAGGTGTCCTGCATGGAAAACATGCAAGCGGCTCCCTTTGCTGTGCTTTATACGCTCGGCAGAACACGCTCTCCGCAGATGGCTCGAGTTGAGCAAGCTTCTTGAACCGAAGCGTAGGGTTAGCTCACGTCACAGAGGCTCAAACTGCATGAATGTCTTGCTAGATTATGCGTCTCGGCGCAATAAAGGAAGAGTCAGTGCTCCGCCACGCTATGGACAAGCACGGTACGTTATAGTTGGTCGTGTACCGGGTACGTAAACGTCCTATTTTTCCACCTTCATTAATATAATCTTTCTGTAGCTCCAACATGAGTTTCACCTAAGCAGAGTCAGCAGAGCTAGTCCTGGCCACAGGTGTCAGTCCAGCGCTGCAGAAGCAGGTTTAGAGAAACCTGAAATTCTGCTGGCCAGCATACGGTTGGCCAAAAGAGAGCACGGATGACGTTGTGCCGTCTGGATGACATTCGTAAGTGTATCCGCTTTTCCGGACAACTTGCTTTGCAACACTAGTAGCAAAACTGAGCCCCAAATGTAACGCGCAAATCTTTTGTTTACCACTTAGCCTTTGTTTACCGCTTGGCGTACGGTTTCCGGCTAAACTTCAGAGGGGAAACGTGTATCTCGAAAATGGGATATAACCATTGTGAGAAGTCTTCGCCATCTGGGTGTTATTTTTACTCTGTGTATTCATTATAGCGTTGTCTGTACCGCGGTTAACGGTGACTTAGGCTTCCACAGTCATTCACATAGAACTGTTCCTAGTCACAAAATATTTGGTCATCTGGGGGCTTGGGCGCTATCGTGTGCGTTTCTTTATACCTGCAGCTTTATTATGCAGTAAAAAACAGCAAGAACTTTGTGCAAACAATTAGAAGCCTCAGGCTTTCAAAACAAAAAAACCTTCCCTACTTTGAACTAAGTGCTGGGAATGAATTGTGGTTTGCTGACATCTGCGAATTAGCGAGTCGGCAAGGGGAAGAACATCCCTGCAAGTCCAAAATGCACGTTAAAAAAAACCCTAGGCCATAATAGCCCGTAATCGCACACACGTACACACCCATCCCCAAAACTGCACTGTGCTTTGCATCCTCATCTTCTGCTGGGAACGACGGGAGTTATGCTTTCTAAGTCATTTTCCTCTGCCGACTACTTTAATATTTAAAAGAACAGCTGTTCCAACGGTATCTATCCATTCTTACCTATGTACATATGGGCACAGTTACGAAGGTCTCCTCCTTGGTTCTCCTTAAGTTCATGGAACCATCGTAGAATGGTTTGGGTTGGAAGGGACCTTAAAGATCATCTAGTTCCAACCCCCCTGCTGCGGGCAGGGACACCCTCCACTAGACGACGTTGCCCAAAGACTCATCCAACTTGGTCTTAAACGCTTCCGGGGATGGGGCCTCCACAAACTCTCTGGGCAACCTGTTCCAGTGCCTCACCACTCTTAAGAGTAAAGAATTTCTTTCTAACATCTAATCTAAATCGACACTCCTTCAGCTTAGACCCGTTCCCCCTCGTCCTGTCACTACACTCCCTCATTAACAGTCCCTCTCCCGCTTTCCCGTAGGCCCTCTTAAACAGTGAGGGTAGGGGAAGGGCTTTCCTTTCCCCTACCACGCTCACAAAAGCATCGGCAATCTTGCATTAAAGAAAATTCTCACAAACGAACTCGCTAGAACTCAGGATGGTTCTTCCTGCGCTTTAAACGAGGCTTCCGAGAAACACACGGTTATTTCCATGGCTTAAAGGGTGACACAGACATGCAGTGAACAAGAGGCTTGTGTTGCTCCCTGGCGGGGTTCCAGAGTTCTGCCCGAGCATTTCAAGCGGTCTGTATGCTATCGGCGCTGACTCTCTGTGCTTGATAAGGAATAGGCCCCTCCCGGGGATTAAGGGCCTATTGAAATGGAGAGAAAGGATCTCATTGACTTCAGCAGTCCTCAGAGGAGGCTTAAGTGTCCTCTCCTGACCTCTCTGAAGCCATCTGGAAAAATGGCTTATAACCTTGTCTCTCTGCACAGAGAGCAGATCCAGTATCCAAGTCCGGGTGGGGGGAAGAGAGAACTTGGCCCTTCTCAAGTCAGACCACTTTTTTTAAATGCTAAAACAGGAGAGGCTTAGAATTGAATCTTTCGACATCCTATTTCTAGGATGTCAGCAGACATTTCTGTAGCGTGACACATTTGTCTGTTGTCAATGACAGGTCTCTTGGCTAAGTCATATACTTGCTATTATGTGTTATTTAAAAAACAAAAACAACCCCAAACACAGCACAGTGACTGACTACGGCAGACCCCGTTTTTTTTATTGACTCTACTCAAGGGAGCAGAAAGGAAAGACTACCTCGCTCCCACCCTGCCACAGTTCATTAGAGTGATTCCTAAATGGTTTATCTGCATGTTCAAAATCCAGAAAGTTGTGCAGTGTGGTTAGCTTCAGGACAGAATCCTGTGATTTTAGTAGTTAATCTTGCAACAACCTTTCCTCCACCTGATTTTCTCCTTCTCTTTCCCCCTACCTGTCCTTGACCTATCCTAGCCGCTAATCCTTATTTGCCTTAGAAATCAGAGCGAGCAGCCTTGAATTCCATTGCCTTTGAAAACATCGACTGAAAGGAAGAGTTCAAGCACATCCATAGGTCATCGCGGTGCCAGAAAGATCTCCCACCTTTCAAGCGGCACCAACTCCACTGTTTAAAACTGATTTTTTGAAGTCGTGTTATGAAAACACAAAATGAAATACTTACCTTACGTGAGATTACGGGAAACGCCAATTTACCATTGTATGCCTTACTTAGACGTGAAAAAATACCAAAAACTTATCCACGGACGCTGCTTTGCAAAACTAACAGCAAGAATCATTTATCTAGCTGTGCCAAAGAGGATGCAGTCACACAGAGATGAAAATGGTACTCGTTGTGCAAAGCAGTCGCAGAGTTCACGTCAAGAATTGATTTCCCGTCGTTCTTCTCCTTCCTTTTTTTACTAGGCTTTCCATTGACACGTTCACAAAATGAAATCCAGGTCTGCGCAGAGGCTTCACGACTGGCCACCGCTTAAAGGTATCGGTTATTGTTCGGTATCTGTTACCGTTCCTCTGATTTAGTTAGAGCCCTTGGTGGGGGAGGAGGGAAAGGGAGAATTAAAAAAGCAGTGCACTAACCTGTCTCCAGTTAATGGCATAATGACGTGTGCCTGGGTGGAAAATACGATAAACGATAATCTCATCTTGGGGCTTTAAAAAGAGGGAAAGAGGAAAAAAAACACATTTTAGACAAATGAAGAGAAATGTACAGATGCACAGCATTTCATTCACTTATACGTGCTTCGTTAGTATCACCTTCATCCTCCGCCTTCCAAAGAACATACTTTTGAAGTACAAAACCAGAATGAGAGGGGAATTAAAGGATTTCTGCCCATCTACTCCTTACCCAGATGTTTTGACAATGAAGTAGGAGAATTAGTATTCTTTCTTGCCCGACTAGACTCCAGATCAAGATGTGCTAAGCTTAAAGGTTACGATCTCATGTGACCCAACTGAAAGCGAACTCCATAGGTTGTGATCTACCACCATACGGAAGGCAATACATCCCTTTATGTTTTCACGGTTGCTGGTGTTAAAAAAAAAAAAGTCAGGGGCATAGACTCGGGCTACGCTCTTGCTCCGGGGTACTAAACCTGGACACATTCAAAAGTCAGTTTCCCCTCTTTAAAGGTTGATCCTGACACAACGTAAATTTCAAACCCTGCTTTTTGGTCATAAAATCATCAAAGTAAAAAAAAAAAAAAAACCAGTACTTTAGAGATGAATCAGCCATAGACTCTTCCAGAACGACTATGTGTTTGTTTCGGAGACACGCTGTGACACTTGGGATCAACTTCCAATAAAATATCTGGGGAAACGTCCTTATAAAAAGCAATACCGTATGAATTGATTTTACTAAGGAATTCAGTATTTTTTTTTAAGAAGCTCACCTGTCTCTTCCAACACGATTGCGAGGAATTATACGTATCGGGGGAAAATGCGCAAGAACTGCTGCTCTGGAAGCCTAAGACGGTAACTTTCCTAAGGTAAGCTGTAACAAGACCTCTCCTGCCTGCTTCTAACTTTTATTCATGACAGTTTCGATATGTTCAGTAATTTTATACTTCACTGTATACGTGTGTGCTGTTTTTGGCTGGGATAGAGTGAATTTTCTTCGTAGTAGCTAATAAGGAGCTGCATTTTGGATTTGTGCTGAAAACGGCGCCAGTAACAGAGGGATCTTTTCGTTACTGCTGAGCAGCGCTTACACGGAGTCAAGGCCTTTTCTGCTCCTGACGTCGCCCTGCCAGCGAGCAGGCTGGGGGCGCACAAGGCGTTGGGAGGGGACACCGCCGGACGACTGACCTCAACTGACCAAAGGGATATTCCATACCATACGATGTCATGCTCAGCATATAAGGGCCAGGGAAGAAGAAGGGGGGGGGGGGAGCACGCGTTCAGAGCGGTGGCGTCCGTCTTCCCAAGTCGACGTTAACGCGTGATGGAGCCCCGCGTTCCTGGGGATGGCTGAACGCCTGCCGCTGGGAAGCGGAGGTCAATTCCTTGGTTTGCTTTGCTTATGTGCGTGGCTTTTGCTTTACCTATTAAACTGTCTTTATCTCAACCCACAAGTTTTCTCACTTTTTACCCTTATCTGATTCTCTCCCCCATCCCACCTTGGGGGGGGGGGGGGGCGCGGGGGGAAGTGGCAGTGAGCGAGCGGCTGTGTGGGGCTTCGTTGCCAGTTGGGGTTAAACTCTGATGACGTGTATCAGCATTGATTCATCAGGTTAACGTTAGCAAAGACATAACACTAGTAAAGATGAATGACCGTACATTTTCAGTTCCCTTGTTAGTGATGCAACTTAACGTTATTGACATCGTGAAAACACAACTACTGGGCAAGTCTTCGCCCAGAACTGCACGGATCCTGGATTTAGGATCCAGTGTTGCAGTCTGTCTGTAAGGCTCTGAATACAAAAAATCTGAGATGCTCTACATTAAATTGTAATCTAAGAGGTGGGATTATCAGTTGTCTTAGTTGCTGCAAGCAGTTGCCAAACAAAGAACAAGTACTTGCAATCCCAATTTCTGGTAATTACATCACCCGCTAGTCCAAGTAATGTGGCACTTCCCTACCCGGAGATGCAACTCTCTGTGCGTGATAGCTAAATCCTAAGTTTGAGGTTAACTTGTCTGTAGGACAACCCCAAAACTGTCCTTTTCACAAGACATCCCAATTCTGTTCCGCTCTCCGAGCACTCGGACGCCATGACGATGGAGGAGGACCGTATGAATGCAGCCGTTAGACCTGACAGCCCTGCCACACGCAGGCCTTTCAGAACTGTGATAATGAGCATGCGGTACCGTTACTGCAAACGTGCACGTTATGGACGAGTCAAAATAGAGAGCGGTTGCGCTGCCGTGAATTAATTTTTTGAGGTGAGGACAGGAGGAGACTGCTACCCATTGGTTCTTTGCCTTCTTCCCACAACTGCTCTCTTCAATTTAAGAACGGGCAAGGTCGAATGACTCCATGCCCTATTCTGAAAGCGTACGGAGGCCTGAAGGCAGGACAAAGCCTCGTCAGCTTTCAGAGGCACTGCAGCCCCATCAGCGAAACGCACGGGGGAAACGTACTGTCGAGGCTCCCACACGAGCCCGACAACCATCGTGCTGCGAAGGGTTTGCGCCACCTAAGGCCGAGCGCTCGGCACCCAGAGGCCGAGCGAGATGCTCGCAGGTTGGACTGTCTGACTCTGCGCCATAATTGATCCTCCTTTGGCGTAAAAGGTTAGCGGAGTGACTTGCCAACTCAATAGCTTGCTTTCAAGTAATGCAGCCAGGCCACTACACGACTGTTGCAAAAGGGAGTGTCATTTGGCCTGAAGAGGTGATGAACTGGAGCATTTACACTGAACGAGCACCGCCCTGTCAGTGCTGCTTTGGTATCCTCAGGCTTCTTCCCCCCCCCCCCCCCCCCCCCCCAAGAGCTTACAAGATAACTTTCAAAAGCTTTTATCACTGACTTGGTTTGTAGAAGATTTGCTTTTTCTAAGATGAATGAAGACTATATTTCATTATGCAAGCCTAACTGTATCCCTTTATTAGCAAACCAAGATTATATTTGCCTGCTGCACTTCATTTTCTTCAGCAAAACTTAGCACGACACCTATGTCTGTGTCTTTGAGGGGCTTCCTTGGTTTTATTGTTTGGCTTTGGAGGTTTTTTTAAGCAAAATGCTGCATCGCAGTAATCCTGGCTGTTTGTACGGAGTACAGTTAGCCGGTATTTACAAGAGCCTTTTGTGGCAGACAATACTGCTGGCCAGTTACAAAGTTGAGTACACGTACGTACAACAAATATACCGTTAACATGGCACAAACTGCCTGAATGTTTGAGCTTGAAGGATACTCCCTTCCTTTTGATCTGCACCTTACATTTACATATATACAGGCAGGTATTCAGACTGCCCCCTTTATGTAGATCTCTAAAAGCAATATACAAGTACTCCATCAGAAATGAGGCATGTGGCGTATGAAAAAAAGAAAAAGTTTAACTCTTCATCAAGTTACATCTGAGAGTAATTGTAGAGATTAAGTACTTAAAGATGCATATTACCACCTTTGTAGTGAGCTCCAAACATGAGGAAAATGAAGTTTCCGATATTTTCCAGCAATACGGGCACGAGCAGCCAAACTCTTAACGTGTTTGTGCACCGTATCTACGGAGCTTCCAAAAGCATGGGTTTTTTCCAACATATTATAGAAGTCACAAGGAGTAAAACGCACCTCACAAATCGTTCCGTAAGCTGATTTACAAAATCAAATATTTCGTGCCAGTTCTGTGCTACGCTCCCGGATCTGAAAAGAAAACAAAAGCACATGAGTAGGCCTTATTTAAGGAAGCCGGGCACGGAAGGGTGACATTTTCAGTGAGAAATTAGACAATATGGGACTACTTGCTTCTCTAATTATTTCAAGTTGCCGCTACCCCCGCTCCCCGTGATTTTCGTCACGATTTGTCCAGCTAAGGCGCGGCAAAATGCACGCGTTAAACAGCACCCCGTAGTCACAAATACATAAACGATCTTGCCGTGAGGCCCTGCGGCATCGGTTCCCCACCAAACCCAAGTCCCGGCTCCCCCCGCAAACGCAGGGCGTGCTGAGGGTGATCTGTTCTGTGCAAACTTCACCACAAAAACATGATAATCAACAGCTGTTGAGGGGGAGGGGTGGCAGATGCTGCCGGTCGCTCGGGCTGCCTCGAAAATGTCCACCCCTGTGCTTTCGGTCAGGAAATGTCCCTTCGCTAAAATCCTCGGTCCCGCGAACTTCACAATTTCCACGGGCGCGGGGCGGGGGGGAAGCGGGAATCAAACCCGCGCCGACCCTCCCCGCCACCCTGCAGCGAGGCCACAGCGAGAGCCGAAAACTTTCTGCGCGCCTCCCCGCGCTCCCCGCTTCAACGTGGACGTTACACCGACCCCCGCCCGCGGCGCTCCCCCGGCTCCCCACGCACCGCGGCAGCGGCGGCGGGCGGCCCTCAGCCCGTAACGGCCGTCAGCCTGGAGCGGCCGTTACCCGGAGCGGCCGTTAGCCCGTAACGGCCGGCGCGCGCCCCCACAGCCCGGCTGTCCCGGCGCGCGCGGCCCCTCCACCCCGCGACGCTCCGAGGGGCGCGCGCGGCCGGAACAAAAGCCGCGCCCGGAGCAAAGCGGCGGCGGTGCCGTTTCCCCGCGCTCCCCTTACTTGTCCAGCACGAAGTACATGTCGAAGGCGCCGTGGCACGACGGCTTCTCCGGAGCTGGGGCGGCGGCGGGCAGCAGCGGCAGCAGCAGCAGCAGCAGCGCCGGGCCGCGCGGGGCGAGGCGCCCCCGGGGCACGGGCCCCGCCATGGGGCCTCGGGGCGGCGGGACGCGGCGGCGGCGGCGGCGGCGGCGGCAGCGAGGGGACGCCGAGGCCCGGCGCTGCCGTCCTGCCGCTCAGCGGGCGCGGGCGGTCCTGAAGTGGCCGCCCCTCGCCCGCCGCCGCGGCTCGCCCGGCCCGGCCCGGCCCTCCCCGCCCGTCAGCGGCGGCGCCTGAGGCGGGGGCCGGGGCCGGGCGGGCTCGGCGCGCTCCTCTGCGCCTGTGTGGCGCGGCCCGCCTCCCTCACCCGCTCGGCTTCGGCGGCCACCCGCAACTTCGACAATGGCGACCCCGCGGCGTCCCCCCCCGCCCCGCCGCCTCCGCCGCAGGCACCTCCCCGACAGGCGGCGGCCTCGCCGGCGGCCCGCGCCTGACCCCGGGTTCGCGTCCCCGGCGGCCGGGCCCGGCGGGAGCTTTCCCCCGCCCTCCGCGAAGGCAGGCTCCCGGCGTCGTGGGGTGCGCAGGCGGCTGCTTTCGGTGCGACTCTGTGCTTTCCGCTCCCGCAGGGCCAGCCCCGCTTCGCGGGGCAGCGGTTGGGAACCGAACGGGGAGAGGTGACGGCTTCTGCGGGGCGAAGGCTCGCCGTGCCGCCCCGCGGGGCGGGGGCTCCCGCGGCTGGGTGAAGCCCACCCGTGGAACGGTCACCGGGGGAGCAGGAACGTCGCCTGCCCGGCTTCAACTTGGGTTTTCTGCAAAGTTTAAAAAGCCCATAAGAGCTGACAAAACTGATTGCGACATGCTAGGAATACGTGATGCCACGCTAACAATGAAAACGCGTAATTAGAACAAGACCCGTGGCTCTCTAAGCTTTTCGTGCTCGGGAAGGGCAGGCAGCTTCCCTTTGACCTTCCTCTAACCCGCTTCCTCGCTGGGATTTGATACTCAACCTGTGCATTAAGCTAACGCATGTCCACTACTCCTGCGAGGCATCAGGAACCTCCTCGGGTCCTTTTTTAAAATTTTTTTTTTTTTAAATAACTCTGAGTGTTCTTTGCCAGGGGTGCTGAACGTTGAGCGTTTTTTTCTAGAGCAGCAGCCAGCTGAAAGCTGTTAGAATGCACGTTACAGCCATATCTGTTAGCCATTTTCTCCGTGTTAGAAACCGGCTACAAGAGATCCAAACTGTTGCTCTGGGACTGCGCACGTGGTAACCACCAAAATGTACTGATTTACAATAGGCTTTGCGAAACTAAATATAGAGCAGACATTTGGTTTGCAGCATAAGCTGGATCCTTCACGGTGAACATGAGGCGCTGTAGAAAGCGTCGCTTTATGCTGCGAGAATATTATCTTTTGGATTTTTCCATCTGTGGTTTCAGATTTTCACAGGAAGTTCAAACATGCTTAATAACCTTAAAATATTGTCTGAGGGCTAAAAAGATGCGTGAATTTTCTGTGAAGAAAAATGCTAGTCACGTGATAAGCTGCATAAACCAAGATTATCTCGTAAGTTAAAAATAAATGTCTAGCCTCTATGTCTTTGTTTCCTTTCTGGAGTTTTCTCCTCGAGCGCTGTGTGACAAGCAATTAAGAGGACTGGAAATAACATTGGTTTGGGGTTTTTTTTCAGCATTTGTGTGCCCAGTGCTTTGTTTCAATAGCATCTACTTAGAGCGGCTTTAATTTACGGTGGACTGCATTCGCTGCTACGATGCGTGGAAGCTCAAGGCGTGGGGCTCTCGAGCACCAGAGACCTCAGGAGACTTCAAATTAGGACCAGACTCGGGATTCTCTCTCGTAACGTGTTGAGTTACATTTTACTGGCCAAGTAACGTGCTAGAGCTCTCAAAAGCCTGTCTCCCAGCATAACATCAATCACAGGAGCAATGAGACAATAAGGCTTTCCGACTGTGGAAAGATAAAACACAGTTCAGAGGTGCCCCGTGCCTTATGACAAAAAAAACTTGTTTCCTTCACAAGCTGACAGTTCTGCCTTGAGATGGAAGTGGTCGGGGAGTGAGCAATTTACCCGAACAAAAATCCCCCAGAAATTACTGGTTTCCACCATCATCTGCCAAATAAATTATTCATGAGCCAGTATGAGTTTGTGACTGGCAGTAAGCTGTCATGGCCTTGTGCCTTTTATGAAATTAATGTTTTATGGGACTGTGTAGAGGATATTACCTGGAACCCTACCATTTGTTCCCAAGATGCTCTTTTTTTTTTTTTTTTTTCCCCCCTCATAGTAACTATCTCACTTCTTAGGTGGACCGTCTTGTTTACATTTCGTTCTCAACAGTCACCGCTCCGTTGTTTTTAATTTTATGAGAGTTCCTTATGCTGCTAGGCATCCTGCTGGCGTTATACGGAGGTACGGGGTTCAGAAACCTACCTGCGAGAAACGCTGCCGGCGTCGGCGTTGCAGGGCACGGCCCCGGAGTGCGGTAGCGGGCCTGATGCACGGGGAATACAGGTGAGAAGGAGGGCAATGATCCTGTCAGGATTTATATGATAAGTACGTAAATTTCCCAGCAGCGCGTTTAACCCTCCGGGCACCGAACCGCAATGCCATGTCTTAACGGCAGGTAGTCCTTTGCACCGGGAGGTGACGCAAAGCGCGTCTTTGATTCAAGAGGGGGTCACCAAAGCAAAGTTTCAAGGAGAAACACATCATTTATATTTCCCCCGGCAAGAACCGAAGTGATGTGGCTATTCGGACAGCAGGGCTTACTGCAAGCTTCCATCATGGGATCTCTCTTTTACGGCGGATGTAAAGGCTCGCATAGTGCTCGGGAGAGTCCCGACAGCTTGAGCATCATTGATAGGTGAGGAAAATACACTGGCGGGGGTGGGGGGGGGGCTGATATTCATTACCCTCGTTGAGCCTCCGTCTCTCAGTCAACATCTTTCCTGTTCATGCATGATAAAATACAAGAAGCATCCTGCGTCAGTCACGCCAGCGGTGAGCTGGCAAAGTTGATGTGTTTAACATCCATCTTTTCCTTGTCACTTCTAACAGACAGGTTTCCCGTGCTGAATTGCTTGTTGGAACGACAGGACTGCACGCAGAATTATCAAGTGTTTTTTTGTTAATTTGGGTCATGACGCGGTCCCACCGCTGTGAGATCAAGCGAATGATTTCTGTTTTCCCTGGTGCAGATTTTGGAACAACCTTAGCCTTTAAACAAGTACTATTTCTCACAGAAAGAACAACTTGAGGTTTGCAGATTGCTGTCAGCGTTCCCCGTGTGCAGTCATCTATCGTAGATTAAGCCCCAAATTTAATGTTGAATATGTACTGGCGTTAGAATCTATTTTTTTTTCCTTTCTATATCATTTCATTTTGCTCTCGGTGCAAATAAAACAGATGAAGTGTCTCCGTCGAGAAGTTTGAATGGGAGGACTGAAGAGAGCTTTACAAAATGAAGTATGTGAAATAAATAATACGCAAAATTACATGCAGTTAGAATTCAATCCTAACCTATACCATATCCGCGCATCTTAGTCTAGCAGCGATTGAAAGTTTCGTCCGCACCAACACGACAGAATCGTTTTTTAACCGAGACGATGACCTAACAAGGATCGTGTGGCTCTCGCAGGCGACGTGGGCCAATCGGACACACGGCCTGCTCCATAAAGGATCTTAAGCCTCTTCCCTCTGCAAGAGGAGCTGGGAAAGTTGTAGTCGAAGGCGGCCTGCCGCAGATCTTTCATTTCATCCCATTGCCTGATGTCTTTGGACGGTTTCCTGCGGGCACGGTGCTCTGACCTGACACGTCCGTGTCAGAATGCCTTCTCCCTGCCGATGTGAACGCAAAGCCAAGCCTCGGTATGTTGCAAGTTGGAAATTTCACAAAAGTCCGTGGACCGACAGTGATTTATGTCGGCCAGAGATCTGGCTCATGAAGTTCTTAATGTCTTTGAGCTAGCAAGGCTAAAGGGTAAGTAAGCGGTATTTTACGGTCCCTGTGGATGCACAAAACACGGAAGATTAAGGACCGATCAGCCCATGCTCTGCCAGACACCTAACAAAAGCGAAGGCCGATCATCCATTATGTCCCAGAAACGCTGTGCAGTGCCGACCTCGACCTCTCCCTGCGGAGGCGTGCGGTACGGCAGAGCAGGCTTTCTGAGGGTTTCCAAAACAAGCTGCGCTTCAGCCTTCGGAGCTGCACGAGTCAGTCCCGAGCCCTGGGAGCCCTTGCCTCGCCTGGGAGTATGTGTCATGTTATCCAGCTGTTGGAAATTTTACTTCAAGCGCATGTGACCGACCGCGTTTGGAACGAGCTACCCCTGCCAGTTGGAGATCTGTGGTAGCCAGGGTTTGCTCTTTTCTTGTTTCCAACTGTGTGAATTCCCCTTTTAGCCTGCGGTTTCTGCTGAAGTAGCAGATAAATCACGCCTGTTTCGCTGGGGTGGTTGGATGAGAGGGAGGTAGGCACAGAGGTACCGGGCAGTCGCTCGTGGCTATTTACACGTGTTTGGCTTTGTCCGCACAAGGGTTCGGGGGGCGGGGGGGGGGGGGGTGGCGCTCCTTTCCCGGTTCTCAGAACCCATTAGACGATGCTCGCTTCTTTGCCTTCCACCGCCGCAGCGCTGAGTAAAACTTGAACTGCGGTGCCTAGCCCCCGCGGGACGGGCGTTTCTCGCAATGTGCGCACCAACACAGGAAGCGCAGCACAGGGAAATGTGACTGCCCTGACAACTGTTTGTATACAAACCGTCAGAAAAGCAGGCTCCTGCAGCTGAGCGGAGAAATGCTGCAAGATGCTCCTTATCTTGGACCCTCGTGCTGCTCCCTCCGGTGACCGTGGAGATACTTGCGTATGTCCAAGGAGCTGGATCGGGCCTCAGTAGCTTGCCAGCACGGAAAAAAAAAGATCGTGTTGCAGCAGAAGGAGATGACTCCTCATGCTCTTGCCTGTATCGAGGGACCAAGGCCAGCTGCAGACCTCTTCCCCGACACAGGGCGAGTCTCCTGCTGGCTCGGGGTATCGGTTCCACATCTGGAGTAGCAACGGCTTCCCCTCGCTCGCCGTCCCGTCGGTCTCGAGCGGAGCTCGCTCGCACGAGGACCCCCTTTACGCTGGTTCCTTGCGCCACAGTATTCACTGGTGGCCGGGGCAGCGGGGAAAACGGGGGAACAGGGGAGAAACCGTCCTCGGGGGCGCTTGGTACGTGTAAGGCTGACAGTGCTTGGAGAAGCCCTGTAAAAGAAGCGTCTCCCAAAACCCGGGCGTATCTAAAACTTCTTGCAGTGCCTAATGACTGCTGATCCCTTTCCGACTTTTCCTACCTCTCGGAAATGATAGAGTTTTGTTTCATTTCGGTCCCGTGGTTCAATCTGGGGAAAGAAAGGTGAGTCTGGCGCTATTTGTCCCACAGACATGTAACCCAGGCAGACCTCCACACCGCAGGAAGGGACCGCAGCGATGAGTCCGTGCTCCCGCCATTGCAGGACCCTCAGGTCACGCACATCCTGGCTTCGGATGACCGATCTACTCAAACAAATACCTTCGTTCTTTGTATCCCCGCCCGTCTCATAGCTGCAGAGCGTTTCTCAGCTTCGGGATGTGGCCGGCTCCAACCCGGCAGATGAAGATATCCATCGGAAGATGTGAGACTATGCTATGTTTACATGCTTGGATGAGTGAACAGAGAAAACCGACTCAGGCACCGGGTTTTTTTTGTTTATTTGTTTTGGGGTTTCTCATCTGACGCTAAGGAGCCGTATTTTAGCTATGACATTTTCACGAGGCAGAGAAAGAGAAGTTGTGCTTCTGCCGAGGATCCCTTTCTTCCGCGGGCAACAAACACAAACAATGAAAGGAAGGTGTTGGCTATTGTAGAGCAGAGAAATCGGAGGTCATTTAAAACAGCGCTCTTAAATACAGCTGAAAAATAACCCAGCGATAGAAGAGGAAGTTTTCACGTGGAAAGCTGATGTGCAGCAGAACTTAAGTTTACTGCCAAGATTTACTGCAGAGAAAGTAGTAAACGGTACAGTTTACAGCACATGTGGGATTATACAACCCCTTTCTTTTTCTTCAACACTCGCAGATGATTTCCCCGCATGTTGTCCCTTAAGATCCACCCACTCCCACCTTCTTTTTGGCCCAGACTGGTCGGGAAGACCTTCGGCGAACGGCGTTTCTGCCAAACCCAACTCAGCGTATTTCAGTGGTAAGTAGTTGGAGCGAAAAGTCGACCTGCGCCTTCGATGTAACCCGGCTGTAAGCCTGGCCTGGCCCTTGGATGCTTGTTGATGCTGCGGCAGAAAGACGGTGCTTGGTGGCGGGAAATACTTCATCGCTTTGGTGAGGTGACCTCGGCGGGAGGAGAAAGGTCCGTCGGGCTCAACCAAAGTCGGCGACCGCGCGGGCTGCCTTGTCTATAGACTACGAAGGCTCGGCAGGTCTTTGTTGCTCGTTAAATTCAATTCTGGTCCGGGATACCTCTGTACAACAGCTGTGAGACAGACCGCTTTCTACAAGACGCTCAACGATTGCCAAAATTTTGTCTGGGAAAAATTAAACTCGTGTGCGTGTGCGGCTGCATTTCTGATTAATTAAACTTACTTTCTGATTAAGGTCCCGATTTGTCGCTCTGCCACGTGCTACCGGAGCAGAGCGGAACGGGAAAGCCGAAGGCATCCTGGCCCTTTTCACAGGTCCAGCGATGCCTGTTGCGAGTACAGCGTGGCGCCCGCCTGCTCCGAAGCGACGGCTGCCGGTAACGTGGTGGCAGGCACCGGCCTGCGCTTTGAGACGCCCTGAGCTGCGTGAACCGAAGGACAGGGGCGATGCTAATGTGAACCCTCGAGCCGTTCCAGCTTAAAATGGAATTTGACTCAGGGCAGCTCACGGGGAAATATTTTTCTTCTTCCATCACAGGATATAAACAACACGTGGAAGTCTCATGCCTTGCAAAAGGAAAGAGAAACCAGAGTGGCTTCGGGAATTATACAATATGCAGCAGTTATTCAGGAGCTGCCTCCTGGAGGATTAGCGATACAAATCCTTTTTCCCCTTTGCAGACGTAGCCTCGTGGTCTGTGCTCATTCTGTAAATCAGTGTATAAATGAATAAATAAAAAGGATAGCATTAAGTAACACAGGAACTCTCATGTTAGCATGGTGACGAATGTATCATCCAGATGGAAAGTATCTGTCTAGACAAATCTGGGAATCATGCAAGCTCAGAATTCCTGAATAACCGTTCCTTTCCGACATCATTAAACAGTTTGCAATACTCACTGAAAATACACACAAAAACACGGGGAGAGAGAAAGGAAAAAAAAAAAAAACCTCTCCACTCCAAAAACTAGGAAACCTAAATATTAGCAATAGGTGGGATGAGAGAAGCTATAAATGTGAGCATATGGAGTGATGTCATTAATATGTGCGCAGCGGACCAGTAGTTGCCCAGACGAGCCGGGGACGATCATCGGTACCCATTCCGGGTCTCGGCAAAGGCGGAGAAGGCTCCGTTATTTTTCGGCGTGATTATCTGCTCGGTGATTCCCTTCACGGGGCGCAGGGCTGTTTGTTTCCTCTATGCTCAGATGAGCAGAAGGAGTGGAAACAAAGAAGGAAAGATGGGCTGTCCTGCTGCAAAGCATCACAGAATAAAAATAAATCCATCTTGGCCCGGGAGAGCAAATTAAAAAAAAAAAAAAACAAAACCCCACGATAGAGAACATCGAACTCCCGCTCTGCCCCGGGAGCCGCTGCTGGCTCAGAGCAGCACTGAGGGATAACGTAGGCTGGGATTTTAGCACAACCCTAGAGTTGTAGTGACCCTTTTTGGTCTTCTTGGGAAACGACGGCCCAACTAGAGGAGACGGAGGAATGAAGTGGGCAGGAACTCTCCCCGAAGAACAGTGCATCCCATAAAAAGGACAACACATTTCTGAGTAGTATATGAAGGAGGAGACAACACAAAAAAAAAAAAAAAAAAAAAAGAGAGAGGCATAAGCAAGTATGAAACAGGTCACGATCCTACAGCCACCCAGTTTGCGACAGTTTTATCATTGACTTTGGGAGAAAAGGATCAAACCTCATCTCGGGTGCATCTGAACAGAAATGTCACTTTTGTTTTATTTGGGGTTATACTGGTTTAAAAAGTGACTAATGTTTGTCTGCCTAGCCTGACCTCTTTGGGGCTGGAAAGGAGCTAGAAAACCTTACGCTGTGAAGTCAGTTTTGTCTTTCTAGGCCTAGGAGAGAAAGAGAAAAGAACAATTGGGAGGATAAATGATAAAACAACTGCTTATGCCGCTGTTTGGGGGAAATTATGTAAATATTTGTGCAAAGACAGCTTTGCAGGGCCAGCAAGCTGCAGCAGGACTCCCCCTGACAGCGTGCACGAGCCTCTGTTGGATCAACAGCCTGAAAAGCAGATGTGCCAATTTCCTGTGTTTGATGATGATGGGTCCTAATTACGCCAGAGTTGTGGCAATGTCCTTTCTCGTGTACGACTCTTAATTTTGTTTCATGAAGTCATCTGCGCAACATTCTTCCGGCATGCAGTCATAGTCGAGCGACAGTCACGAAGAGATTTGTGCTTAGCAACGGCAGCAGGCAGCGCCTGAAACCCGTGAGCCTCGTCTGCACCGGGGGGTTCGGGCACCGCCAAACAGCGTGCAGACCACACGCAGCTCCCGTTTGCCATCGGCATCGTAGTCACGGTACAGTGTGAAATTCATTCCCGTGCGAGCCCGGTACGCCGCTGAAGACCGTGCATCCCCTTAAAAATACGGTTCAGCAGAGCGTAAGCTTGTGCCAGACATATAGCCAGGGATACATTACACTCGCGGCCGGTTACCTACAGCTCCGTGGTGGAATACAGCGTGCCGAAACACCTTGCCCGTGCGCTGACCAAACATCGCTCATTTACGGCCCGACCAAAAGCCTACCGGGATTTGCGTCTGTTCCTTAGCTTGCTTTACCTCTTGGAAGTTATAGCGGCTACTGACAGGGGAGGCATCTGCTGGGGGGGGACAATTCAGCAGGGAAACGGGGGTTCGGCAGAGACTAACACTTAGAGAAGCTGTAACTTGGGGCGGGGGGGGGGGGGGGGGAATTTTCTACTGTGTTTTCTTCACCAGGGGAGATTTCCTCAGTGGCATTGTCGCTGGTGCTTTTTTCAGCAGCTTTTCATGGTTCCCAGGTCTTTCTCGGAGGGTGGTCTTCCCTGGTTTTTGCTAGTTTATATGGATTTTGTTTTCTTTCTCCTTTTTTCCTCTTTTTTTTCTGTCCCATAATTTGAGGGGTTTCCCCATTTCCCAGTTTGCTATTAGAAGATTTATTTATCTTATTTATTTAGATAGGTGCTTTATAGGTTTCGGAGAGGATTTTGGGGGGTTGGCGTGGGTTTCTCGGCAGCTTTTCTCTTGCGTGACATTTTGGGGTTTGGGTTTTTCGTTTGGGGGGTTTTTTTGGGTTTGGGTTTTTTTTTTTAAATTTTTTTATTCCCTTTCTCCCCCAGCAGCTCTTTGTGGGATTTATCTTTTTGCGCGGGTTCTGTTTTCCATAGGTTGCGGTTACTGCTCTGGGTTGCTTCTGGGGCCACCTGCAGCTGACAGCAGCTGTTAGGTGTTCCCTGATTGTGGGTCTGTGATTATAAAGGCTGAACCCTGAGAGGCTCTTGTTTTTTGCTGGGTATCGCCTGGAGGGGTATGCTGTTGCTGGTGAGAAGGAGTCACGCTTGCAGAGCTCAGTATGGAGAGAATTTGGAGTTTTGCAGAGCAGAGAGAGCTAGAAAAACTGCTTCCAGAAGATCAGGGCTGTGTAGCAGGGCGGTGTGGGGGCTTGGTGGCTGGCTGGCACCTGCCTCTCCCTGCTGCTGAAAGGGCCCTGGCTGCCCCAAGCGAGACAGAGTGCTGGCACAGCATCGGCTGTGATCCGGCCTGTGGAGGAAAGACCCGGAGGAGGTGGAGATGGGGCTGCGTAGCACGAGGGGATGCCGGACCTGTTGTTGAGGCTTTGTGGAGACCCGCCTGCAGGTAGGAGCCAGGGCACGTGGGAGGAGGGATGGCTGGAGGTTGTGCCGCCGTGAGAGGTGGATGGAAGCTCCAACATGGGGCGGGTTGGCAGCTTGTGACACCTGGCAGCTGGGCAAGGGCTCCTCTTCTGCTTTCTGGTCTTAATGGCCCCTACCCTGATAGCAAGGGAAGGAAGAAGCACTGCAAAGTGAAGCTCTCGGCACTGAGCGTGGAGGGCAGGGTGATGTCTGCTAGAGAGTCCTCGGGAGGGACGAAACAGCTCAGATGGATGCTCGCCTTGAAGCCTACAAGCAGATCTTGGTAGTACAGAAAGTGTGGGCGCAGCAGAGCCCCCACGTGTCCCTGTTGGTCCAGGATGCCGTGTGGGCACCTGAGAGGTGGAGGGAGCGTTGCAGTGGACGGATACGGGCCCTCCAGGAGAAGGATGAGGAGGAAGGGGAGAGAGAGTGCACTCCGCATGCCAGAGCGGTTGCGAAGTGTGGAGTTACTCGGAGGACTGGCTGATAAGCTGGCTGCGTGCCTGAGGTTGGGATGGGAGGGCAGCGCGGTGCTGGGCAGTGGCAGCAGGATATAGGGCGATCTTGTCACCGTAAAGCCAGCTGAGCTTCGGGCCAGCGTGAGCCAGAGAGGTGCGATCTGCGCCCTTGAAGAGTTTTAAGGTGTAACTAGTCAAAGCCCTCACCTTCGGTCCGGACTCGGTGTTTACCATGCTTTGAGTGGGAGGCTGGTCTGTCTGAGGTACTTTGCAACCTGATTGACTGGAGGATTTTCCTCTTTTGGCTTAAAGATATGACGCGTTTTGGACATGCAGACCTTAAACTCGGTTGCAGTCTCTTGCTGCCTTGGGTAAATTCAGGTTTCTGAAAGTGTTTCAACCAAATTGCAGAGTCCAGTCAAACCTGCTAGAGGATGTGCTTGGTGAAAACCCGAATTTACAAAGTAGCCCGGGGTTTCTACCCCGGTCGGTCTTCCTGTTCAGTCTGCTGCCGGAGACTGCTGGGCAGGAAGAGTGCTCGTGGGCGTGTGTGCCAGCTGAGTCACTGCCACGCCAGGTTATTTACCAGCCCAGACACGGTGGTAACTGGGGAGCACGTTCGTTTTACTTGTCTTATTCGTGTGAGTGGTTCCCCCGGCAGCCTGGATGCTGAGCAGTTTTCTGTGTGTTGGTGTGATTGTACTGGCCTTGAGACAGGAGTGAGTTAGTTGTGATGTATCTTAACTGACTGATGTTTAAATATGGTGGTTCTGGATTACCATTTTCCTCAATTGCTCGACGCTTGATCGGAAGTTAAACTTGTACTATATAGCGAGCAGTGCTAATTTCCTGTCTTCCCTAATTGAAGAGATTATCCTTCTTTCTTCCTATACTCGGGCAGGTATGACAGACAGAGGTGGAGCAGTGTTTTCTGGGATCCCGGGTTGCATCTGAAGTAGTGGTGTTGGCAGAGCAGTAAACAGAATTATCTGGCATGAACAGGAAGCGTAGCGTCTCTTCGCCCAGAGATCAGCAGACGAAGCAGCTTTCTCAGAGTTTCATGGGTTTGGTGCCTTGGAAATAACAACTCTGTTAACCGAGGCTAGCGCTGAATGCAGCCTCTGTGGATTGACTTAGCAGGATGTAGAAGGTGACGTACTTTGTGTTGTGGTTTAAAGCCACCTGGCAAGGAAGCCCCAAGCAGCTGCTCCCTCGCTCCCTGCCCCCGGTGGGACGTGCACCCCCAGCCTACTCGCTGCTGGAGCGAGAACTAGAAAAGCCCTCCGCTCTGTGTAAGCATGGGTCTGCAGTAACTAAAACATCCCTGCGTTAGCAACGCTGTTTGCAGCACAAATGCAAAATGTAGCCCTGTACTTGCTATGGTGAAGAAAAAAAACTCTATCCCAGCCAAAACCAGCACACTTAGCAATGGCTTTGGGGAACATTTACGGTTACCATACAGTAGTAGTCACAAGAAAAGAGCTAGGTTGCTAAACTGTCATCCTGATGTGGCAGTATTAGTATTAATGTTCAATTCCTGCAGTCGCTTGGTTGAAAAAAACATTATAATGTAAAAGCTTTGTTCATCGAAGCTAAATGAGAAGCAAAAATAGCTCGTGGTACCAAGGATGACCCTCTTGGTGTGCCTCTCCAGTGTTTTTGGAAAAGCCCAGCTGACCTTGTGGTTAAAGCTCAAAAGGTGATTGCAGAGGAAGGCTTGATAACATGAAACCCTCGGCTCTTTCCCGCACGATACCCACCAGGTATCCAATTGCTTGATTTTCAGCTTTCTATCTGTGAAATAGTGACTTGGTTTCTGCTATTCCTTTGCTCCAGGGATGTTTAGAAAACAGTGTCCAATGAGGCCTGATCTCTCTAGGCTTTTCTGTAGCACCGGTAGCTATGTGCCCCTCGGTTGTAGGGGACGGATGCTTTTGTTGTTATACCTGTGTTGCCTCGGTGATTTTTTGCGTGCGGTTCCTGTGTGGATGTGTGTCTTCCGCAGAACTCGTGCTGCGATGGTTCTGCAGCATCTCGGCGCAAGCGTCTCTTCCCGTGCAGACTCCAGCGGGCACCTGCCCAACTCCCCCTCTGACAGCAGAGAAAGCAGGCTTGCGTGTAGTCAGTCGGCATGGGTGGAGGCTTTTGCTTCTTGTACTTTGCTGCAGTTACCCTGGCTAGTTTAAGAAGTGCTCCTCGGTTTCTGCCTGGAAGCAGCTTTTTCTCTTCATTACAAGTCCATCGTAGCAAAAGATACCTGTTGTGAAGCATGTTCAGAGTGGGAGGTGTTTCAGTCCCTGCTGCGGATGTGCAAATAAGATAGGGTTTTAATTCACCGGCTAAGTCATTTCCTGAGTCGGAGACGGTGATGAGTCAGTGTGCGTTCGCCTGGGCAACTCGAGGACAGCTCACCTAGGCGTAAGCAAAGATGCCCTGCAGCACAGACCGGCTATGGTGCGTATGCCCCTTGGCGGTTCCCTGCCGGTGCTGTGCCATCTCCCTCTCCTCGGTAGCATTTACTTGGTTTTGCTCTTTGAGGCTTTTGTGCTCCTGAACTGGCGAGAGCCATTGGAATGAGCTGCACTTGAGGGAGGGAGTCAGAGACTTGGTGGACTTGGAAAGGTACTTACTTGGTGCGTGCAGAGCAAAAGAAATGGGAGATGCTATTACCTGGGGCAAGAGCAGGTAGATGTAGACAGGAGTTGCAAGGAAAGCACGTATACTCTGTGCTGTAGGAGCTGCTTATCAGCTCTGCGTGTCCTTATCCGCAGGAAGTTTGGAATAACTCCCGTAAATCGTGTCCTATAAATCAGACCCTACCGATTTCTACTGTCATGAGCCACATCACAGGAACCTCGATGAGCAGCGGTGAAAGACGTGGCTGAGACATCAGCAGGGAGTGGTCACCTTGCTGACTACTACCTGGAAAATTATTTGTACACTCTGTGAAAAAAGTCAGCCTTCTTCTGCCCTTGTTTGCCTGAGACGGGACTGGCTGAGCACAGGGTACCCCCTTCTCCAGACAGGGCAAGTGACAGTAATGCAGGATGTGACTCTGGATGGGCGCGTTCCAAGCCAGTTGTGGTACGGAAGCTGAGTGGGGCTGCTGTTGTACTACTACGGGTTATCTCACAAGTTACTGGGCACGTGGATCTGAGAGATCCGATGTATCTAGAGATTGCCAGCCAGGGTAGGCGTACGTTTGCAGGGCAGTGCCATTGTGGCTGTGAAACTAGTTCATTATAGCCGAGGCAGCAAACCTTGCTTGTTAATATTAACTTGTCTGGTTTCCCTAGTAGCAAAGTCTCCCTGTGTGGTGATGAGGGGAAAAAAAGAGTCCTTGTGCGCATGTGAAGGTGTGGAGCGTAATGCTGGATCCTGACAGCACGGGGGAACTGAGTCAGTACAGCATCCCGAGTGCTTAGGTAAATCACCCAAACTAGCCTTCATTTTTAACTTGAGATAAACTGAAAACCAACGGTCAGTTTCTCTGGGGCATTGTCTTGTGCTTTTTTCCACTGTCCTGCCACTTAAGAGAAATGTGAGACATGTTTTTGCTGCTGTGTGTCAAAAGAAACACACCCACCCCCCCACCCCGATCTTTAAGTAAAGATTTTCAGGCAGGCAGGCTAGAATCTCTGTCTTTGTTAATGTTCCCAGGTTTCCTTGAATAAGATCTGGGGGGCGGGGGGAAGTAGTTTCTCACATTTTGTGCTGTGGGAATTGAGAGTTTTCAGCATCTTGTAGGAAGTGTTTCACATCTTGCAGGATGAAACACTCAGTTACTCAACGTAGCTCATCCATGCAGAATGCCGTGATATAATTTAGAAGCTCATTAGAGACCGCGATTGTAGTGACAGATGTTGGTGCGAAGTATGAATGGACAAAAAGACAAATAGGCAGCTATTTGTCACGAGGATGTAGTTACAAAAAGACTTGGGGACAAAATTTCCTGAAATATTTAAGGATTTTGATCATGATGCAGAAGTTTCTGTGTAGCTTTCTCAGTGCACAGATCACTTGGAAAATGGGACTGAAGCACTCCAATATTGGAGGGACTTTTCTTACCCTTTCCAATATTTAAGGCCTTTCTCTTAAACAAGTTGTTGGTGACATAGTACTTTTGTGCATTGAACGGAGCCGGGGTGGGACCTTTGCCGCAAGGTGGGAGAGCTGTGTCCGTGTAAGGGAGACGTTCGAGCCGCTCGATCGCACGCTTAGCTTGAGCGCAGGTTGGTGGCGTGCATTCTTAATAGCAGAGCTCTTGATGACTGCCAAAATGATGTTACTTGGCCAGTTAGCGGAATGAGCGTAAAGATACGGATCTGGAGATGTACACGCTTCCTTTGTGTGACCCACTTCCTTTTGGTTGCATCATCAAAATTGAGACAGATTTCACAGAAACGCGTCGTTGCCTGTGCAGGATTTGGCTCTTGGTTGGTTACTACACCTCTCCCTCGAGCGGCAGATAACAACTGTGGTTTGGGGGTGGGGAAAGGTGGATATCTTGAAATGGGATATGTCACGCACAGCTTGAGGGAGAAGGAAGAGGAGCAGTATTGTGGTGTAAACAGCAATAGGGAAGTCACAAAAGCAGTGTGAAGCCATTCAATCCACTGTAATGCCATGCACAGTGGTGCCTGTGACTGAGCAAACGGAGTAAAAACGTCAGCTTTTCACCAAGAATGTAACTCTCCTGCTCTCTGACCTGTGCCAATTTGTCCTTAATGGCCACTAAAATGATCTGGTTTTGCTTGGGCTGTTGACGCATCCTCCGAAGGCTGGTCCCACCGCGTCCTTGCACGCTGGCAAGCGCAGCATCCCGTGTCCCGGGCAGCTCTGCCGCCTGCTGCTGCTTGGGCGGTGGGTGGCCTCCGAGGGCATGTGTGTGGCTGCTCAGGGACGGAGCAGTCGGGCGTAGGCAGGTTTTCTGGGTGACGGAGCCCGGGAGTGCTTTGGCTGTCACGGGGCGGGGGGGGTGAGCCCTGATCTTCGCTGCTCTCGAGTGCTCTCTGTGCCATGCAACTGGGGAATGCAGACATTGTAAAATGACCTGGGGCTCTTGGCCAGCCTTGCGAAGTAAAGCTGTAGGGGTTCAGTAATGGAAGTAGGTTAACAAAATGATTGTTAGACTGTCCTGGCACATGGTCTTGCTGGGAAGTCACCTGATGAAAACATTGCCCAATAACAAAAATTTCCTAGCAGAAAATGAGCTTTCTGTTGCTGCAGTGCTGTTCTTCTGAGGTTTTCCATCTGCTTTACGAACAATATCTGACTGAGCCTAGCAATGCTTCTGTGAGAAGAGCATCTCTAGTGACGGTTTCCAGCTGTCTAGCAGACGAGAGCACCCAGGTGCTGTGGTAAACCAGGGAGTGAATAATAACCATTCCCGTCTTACGGAGGGAGGGATGCTGCTGTGAGACAGAAAGGGACTGGCTAGTTGCACTGTTTCACAGCTGAAAGTCCCTACGTAGGCACTAAAGATGGGGGCAGGGAGTGTGATAGAAGATCATATAAACCAATATAAGAGAACAAATCCAAATAGTTCAGTTAACTTCACCTTTGGAAATCTGGGCTGAGCAATTTTGGACAGTTGCTCCTGACGATCATTAACCTTTTGTGCTTTTCAGAGTTAGCACAGCCTCATAAAAAGGGTAGTCCAGCAGGATCAGGCTCGGGGCTCAGTCTGGAGCCTCGTGCCAGCTGTCCTGGCTCTTGGTAGCCCTGCCTTGCCCTTCCGGGAGGGCAGAAGGGATTGCAACGTGCCACGGGGTGCCGAATGCCGTCAGAGCCTTGAGCTTATACTGTGGCACAGATGATCTCCGTAAACTGCGATGACATTAATCTAATGTATGCGTTCTCCTACAAATGTGAATACCAACAAATACAAATTCTATGCAAATAAGGCATTCGTGCAGTATGTGCAAATGGTTGAACATCTGAGGACTCAAATATTATATCAGAAGTTTTTCACATATGTGCCTGTTCCAAAATTTGCTGTTAGAGCCCTTCTGTGTTTCCATGGGAACTCTCAGGTGAGGGAGAGAGATGTGCCAGCTGCTCCTCTTTAGCTAAAAGGAGCACCTGAAGCAGGGATGGTGGTCGTCTTGCTGCATTGGTCCTCCTTCCCGAGCCTGCAGCTCCTGAGGGCGCCTGGCTGCTCAGCAGGGCTTGCGCCAGCCTCTGTGGCACCCCTTGGTGGGGAGAAAGGTGCGTGTTGAGCGTTCCTCCGAGAAGAAAGCGGTACCCTCTGCCAACTGGCAAAGAGGAAGTGCTGGCACTAGCTGCAGAAGAGAAATTATTCATTCATTCTACAGGAGCATGTATTGGGAATCCCTCTCCCGGTCCTTAGACGGCTCTCGCAGCCGTGGCCGCTGCAGCCCAGGCAGCCAAAGGGTGTGCGAGTGCCCGAACAGGCGGGGAGGCTTGTTCTGTCAGCGCCTCTGCGAGGTAAGAGAGTTTCACCTCCCTTTTACAAAAGGGAGAAGGAAGCAGAGGTCAGCTGTGTGGTTTGCCTGAGATAGCGGGAAGGAAAGGGGGGAGTGAATTCAGTTCCCCCTGCGCTCCCACGTCCGGCACGGTGGGGAAATTGGTTTGTAACAAGAAAAGAAAAAGGTGGAAACAAATGTGAAGTCTGCAAGAACCTTAAGTGTAAACAGAGGATGCAGTCTTTTTTTTTAGCTGCTGGTGAAAGCTCAGGGGTCTAAGGATGTTTCAATATTGAGCTGGATCTTGTAAAACAAAAGTATGCTGGATACAGCAGTGTTCATGGGAATGTCGTGGGAATAATGGCGGGACGTGAGAAGGCAGTAGTTCATGTACGGACAGCCAGAGGCAATGCTCCGGGTGGAGGGACCGGAACGGTTGAGATGAGGCCCTCAATGAAATATGTTGGTACAAGAGATGTAAGGATGTGGTTTTGTAAGTACAGATGTATTCAGATTGCTCTTCTCCTTTTAAGCCACTGTTGCTGTGCAATCGAGGATGGTGATTTAGTACAGGGAGCAAGCCCGTTGACGGATTTGTATCCCACGTACGGATTCTTTTTCCCTTAAAAACAGGCCAGCTTTGCTGGCGGTGATACGAAGACCCCAGATGTGAGCTCTGAATCACCCTCTGGAGGTGTCTCTCGGCATAGGCTATGGGGTGCTCACCTGGCTGAAGAAATACGGTGCCTGTGGAGAAAGGGAGTACTTGCTATGGTCCTCATTGGTGGTTTGAGTTTCTGCTGATATTGAGGTCACATATGTGATAAAGCAAACGGGGCAGATGGACCGGCAACTACATGATACACCTTCCAGCTTTGCCCTCACGCTCCTCTCTGTGCCCTCAACTATTCAGGTGGTTTCGAGAGAGGAAGCTTTCTGATAAGTTTTGTGTTCACAGGGAGGGGGGGAAAAAAGGTCTGTTGTCTGATAAGCAGCAGCAAGCTCTGTGGGATGAGATCACATGTACTCTTAACATCAATGAGTAACTACTACATGTGTAGCCCCCCCCCAATAAAAAATCCTCTGCCAGCGGGTTAAGAGTTAGGGCCAGCAACCCGTGGTATGTTGATAAATCTTCGTTCTTAGCCCATTAAATCACCAGCTTGCTCATTCATGAGGGATTCACGAGAGGTAATACGAGACTGACCTTTGCTCTGCCGTAAATGCCAGCGTACGTGAACCAGTTCAATCAACGTGGGGTTTTTTGGCTCCCTTCCCTTTGTGTAGTTTGTCTTACCGTGTGGCTGGGCGATCAGCGTGACGTCTTAGCGGGCGGCGGCACGGTGCGAGCCGCTTGGCTTTGCTTGTTACTTCCTTTCGTGCGGCAGCTTGGCATGCCCCCGGATGGTAGCGTAGCCCCTTGCGCTTATTTGGGTGGTTTTCTCGGGGTTATGTGTAGCTTTAGCTTTTTGACTGTGTTGGACTGTTGGTTTTTCCCTCTCCTCATAGACTTCTTATCTTTCAAAATAGTCTGTGATTGCTACAGTGTTGATTTTTACTGCACTAAGGGAAAAATGTGGCTTTTTTGATAGCCAGATTGTATGTTTGTTCTTTTATTTTTGGCTGCTTAGAAGCTTTTTGCCACTTTTCACTTTCTAATTGTCTCTTTCCAATCCAGGCACTTGTTATGCTCAAAGCCAAAATTTCTTCTGGTGATTTTTTTTTTATCACCTGCTGGCTAGAACAAAATAGCAAAAATGGGTTCTGGGTTAAGGATCTGCGAAAGTACAAAAACATCGAGGCTCATTTTAAGGCTTTCTTCTGTGACAGAATAGGAGAAAAGTGAGAGTTCAGAGGTGAAAGACCTGGCTGCACTTGTAGCTCTAGCTTAAGCTTCATAACAGAGTGTTTGTTTGAATGTCAGAGGAGGAAAGAGGGATCCTGGTTAACATCGCAGGGGAAAAAATACAGAAAAGGAATTGCTTGGGCATGCAGACAATTTGTAATTGGGGATAACAGAGTGGAGACTTGACAGGAGATCTTGGGTAATGAGCAGGTCTGTTAGGTGTGTAAGAAGAAAGTTAAGCAGAAAGTGTGGTGGGCATGAGACCCCAGTGAGGGAGGCTGTGCTTGCTGAAATGGGATGCTGTAGTTAAAAACTGGCAAAAAAAGGGAAAGCAAGCTTTGATCTACTGGGAGAAAGGCATCCCTGTGTCTTAGATAACGTTGTCGTGTCTGGAGATGGCAGAATTTTTTCAAGAACTTGTAGAGGGACAATGTTTTGCTGAAAAGGTATTCAGGGGAGTCGTTGTTTTGTTGTTTTGGTTTTAACAATGTACATAACTATAGCGATGATGGAAAAGGCAAGTGTTTCTCAGAGGCATTGCTTTTTTTTCCCTCCTCTCATTTCCCAAGCAGCTCGAGGTTTGCCTGGTTTGCTGGCATTGCCCAGAACCGGACGGGTACTGAGCACTGGTTGTGACAGCGATTTGCAATAGCCTTGCTTCAGACGAGGCAGGAGCGAGCTGCAGAACAACTTGCTAACGCGTTTGATCGCTCCCATAATTTCAGTCTCCGTGTACACCGATAAACCGAAAGACAGAGGCAATCGTGGTGACAGGGAATTTTAAAATGTTTGTTGTGAATAGTGAAGCTGAATGTTAAATAGCAACATTTTGAAATACTTCATCGTAGCAAAATCTCAGGCGAAAATGACAGGCTCTGTACAGATGAGGAGCACCACCAAGTAGTGCTGCCGGAGACAGTTACTGGGAATCGGGTGTTGATTGCTGTTGACCTGCTCGTGCTGGCTCTGGAAGGAGCGCTCCTGCTTTCGCTGGTGGTGTCTGAAGTGCCTTTACTGAGGCACGAATGCTACGTGCGAGCGTTGGGACGGACTCTTGGCAAGTTATGCTCACCTAAGTGATAGAGATACCGTGCGGCTCTGTGTTGCCCTAATGCTCGTGCTCTGACTTCTCAGGCTGCCGCACAAAAGACGCCGGCGTCGGTGCTGCCGGCCATTCTGGGGAGAAACCCGTGGCCCTGGAGCACCTCCTTTGTCCCTCGGCCGGTCACGGAGCCCCAGCTTACCAGGACGGATTCCAGCCCGGGTCAGAGTTTGGCAGCTGCCGCCTACCTTTGACCATGTGTCTGAAATCATCCGTTTCCTTCGCAGCTACTGTTTCCTAGAGTATATTCCTAAAGGATTTGTGAGTGGGGCCAACCAACTGGTTTTTCCCTGGGAAATTATTCCTGTTTGAACAGACTTCACTCTGCATAACCGATCTTGTTAAATGCGGTTTCCTTTCTTGCTTTCATTCCACTAGTTATAATGGGCATTCTCGGTCTGTCGAAATAATGTCTGTCTTTGTTCTGATGTGAGACCCTTGCGTAGAAACACAATACGCCCTCCCTCCCCCCCCCAAAAAAAGTGCATCCTTTCCAATAGATGCAATGCCTTTTCTAAATTGCAATTAAAATTGATTTTGATAGAAAGCATGGAGGAGTCGTACATAGCAAAAAGTCTTTTAAAATGAGAACTGAAGCAAATATAGTTTAGTAGTATACTAGTTACAGAATGAACAGCATATTGTATGTGCTGTGTTAGAGGTATGTTATGAATAACAAAATCACTGGAGCATTTACATATTTGTTTTCAGAAATCCTGGCAGTTGGATTTCACCATTCTGTGCCTCTTTGCCAGAATCACTAAACAGTGGTACATATGGCTTCTGAAGTACCATATGCCGTAGAAAACGTTAGCTGATGCCTATACTGATGCTACACGCTATAGTCTTTATTTAGATTTTTTTGCAGTTTTGAACAAAGAATATTAGATCTTGCAAAACATTGTGCAAGCAGTATGTAGTAGTACATACAGTAAAGCGTAATACATTGCACGCAAAGAAAAGCAAACTAAAAAAAGTGAAGAAACGGTGGTATTGTGAATTAGAATGCGCACGTGCCGAGAAACATATTAGATGGTGTGACATGGTTTTGCACAGCTGAGGCAGGAGGTTTTTTAGGGTTTAAAAGCAAAGAGTTGAGACAGAGCTCTGTGGATGTACAGATTTTGAATCATGTCCCAGTTCTAAGAGACATTCCCTGTTCCAGAAGGTACTTAGGCTTAAATTTAAGTACATGCCTAAAATACTTTGAGAGTGAAGGACGCACGTGCGTGAGTGCTTTTTTGCACGGAGCCCTCATTGTAGGAGCAGCGATAACTCTGTTCTCTTTGACATAGTTGTCCGAAAATAGTGACAGTGAACACAGTTTTACTAAGTCATGTGAGAGAAACCTTGAAAATGAAATGTAGTTTCAAACACAATGACTGCCAAGTCCCACCTGAAATTAAAAAACAGAACCAGGCTTTTATTTTGATGACAGTTTTAAAATGCATTTTTTCCCCTCCATCTTGACAGCCCTAATGATTGCTGCGTGCACATAGCTGCTGTCAACGGAAACGCCAAACCCTGAGGGGAGCCTGATGCCGGTCCTGTGGAGCACCGGGAGCAGCTGAAGAAGAAATTGGTCTTGGGGCGGGAAGGAGAGAGCAAGGCGATGATACCTGCTACCACAACTCTCGGCAGTGCTCTGCTCTGCCTTTCCTCTCTCTTCTGACTCCTCTGCGTGGAGACCGCTGCCTCACGAACGCTTAACTTGAGGCACCGCCGCAGTAGATCAAATGGGATTGCTCGCTTAGTTAAGTAAAGGTATAATATTTGGAGATGGGGGAAGAAGCAGCGCATCTCTACGGCTCGGTTTGGTTCCCGCTCTTAAAAAGCACCCAGTTCCCGTGCCTGAGGATGCTACGTTAAGGGATTGACGCAGCCCGAGCCAAAAGTATGTTGGTGTTGTACAGCATGTCTGTTTAAACCATAAAAAGTAGGAGATTGGGGGAATAACTTAGAATTTGCAGACATTTGCTTGGGGCCAGCCAACTAACCTGAACAGAAACAAACCCAGTGCAGAAGCAAAAAAAAAAAAAAGAAAAAAAAAAAAAGGTGGCTAAAGCTCCACCCCACATACACCCTGAGCAGAGGGTCTTCCCGGGGATGTGGGAGCAGAAGGCTACCAAGACGAGGGCTTACAACTGAGCCTGTACCGCAGATGGCCGGGCAGGGGAAATGAGGGGAGCCGCAGGCACCGGCTACGGGAAGACTTGTCGGATGAGATTTGGGCAGAGCACGCGTGGCGTTACAGATGGGCGCCGTCACGGTGCAGCATGCTAACGTGGGTGTGGTCCTGGGGAGACCTAATGGCGCGGTTAGTGGCGGAGAGGCCGATGCTGGGGGAAAAAGCCCGTACTGCCTTGATTGACAGAAAGAAGTAGAAAAGGCAGTGTGAGCTACCAGTGGTCTTTCACGGTTTGAACGAAAGTAGTGAAAGATTTAAGATACTGAGGCTGTCACAGCAATTCATCTGTGAGGCAAGGACTGTATTGCTCTTGTGTGTAGGTAGCACTTTGCACATTTTATGAACCACTATGTAAATGAATGGATGTAAACAGAAATAGAAGTAGGAGTCGAAGCTGAAGGAAGGCAGAGGGATGAGGGAAGCTTTTGCTGAGCACCTACTGGAGGTTGCTTCCTGGATTGACTGAAAATCAAATACTGGCTCACGTTCAAATGTCGCTAGGTGGTTGTAATTTTATGTAAGTAATAAAAGGGGAAGATGAACATCTTTACGTCCATCTCATTGCAAGGTGTTTTACTTGCTTGTAGGAACAAGGACCTTTACAAGACCCCTGAACAGAGGGAAATGGAGCCTCTCTTCCCAGAGCAAGATGGTAGTAGCGGTGCTGAGCAGGTGCTCCTTGGTTCCATCTTTGGCCTCGGCATCACTCAAAGGAGAGCACGGTGAGTGCCCAGGCTGCCCCAGTTATGCAGCTGCCATTATTAGGCTGTGAACCAAAATGTCAAAACCAGCACTGAGCCCACTAAGTCACTAACGGGGAGGTTTGTCCAGATTGCAGCTGGTAGATCCCCAGAGAGGAAGGACAACCTGACTCAGGTTGACGATGGAGCAGGTACAGTGCAGCTGGTTCCCCTGCGCAGGCAGCCGGTTGTTCCTGAAGCGGCTGGGTGGGAGGACGGTTCTGGGCTTGGTGCACCCAGACAGCTGAGAGGTGGGTGCTGCAGACCTGCCCTGCCTCCCCTTTCTCTGGGGTTTAGAAGAGCTCACACACAGGAAATCTGCCTCAACGTTGCTTGGGTTTATCTCCCCCCCCAAAAAAAGGCACACTAAAATAAGGAAGAAAGCCTCTGCACAACTTGGTTCCAATGGCATCCCAAAGCCTGCCCTGGCAGCTTCACTGTTGAATTTCAAACCATCCTCATGGATTGCAAGAGAGGTGTGACACTGACATGTTCACAGGCTTGAGTTGCTTTCCAGGCTCTCTTGACTTGTAGTCTCCCTGTGCTGAAGGTGTTGTGTATCCTTTATGGGCACAAACGGGCACGATTTGCTGGATTAGTCTCAATACTTGTCCTTTCGGATAGCATCCATCACTGTGTCTGCCCTGTGGTTTGGAAAGGGGTTAATGCTTTCCCTTCGTAAACCTCGACTCGCGGTACATCTCCCGTGTGCTGCAATTATTAAATGACACTTCACAACTTCATCTGCTCTTCTGCTACATCTGCTTGCTGCTCCCATGTGCAACCTCGCTCAGTCCCAAACATCTAAATGCATTGTTTCCTCTGTTTCTCCTGCCAGCATGGAAAGAAGCCATCCCTGAAGCGGGATTGCCTTTGAGCTGGCAGCAGACGAGTGATTGGCATTGGGCATTACTGCTGAAACTCTGGCAGGCAGTTTAGCAGAGAACCTTGGCTAATGAATGTCATCCACACCTAGCAGATGTGCCGCTGGCTGCTGTGCCAGATTTTTGACATAATACAGTGCTGCTGGACATGACAGTGCTTGGGAGAACCTACGGGGTGTAACTTGCACCTTCAACATAGCATTCAATTTTTGCTCACAGTTTTGCAGGAGAGAAACAAAACGTGCATGAGGGAAGGTGATGCAGTGGTCTGTTATGCTCCTCGCCTGTGTTTTTTATCGGTACAAAAAATCATATTTGTCCTGGTTTGCCTCACATGTGAGGGGACCTTAAAAAAAAGGGGGGGGGGGGAGCAAAAAACCCTGCAATACCCTTTTTTCTTATTTTTTCAGCACAGGCTACAGCTGGTCCCTCCTGTGTCCTCAGGGCCCGTGCCTGGCCCTGCCAGGGTGGTGGTCTGCACCGGGCAGGGCTGCGGGTGGTGATGAGCGGGGGGGGGGGAAACGACGAGTAGGGGAGGTGTAATTCCCCCCGCACACCACGCCTCCGGGCGCCGGGTTTGCTGCAGGGAAGGTGCATGGGACGGAAATCTCGCCGCCGGCAACATATTCGGTTTATTCTTTCCTCTCCTGCCCTCCATCGGAGGGAAGGTAGCATTTACCCTGCGGAGCAGCTACCCTTGCGGGAGAAAGCCGGCGGGGGGTGGGGAGAGGGGGGGGCGGGCAGCGGGCTCCCCCAGTCTCCTCGGGCCTTTCCCCCGTCCAGAGCCACAGCGCTCGGTGTCAGCCGCGGGAGCGGTCATCGAAGCGGGCAGGGGACGGGACCGCCTCCCCGCGCCACATCTGCCCCCTAATCCCGGGAGTAATCCCGACCAGCGGTATTATAGCGGCGGCCGCTAATCCCAACCCGCTGCCGCATCGGCTGTGCGTGGGTCCCTGTGCCGGTGCGGCTCTCCTCGGTCCCAGGGGAGACGTCTCCGTGCAAGACGGGGGGCGAGCCCACCGCCGTGATGCGGCGGGGATTTTTCGGCCAAACACTTTGCTCTTTCGGCATCAGATAACTCGGTCATTAACGCGCTAATTATCCGACGGTGCGTGCGGGGGAGGAGGCGGGAGAGGGGCGTAGAAAGGGGCGGGGGGGGGGTGCATGCTCCACCCGGGCCGGAGGATGCTGTCCCGGCCGGGGTTTATGCACTCCCCCGCCCTGGTCAAGTTACCTGCCCGTCTGTGGCCCCCTCCTTGCTTTTGCGGCTTCGTTCAGGACTGTCTTTCATCGCCTCGTAACTATAACCTGTACCGTTGCTTTTTATTGCTGTAGCCAAGGGAAAAGCGCGGATGGGGGGAGCGGTGAGTTTCCCGCCCCGGAGGAGAGGTATCCCCAAAACCCCTTTCCGGCTGAGCCCTTCCCCTTCCACCCTTGCTGAGTGCTTGCCGCCGGCTGGACCCGGTGTCCCGGGGCTGCCGCCTGCACCGGCTGCCTTTCGAGATTTGTCGTTCAGATACGTTTAGCGGCGAGGGAGGGCGGGGGTTGTTGTTCCCCCCTAGCCGGGTGAAAGTCAAGTTCAGCGCAGCGTTGCGGAGTCGAGCTGCTTGGGATGCTTTCAGGGAGGAACGGGGGGAGGTGTGTGTGTGTGGGGGTGGCGTCGGTGCTGGGTATATCGTATGAAAATAAGAAATGCTCTGGTGGCATGAGATCAGGCAGCGATCCGCGAGTGTAATGCAGATCGCTTTGCTGCTCTTCCCGGTTTTTTCCTCGGTCTCTTTATCTTTCAATTGAAAACCAATTAAAGGTTTCTATAAATCTGTTAGCATCCCTTTTACATGGGGCCCTCTGATGCCTGCTGTATTGCCCCTTAGATGCCTCTTCCTTTTTTTGTTTTACAATTGTTGTATCAATATAATGCTTCCTTTCTTTCTCTGTCTCTATAGATACAGATATACAAGGCAAACTAAAGGTTTCGACTGCTATTCAGTGCCTCCTCATTTGTCCCGGAGCCGTAACAGTGGTGCCCTTTCTCTTCTGGCCGCTTTTCCCTGCTTCTGGAGGAGCAGTTATGGGAGAAGCAGATGGCTACTGATTGGGTGAGCTTTGTGGCTTTAATACTGAATACTTTATGGAAAAGGACTTTATCATGCTTGGTTGGTCAGAGGAACAACGGGATGAGATTTATGACTAGAGAAAATAAATCTTTTTAAGTTTCAGGCTCCTTCACACACCCCACGTCAAGTCACTGTAGCAGTGCTGGAGCTGAAATCCTCTGCATTTTTTCTCTTTTTCTTCTCTCCCTCCCCCTCTGTCTGTCTGTCCTTTCACTGCTCTCCCCACCCCCTCTCTGCCCGGGTTTAGCAAACCTCTGCAAACTTTAAGGTCTGTCACTCACTGGAGCGGCGGAGGCCTCCGCAGCCCCGCAGGCTGCGGTGGGGAAGGGAAAGACGGTCCCCGGATGCAGATCATCCGCCTCACGGGAACACGCCGGTCGGTCAGCTCCTGCCAAGGCTTGTCCACGTATAACCGGGAAAGCAGCCACCCCGGGTCCCGGTGGGGAGTTCTGAGTGACGTCCTCACAAACCCGACAACGCTGAGGCTGCGCGGCCACCAGAGAGATGCCCGGGTGAGGCTGCCCGCCGCTCGCCGCAGAGCCTGGATCTCCCAAAGGAGAGGGAGCCCGGTGTTGCCCAGCTCCCCTGCACCCCACGCTGGGCAGCCGCCGAGCCAGGGGCCGAGGGACTATACCTGTCTGGGGAGCGGTTCTCCGCACCGTCCCCAGGTCGTGCCGGCGGAGGCTTGGCCCTCGCCGCCAGCCGCGACGCGTCAGCCATTGACTCTTGCTTTCTGCACGGTCTCATGGCGAAGGTGGAGGCTGACTGAGGGCCGTGCCACGGGGTGGGCTCCAGCCCCAGCGTGGGACGCTGGGGGTGGCACGCAGGGATGGAAAGGCCCGAGGCCGTACAGGAGGCTGAAGTGGATTTCAGTCCTATGGGGGGGGGGTTCCCTGCTTCCATTTCTCTCCTTTTCCTGTCCCATATAGCCTCTATCAGGCTCTTAAACATTTTGTGGATGCTAAAGCTAGGTGAAAGCTTTCCAGGTTTTAAACCTCAGTGCTAGTACCAGGTCAAGTAAAAGAGGAGAAACCGAAAGCTGTGGTTGAGGAAAAATAATTTTGAGATAGAAAGTCAGAAGTGATTTGGGGCTATATATCGGCCTCTATATTACAGTGGTGTGTTTTCTGGTCGCTTATTTAAAAAAAAAAAAAAAAAAAAATCTGTGACCCTTTGGTGAATATACGAATTGATATTTCTAACTAGGTTCTGCATTTGCTCGGAAAGAAGTACAGGGGAAGTTCAAGCACCATCAGGGGCTGAAGAAATAGTTGAGGTGCTTATGGCATCTCTGAATTGTGACAAAACTGGGTAGGGAAGGGACACGGAGTCTCACTGTGGCTGCCTGAGGCTCCTGGGGGAGCAGGAGTGTTTGCTCCTTTTTTGGAGCGAACCACAACCAAAGCTGGCATCTGGCAAAAAGCGCTTTACAGTTTTGTAGCACAGCGGTGACTTGACGTGGGAGTCCCAGGCGCCGCTGCAAGCATCGATGAGATGTGACCGAGGGGTCGACAGAAATAGGAAGGGATGGCGACCGCGGGCTCGCTCGGAAGCTGAGCTGGAAACGAAATAGGACGCACGTTGCCGGAGCGCCTCGGCCCTGGCGGGAGCCCGGTGGTGGCGAAACGTCCGGCTGGTTGTGGGGCTGAGGAGTTCCAGAAGGATCCCTGTGCCTGCTTGGAAGGAGTAACGGTGGGAGAAATACCGTTTTTCCATGCTGCCGTTTGCTCGCCTGCAGCGTGGCGGCGATGCTGCTGACGCCCCGGAACGGGACCTCCTGAGGAAAGGCGCCGTCCACAAGACTGGTAACAGTTAAATGCAAAAAGGATGATTTGTCATTCAGCGGAGGCCCCGATTTATTTCCGCTATGGAGGCCTAGCTGCCGTGTTTGTCTCGGGGCAAGGGAACTGTTCTGCCAGTGTTTCTTCAGGCACCAGGAAAACTCGTGGCTCCACGTTTCGAGTCGCTTTTCCGTTCCGCCTCGCGTGCTCCCCCCGAGGACTGCAGGGCAGCCTCGCGTCAGATGGCAGCGGGCGGAGACGGGCGCGAGGCAGGTTTGGGCGTCCCTTCGTCCCTCCTCCCAGCGGTCCCCCGGCACCGCCTGAACGATCGTGACTGGGCTAGTGTGCTTCTGAGACCTCGTGTATTTTATTAGCCGTTTTATTTGACGGGTGACTTTATAGTAGAGTTACCTGTGAGCGGAATCTTGGCTGTGTACGCGTCCCCTCAGGGGAGTAACCGTACATCCGTAGGCCTGGCGCGTGTCACGACTTTGAGGCAACGTTTCCCAAGAGGTGCAGGAGTGTTTCTGAGCGCAGGTTGCGCGGCCTCACCTCGTCCCTTTCCCTCTCACCCTCTTGGGTGAAATCTGAAGAGGAGAGAGACGGTTCTCCCAGCGCAGCCGGGAGGGTGCCCTGACATCCTCGGAGAGACAGATCCTCTGTCCTTTGCGGCCATCCCCACGGTTACTCATCACGGGCAGAAAACTGGCACTTCCCTCCAAGAAGTTAAGGGATATGAGTGGTCAAGCATCATCACCCCGCCGGCCCCTTGACCCCCACAGCCGCTCTGTCGTGCCATCGGGGTCCCGGCCGGGGAGCGGCAGAGCCCGGGCCGCGCGATGGGGCCTGGACGGCTGCGGGTCCCCACGTGTCTGTTGGACTCTGGCTGGCCTGTCCAGCCCCCCCGCCTCGTGCCCAGTCCCAGGGACTCCCCTTCCCCGGGAGCCGTTTGTCGGCGGGCACCTTCGTACCGGGCCGGTACCTGGAGCGGGTGTCGGAGGCACCGGGTGCTGTGGGGCCAGGGCTGCGCTTTTGGGGGGCTGGAAGCAGCGGGGAGGTGGCGTTGGGTGGCTAGCTGCTTGGACGCTCTGTGGGAAGGCGGACGGAGCTCCTCGGCCCAGGTTGCCCTTGGCTCTCCACAGGAGGTTTTCTGGAAGAATAAACATACATAACATGCCTACACGGAACGCGGTATTTTGCATGTGGTTTACAGGAGGCGGCCGGCAGCGTTCGCAGGGCCCTGCAGGGCAGGCAGGGCGCCTGCAGGGCGCCCCGAGGCCTCGCCGGGCTGCGGTTGGGGCTGGCGGCGGCGGAGCCGCTCTCTCCGCGGTTAGGGCCGGGCAGAGCCGAGCCCGGCCCGCTTCGCCCCGCCTGGCGCCCCGACCCGCAGCGGGGCTGGAACGGGATCGGGCCCGGGCGCACCTTCCCCGTTGTCTCGTCCCCCGTCCCCGCCGGAAAAATCCCGGTGCGGCTTTTCGCTGAGCCCGTGGGGAGCACCTGCCTTCCAAATCCGCGGACTTCGATGCCTCCCGCTTTGCACGGCGGGCTTCCCAGCGCCGCAGGCAAGAGCCCGGTGCCGGGGTCTGTTGGGGTTTGCTGTGGGCGCTCCCCGGTCGTGGCACTTGGAAGCATAAACTTAAAAGGAAAGAGTCCGCGTACATAAAAGTGTTGTTCTGCGGGGCCGAGGCGACGCTGTTGCCTGGGATTCACTTTTACGGTAGCATCCGAGGCTGAAAAATGCTCATAAATGCCGCTACGGTCCTTTTTAGTATCGGGGAATTTCGGTAGCTAGGATAATGTCGAAGCGATTTCGAGATAGTTCACGTACCGTGGTGTCCCTTAAAATACTCGCGAATAAAAATAACGGGTAGCTTTTCTTTCCTTCCCTAGTAAGGATAGTCTTTCGGACAATTTATATCATACGGAGAGAGCTGCAGCATTTAAAAAAAAAAAAAAAAAAGAAAAACAGGAAAAAGGGGGAAAAAAACCCACAACCCTTTGAAGCAGGAATTGAGATCCAAATTTTTACAGGCTCCCATATTTTTAATGTTATGAGAATCTCCGTTTTAGGAGACGCTGTGTTTTGTCGAATTAATAAGATAAATGTTGAAAGCATATTATATGCAGCCTTTAATCCTAATGCAAGGAAAATCGTAATTATGTAGAGGATAAGTGAATTTGAAAGCCAAACATCAGCCCGCTCTCTGATTACAAACAACGCTCCGTTCGCCTCTGGAAAACGCTTTGTCTCTTCTTTTGTTCAGTTTAGGGGCTTTAAATTTCTTTCTTTTTTTTTTTTTTTTTTTTAATCTGTTGTGTATCTGAAATGACGGCGATAAGGGAGGAACCGGTAAACACTTTTCCGTGCGGTAAAAACCTTATTTTGGCATAGACAATCTTCGGATGCTTTTGCTTACTAGATCTGCGTGCGTGTCCGTAAATACGCGAGCTCCGCGTGTGCGGGGGTGCGAGCCCGTGCGTTGCCCCCGCGCCCCGGGAAAGGCGAGGTCTGCGGCGGGCGGGGGCAGCCCGGTCGGGGCCGCCCCGCCGGCGGCGCCGTCCGTTCCGGACCGCGCAGGGACACCGGCTCGAGGAAGGCTCCGGCGCGAAGCCCCTGAGCCGTCCGCCCCCGCTGTCCGCCGGGCGCCTTCCTCGCCTCGGCCCCCAACAGCCCAGAAGGACCGAGCGTGCGGAGCAAGGCGGGCGTTTAATCCTCCGCTGCACGAGCATCCCGGCCAGCCTTTATCCCGGCGAGGAGGGATTTCGTTCGTGCGTCTGAGGGCTCCCCCCTGCTCGGCAGGTGAGAGGGCAGAGCGGGAAGGCGGCGGCCGGGATCCCGGTGCCGGGCGGAGCGGCCGTCGGGCCCCCCCGGCTCCCCGCCCCGCACCCCCTGCCAGGCTGGGTCGGAGCGGCGGCCCCAAACGCGTACGCTGCCACGGGAAAGCGTCGGGGTGGGATGCGCCCCGTCCCGCCCCAGCCTTCCCCCCCCCTCCCCGCAGGTGCCCGGTGGCGGCGGGGCCAGGTGAGGGGCGGGCGGGCAGGCAGCGAGCGGTCGGACCCCGAAGGGGTTAAAGGGAGGGGACGTGGGCTGTCACGCGTCATTGGGCAGATTATGTGCAGCAAACAAAAAGTGTGTGTCTGTGTGCCAGTCACTCACTGCATCGGGTCCATCTGCACCGCTCGCCTCCCTGGCCGCCTCCCCGCTTCGCCCGCCCGCTCCCTGCCGCCGCCCGCGCTCCGGCCCCCGGCCCGCCGCCTCCCCGGCCATGGAGCGGCACTGATACAATAGCGCAGGGGGCAGCGAAGGCAGGAGTCCGTCTTTGTGCCACTCGTCGGGGCGAGGATTATATTCCCACTCTCCCTGGTGAGTACCCGCGGAGGGGCCCCGCCATCCCCCAGCGCCTCCGCCGCCCGGCCCAGCGCCCGGCCGGGGGGAGCTGCGCCCCGCCTCGCCGGCGGGGTAGCCCCGGAGGAAGGAACAATGCCGGGAGATGGCCGTGCCGGGGGCCGGGGCGCGGCGGCCCTGCCCGGGATGCGGTGCCCGGCGGCTCCGGCTCCGGGAGCGGCCCCGGCGCCGCCAGGCCCGGACAAAAGGCGGCCGGGGGAGGCAGCGCCGCGGGGCCGGGAGGAACCCGGGGAGACGGGGAGATGCGCGGCCGTAGGGAGCCGTGCGAGGCTCGGCGAGGGCGGGTGGAAAGTTTGGCGGGGGCCGCTCGCTGCCGTTTGTTTCGTTTGGCGAAAAAATCCCTTCGGGGAAGGGATGAGCCGGGCAGCACCGTAACGAGGAGGGCGGCGGGGAGGAAGCGAAAGCGCCCTCCCCGCGGCCCTCGTTCCCGGGGGGGGGGGGGGGGGCCGGGACCCCCGCCGCCCACGCCGCCGGTTCGGGGGGTGGGGTGGGTTTGAAGTTCCAGGGGGCGCGGGGGCCCCGGTTGTCTCCCGAAATCGGGGGGGGGGGGAAGGTGACTCGGCGGGGCCGTGCCCGGTGCGAGCGGCCTCGGGTGTAAATAGGCGCACCCAAAGAAACACAGATTTATTCTCGAGCGAACCCAAAATGAATGCTTTCGATGCCAGATGGGGTGGGGGTAAAGCAGCCTTACACTAATCGGGTCGGAAAGGGCAAAGGCACCCGCAGCCCTGCGCGCAGCTCCTTCCCGGGCCTCGGCATCGCGGACCGCGGCGGGAGGCGCGGGTAGATCGGCGGCCGCCGTCCCGCTGCCCGCACCCTGCCCGCCTCGCCTCTGCCTGCATCCGTCCTCTCGCACAACACGGGAGCCAGAGCTCACCCTCCTCTATAAATAAGCGTGTCGAGGTAAAAATAATTACCTCTGCTTGCTGCTTTTAATTAAAGTCTCGGAGGGAAAGTGCTGGATTATGGTAATGAGCAGACATACGTTCCCTCTTGTCGAGCCGAGCGAGAGGTGAGCTGACATGCAATCGGCGACAATGACAAGCCACTTGAAACCCATTCGCTCTGCTCCTCTGTCACAGCCCGGAGACCGGCCCGGCTCCTCTCTTGCAGGGGCCCCGGGGCGGCGGGACAGAGAGCCCGTTTCCCCGCCTCGGGCAGAGGCCCGCGCACGGCTGCCCCTTTTTTGTCCGGCTCCTGCCCGTGACCGGATCCGGCCGCTGGGTTTCCCCCCTCGCGCCTGCCCGGTTGCTGCCCGTAGCCGGCTCCCGTCGCGCTCGCAGCCGGGCTCGCTGATAAATAAATCATCGCGACAGCTTCTCCGCACCTCGCCTCCCGCTCGCGGAGCTCCTCGCCTTCTTTAATTTTTTTCCAGACCAACGAAAGTGCTCACCTGCCTCTTTTTTTTTTTTTTTTTTTTTTGTTAATTGTATTTTCCTATTTTATTTTGTTTTTCCCGGCGGGTCGCGGCCGCATCTCCGCGCAGCGCTGCGGCGGGGCCCCGCCGCGCTGTAACGTCTCCGCTTCGCCCCTCTCTCCGCCGCAGGCATGGAGGACGCCGGCGTCCAGAGGGGAATATGGGACGGGGACGCCAAGACGGTTCAGCAGTGCTTGACTGACATTTTCACCAGCGTTTACACCACCTGCGACATTCCGGAAAATGCCATTTTCGGACCCTGCGTTCTGAGCCACACGTCTCTCTACGACAGCATTGCCTTCATCGCCCTCAAGTCCACCGACAAGCGCACCGTCCCCTACATATTCCGGGTAAGAGCCGCTCATCTGCGGGCGCGAAGCCGCTCGCCCCGCAGCCGGGGAGCCGGCACGCCGCCGCCGCTCGCCCCGCCGGCCGGTGTCCGCGCGCATCCCCGCCGCGGAGCGCAGCCTCGGCGGGCCGCCCGCTGCTTGCCACGGCCCCGCCGGGCCGGGCGGGACCGTCCGCCGCCGGGATGCTTTCCCCCGCCGCCGGCGAGGGCACAGCCGTTCCCCCGCCGCTCCTGCCGGCTTATCGGCCCCATCCCGTCGGTCCGTGTCCGTTTATTAAAACGGGCTTTGCAGGTGGATACGTCGGCGGCCAACGGCTCATCCGAAGGGCTGATGTGGCTGCGGCTGGTGCAGTCGGCGCGGGAGCGGGAGGAACAGAACCTGGAGGCCTACATTAAGAGCGGGCAGCTCTTCTACCGCTCCCTGCGCCGCATCGCCAAGGACGAGGAGCTGCTGGTGTGGTACGGCAAGGAGCTCACGGAACTGCTGCTGCTCAGCCCCGCCCGGGCCCCCGCCCGCAGTAACGGTGGGTGCCCCGCGCGGCCGCCCCGCGCCCCCTTCCCACGGCCTCGGGTGACTAGGGGCCGCCGTGGCGGGGTGGAGGGCGGGAGGCTGGGCGGGGATCCCCGCCGGGGCTGAACCGGGCGGGGGGGGGGGTGGGAGGCGGCTCCCCCATCCCTTCCCCTTAATCCCCTGTGCAAGCGCCGTCGCCGGCCCCGGCTGACGGTGCCCCCGTCTCCGTGTGTCCCGTCCCGCGTGTGCCTGGCCGCAGGCTCGCCGCCCTTCGCCTGCCCCGAGTGCAGCCAGCGCTTCCAGTTCGAGCTGCCCTTCGCCGCCCATCTCCGGTTCCGCTGCCCCAAGAGGCTGCACGGCCCCGACACCGGCCCCGCCGCCGAGGCTCCCTGCGGCAAGGACGGCACCGGCAAGGAGCAGGAGGCCGGCAAGTACTGCAAGCCCGGCGGCCCGCTCCACCACCCCTTCCCCGGGGCCGACGGCGGCAGCGCCGCCGCCAGCACCAAGCCCTCCACGGACTTCCACAACCTGGCGCGGGAGCTGGAAAACTCCCGCGGCGGGCACGGCGGGTCCCCGGGGCGGCCGGCGCTCCCCGACGGCGGCCCGGAGGCGTCGGCCGGGAAATCCAAGCGGCGGTACCCCGAGGAGGAGGAGCGGGGCCCCGGGCCTGCCGCGCGGGGCCGCTTCCCGGCGGAGCGGCCGGGGCTGCCCTCGGCGCCCAAGGAGGAGCCGGTGTGCGCCCCGCAGCAGCAGTACCGGGCGGCCGGCTCCTACTGCGGCTTGGAGGAGGGTGGCCGCCTCTTCGCGCCGCCCAGCCCGGAGACGGGGGAGGCCAAGCGCAGCGCCTTCGTGGAAGTCAAGAAAGCGGCCCGGGGCCCCGAGCCCGACGGAGGCGGCCCCGAGGAGGGCCAGGAGCGCGCCTCCCCCGCCGCCTCGGGGGCGGGCGGCGGGGAGTCGGGGCTGTGCCCTCGCGGCGGCCCCGGGGGACCGTTGGCCGCCCGCCTGGAGGGGGGCAGCCCGGCGCGGGGCAGCGCCTTCACTACCGTGCCCCAGCTGGGGGCCGGCGGCGGCCCCGGCGGCGGTGCGGAGGAGCGGAAGAGCGCCTTCTCTCAGCCCGCCCGCTCCTTCCCCCACGTCCCGCCGCTCGTGCTGGGCCAGAAGCTGGGAGGGCTGGGCGAGCCCTGCCCCGACGGCGCCGCCGCCCCCGCCCGCCTCTACGCCGCCGAAGCGCTGGCCGTCAAGCTGCCGGGCGGCGGGGAGGCGGCGGGCGGCGGTGGCGGTGGCGGAGGGGGGGGCGGCGGCGGGGGACTGCCCAAGCAGAGCCCCTTCCTTTACGCCACCGCCTTCTGGCCCAAGAGCTCGGCGGCGGCGGCGGTGGCGGCGGCGGCGGCGGGGCCGCTGCAGCTGCAGCTGCCGTCGGCGCTGACGCTGCTGCCGCCGTCGTTCACCTCGCTGTGCCTGCCGGCCCAGAACTGGTGCGCCAAGTGCAACGCCTCCTTCCGCATGACCTCGGACCTGGTCTACCACATGCGCTCCCACCATAAGAAGGAGTACGCGCTGGAGCCCCTCGTCAAGCGGCGCCGCGAGGAGAAGCTCAAGTGCCCCATCTGCAACGAGTCCTTCCGCGAGCGCCACCACCTCTCTCGCCACATGACCTCGCACAACTAGCGGGGACCCCTCACACCCCGGGGACACCCCCCCCCCCTCGCCCGGCCACCCGCGGAGGGCAGCGGCCGACCGTCGCTTTCTTTCCTTTCCTTTCGATGCACGCATTTTCACTTTCCGGGGAGGGGCGGGGAGGGCAGCAAGGGAGAAGAGGAGGAGAAGAAAAAAGGGGGGGGGGAAGAAAAAAGAAAAGAAAAAAGAAAAGAAAAGAAAAAAGAAAAGAAAAGAAAAGAAAAAAGAAAAGAAAAGAAAAAGAAAAAAAGAAGAAAAGAAAAAAGAAAAAAGGAAAAGAAAAGAGAAAGAATAAAAGCACCGGGGGAAAAAAAAAAGAAAAAAAAAGCAAATTACTTAAAAAATACATTTTTTAAAATGTCATATATTGCAACATATTGATGCATTTGTCATACGTTTCTACTTAAATTATTAAGCACTTATGGTTTAGATGTAATAATAATTATATGTCAGGGTAAATTTTTATTTTAGATATAAAGCTAAAGGCGGGGAGGAGCGCGGCGGGGCCGGCGGGGGCGGCGGGCCGGGGTCCTGCATGCACCGGGCGCCTCCCGCCCGCCCGGCCCCCGCCGCCCGCGTCCCTTTTACTACAGAGTGTCGCTTGGTGCCCGTGAAATGGAGTCTCGATAGTTCCGTGTTACCTTTCCTTTTGGGGATTTTTTTTTTTTGTTTTGGTTTGGGGTTTTTTTTGTTTTGTTTTGTTTTGGTTTTTTCTTCCCTTCCCCCTCTCGAAAAGATTTATTAAACTTTATAGTTTATCTGGGTATGTTGGATGCTTTGACAATAAATGACTTTATTTTCTTCAAGGCACCTGGACGTTAATCGATGCCGAGGGGGTGGGCGTCGGGGAGCAGGGCAGCCCCACGGCTGCGAGGCGGGAGCGGTGCCCCCGGCCGGGCCGGGCTGGGCTGCGTGGTCCGGGGCTGCCGTGCCGGGGCGGAGGAGGGGAGACCGTGCCGCATTTCCTCTCTGCTCTCCCTCCCTTCTCTCCTTCCTTCCTTCCTTCGGCCTCTCTTACGTCCGTTCGTCCTTCTGTCTGTATCTGTTCATCGTTGGTTTCACCCGCATTTTGTTGACCCTTTATTTCTCTTTTTTTCTGTCTTTCCTTCTTTCTCTTTCTTTTGTCTTCCTCTCCTGTTTTTGTTTCTTTTTTTTTTGTTGCCCTTCTGTCTTTCTGTTTTTTTCTCTTTCTGTCTCTAACTCTCTTTTCCTCTATTTCTCTTTTTTTTTTTTTTTGTTTGTTTGTTTTCCTTTTCCTTTGTAGCTCCTCTCGGGCCTCCCATTTGCTCCGTGCCACACACCCACCCCACCCCTGCAAGGAGCCTTTATTGCCCCCCATCTTTACGAGGGCTGTGCGCGGTTCCCAGCTTACAGGGTGCTGGGAGCCCGGGCCCTGACTGTGGGCAGAGCCCCAAGAGTTGCACAAGGCCTGGGGTGACAGGGCCCAGTGGAGCCCCCAGCCCGGGGTGTCCTGGGGCAGGGAGTGCTTGGGTCACGTCTGCCCCAGCGTGTTATTGGGGTGATGGGACCACAGGCAGGGACACACAGGAGGGATTAGGAAAGGGGGATCCTCCCCGGGCACGGGGGGACAGCCTAGTCCTATGGGCACCACCTGCAGTGGGCGCAAGGGAGAGCACTAGCTGACGCGGCAGCTTGGCGATGTGTTGAAAACCAATTTCCGCACGCAGGCTGGTGTAACTCTGGCAAGCGGCAGGTGTCGCAGGGACGAGGTTGCGTGTAGCTCGCTGGGTCCCTGCCGGGGAAAATATCCCAAAGCAGGAGGTATGCGAGGTGGGAGCCCAAGTCAGACCTTGGAAGTCCCGCAGCTTTGTGCAAATGGGGCTCAGGGTACCGCGAGCGTCTGCTCCGGTGTGTTTTGGAATTTTCCATGAAGTACCGGGACCTGCTGCAAGGCTTTTACAGCTTCAGGGAAAGTGGGCTGGAGCTTCAGGTAGGACATGTTTAAAAACTCTGCCAGCTATGAACCGCCTCGTCTCTTCCTGAGAAGAGCTGAAGCTGATAACCGGCATGGCCCACCCGTACTTCAGAAGACCACCGGTGGGTTCCTAGTATGAAGGTGGTGTCAGAGTCTGGAGGTTTTTCCCCCCATACAGTACATTTTCTGTTCTGATTACTCTCCTCAGCTACTCGTAGGTTGTGCTGGAATCACTTCCCCTGAGCTCTGATGCTGTTCGCTCCATCAGCACGGTTGCCCTCGAGAGCCAAAACTTGCCTGGACACTGGACCTGTATGAATAACCCCCAAACCACGCAAGGTGCTAAAACGGCACCCTCTGACTGTCATTCATTGCAGTCACGACCACCTGTGGCTCCACCTGTAGGCAATTAATTGCGGAGGCGAGACCTGATTGCTCCCCAGGATTTTTCCTTAAAGGCAGTAACATCGGTGAGGTTACCCGCTTTGTGGAGGGCGTCTGGGTTTCTCCTCCTTGCCGCGCTGGCCTACCAGGTACTTTGCTCGTGGTCCGACAGGGGACGCGGGGCGGGCGGCCCCCCGCGGGCTGCGGGGATGCCGTGGGCGGTGCAGGCGGGCGGGCACTGCCATCTAGCGGGGCCGCCGCCGGGCCGAGCGCGGCGGCGAGAGCGGGGCGTGTTCGGCTGCCTCCCCGGGCTTGTCCTCGGGGGTGCGCGGTGGGCCGGGCCCCTTTCTCGGGGCAGCTCCGCTTCCCCAGCAGCCCTGGGCCTGCTTTCGGGGTTCAGCGCCTCCCTAGCGCCCGGGGAGGCGTATAAAGGAAGAACAAATGATGCTCTCCCCGGTTTTGTGCAGTCGCTCTTTGAGTCCTAGCGCTGCTGGAGAGCTGCTGCTTCACCTCCTTTGGCCCCTTGGTCTTGCCCATAGGCGAGCATTGCGGGAACTAGCTCGCAGCGGCGGGGTCTCGAGCATCTCGGCACATACAGCATCTCTCAAATTAAGTCCAAATACTTTATGACCTCTCATAGCCAAGCAGCTGCATGTGGTTCTGCCGTGGGCTGGGCTCCTCTTCTGCCCTGGCAGCACCCTGCAGCACCCTGCTCTTCCGCCCTTTCATTTTGACCCTGCTTGCAGTCACGGTGCTAAGTCCCCGAGCGTTGCCCGTCGGGTCTGTCTGGGCTAAGGGGGCCCTGCCTGCACGGGCAGCCCCTTAAAAAATATTGTCACGCAATGCACATGTGGCACAGCAGTGACCCTGCGCCATTACTGGTATACAAAGCTCACGCTGTTCCTCTGCACGAGTGGCAAAAATGTAGAGGGCTTGTGGGCAGGAAATCTAATCTAAGGCGTTAGACTTAACTTAGGCAAAATCCGATATCAGGATCGGAAAGGATAAATAAAACCTAACTGATGCTATCTGCACAAACAGGACTTCACATAATAAGGGTAGGCAACGACCTTAGTCCTGTACGGTCGTGTATCATACGAACAAGGGTGACGAGACTTGCCATTGGGGCTCAGAACTTGGCCGCAGCAGGTCCTTCGCTCACCAGAACCGCACTGGCTTTTCTCGGAGTCAGCGTGCCATTGCCCAAACGCTACTCTTTTTCCAATTACCAGTGCTACAGCGTGTGAAATAGGAAGGAAGGGGTCTCCTTTTTTTTCTTTTTTTTTTTTTAAAGGTCTTTCCCTGTCTGTGGGCTGATGCTGCGCGGCAGTGAGCGTGAGCGGCTGCTGCCTGTGGCAGGGCGGAGGCTGGCTGGGCTGCAGGACCAGCCGGCTTCCCCCCCACCCCCCTGCCCCGCATGGGATCCTCCCAGCATCACAGCCCAGAAAAGGCAGCGCAGATGCACGGCTTGGCCTTTTTTTGGGGGAAAATTGCCCCTGTGAGCCTGTGCCGGAGCGCATAGCTGCATCTGCCTCCAAAATCCATCACGAGAGGCGCATTTTTGACGTCCTTCGGAGGAGCGTGGCGCTTTGGGATTGAACAAGGGCACCCTTCGGCCTGAGCCTGCCCTGGCCCCCGTGCTGCCAGGGGAGCCTTTTGCCTGCTCCCTGAAGCGCTCAAGGTAAGGCTGCTCTGTCTGTGGCCGGGCCACACTGGAGGGGAATAAAAAAAAAAAAGAAAAAAAAAAAAATCCAACAAATGCTGTTACTGATGCTGTTACTGGGGTGCAGCGGGCAGGCTTGCACCAGCGGTAGTTACTATTAGGAAGCAGATGCGAATTACCTTTATTCTAACACGTGCCAGTGATAAACATGGGCAAAACTGTGACTTGGAGGTTTTTTTGTTTGGGGTTTGTTTTTTTTTTTTTTTGTGTACATGTCAGCTGTAAGGCAGCCACAGGCAGCAGACCTACAGTTCGCAAATCCCCGGGCTGAAGCAAAGACCGGCTGCCTGCCTTGGGGCCTGATCCTGCCCCCACCGAAGGCAGCGAGAACTTTGCCTGTGGCGCCACGCGGCAGCAGGTTCAGCTGTGGGTTAGCACGGGTGCAGCTGGACATGGGCAGCTGAACTCCGTAGCCGCATAGACGCGGGCTGAACAGAGCTGCTTTCACCCAGAATCTTTTCTTTAGGTCTGGACAGAGGTGTCCAAGTGAGGCTTTCGCAGGGGTCAGCCCCCTCCCGGTTCCCCCAGAGCGTTCTGGCCGCTCATGGCGAGCCCTCGGTGCGGTGCCTGCACGCTGCATCACAGCCTGCAGAGGTTGCCCAGAAAATCTCTCTGCTGGATTTCCTGCTAGGCATGAAAAAGCAAAGCAGTGTGCTGGCATGATGAAGGGATGAAAGCCTGCTGCCCAGTTGGTGACACCATTTGCTGCCGTTGTTCCCGAGTGGGCTCGGCTCCTCTTTGCAAGGTGTGTGTTGCTCACCTGTAATTGAGCAAGCTGTTGAGGTTGTACAAGCAGCTATTAAGATTTCATTGTCACACCCAGCTCTTAAAAATCAGTTATTTGGCTGTCAATAGCAAAGACAAGACCGCAGTCGTTTACTTGTATTTGAAATAATGCAAGCTATACGGTACTTGTTCTCTACTCTGGAGCCAAAACCGGGCCCTGCTGTTAAGGAATTATTTGGAGGGGGGAAAAAAATCTACCCAGTGTCGCGGGTTAACCCCAGCCGGCAACTAAGCCCCGCACAGCCGCTCGCTCACTGTCGTGTCGTGTAGACCCCCTGCCCCCCGGCAAGGAGGGATGGGGGAGAGAATGGGAAGGGTAAAACTGAGAAAACTCGTGGGTCCCAATAAAGATGGTTTAATAGCTAAAGCAAAAGCCATGCACACATAAGCAAAGTAAGGAATTGATTCCCCGTTTGCCATCGGCAGGCAGGCGTTCAGCCATCCCCAGGAACGCAGGGCTCCATCACGCGTTAACGTCGACTTGGAAAGTTGGACGCCGCTGCTCCAAATGTGCGCTCCCCCCCCCCGCCCCCCCTTCTTCTTCCCCCAGCTCTTATATGCTGAGCATGACATTGTATGGTATGTCGTCATCCTGCAAGCCTGCTGCCATCCCCTGCCTGCAGAAATGCTGTGGGCTGGCAGACCTGCACATAGGGACGTGCTGCGGGGCCAGGGTGCTACAGGGGAAACGGTGCTTAGACTTCTCTTAAATGAAACCTCTTGAGGCCTTGGCTCAGCCTTGCCCTTTCCCGGAGCTGCCTGCAGCCGTGGCCTCTCAGGAGCAGCAGCGTGCCAGGCTGGTGTTCTCTGGTGGCGAGGCGGCTTTTGTGCCCGTGGGGAAGTGGTGCATGTCACCTGGCAGCACCTGGGTTCCCCGCAGCACCTGGGTTCTCTTAACTAAATTAAACTGGTTTAATGCATGTGCTCCTAGTAACATATTCTTCTTCCAGCTCTGCGCAGAGCTGTTCGGGTGGCCAAGGCTTGCACCTTCTCCCAGGAGCGTGGACACCTCCCGGAGGGTGGGTGGGGCCTGTTCTCGCAAAGCGACCTGGGGCGCAGCCACCCCCCCCCATCGTGATGCAGGTGAGCCTCCTTCAGGCCACAAACCCTTATTGCAAAGGCTTTTTTGCAGGTTCCCGGAGTGGTGGGGGCTATGCTTCCCTGGGGAGCAGCTGGCCCCGGGGCACCCGTGTCGGCACGAGCGCCGGGGCACGGGGTCGTTCTGCAGTTCCCCGAGAGGCCGAATCCAGCATGCTATTGCTCTGCTAATACTGTGAAATGAACCTTCCTGTGAGTGAAAAAAACAAGTGATGTTGAAAGCCCAGCGTGCTTTCCCCACGAGGCCATCTGGTAGGGCGCTGCCGTAGCTTGGAACTGCTTGGCTCGGGACTGTCATCCCCATACTCGTACATCCCGTGGGACCCGGGGGTAGTTCCTATAAACATAGGGCTGGCAGAGCGCGCAGCGGCTCGGGTACGGCCAGGGCTACGGTTTCACAAGCAAGCTTGCTGAACAGAGCTTTGCCGGCTTGTTTTATGTCTTCTCACAGTTTACCTTGCATATTTTTAAGGGACAATTAAGTAGCACCTGGCTCATGTTTGGAGCGGGGAGCGTCCCTGCGGTGCAAAGCACGACCGTGTGTTACGCAGCAGATCGAACAGGTTCAGAAAGGCCTTTCTCTTCTTCGTATGAGAAATTTTACACTTATCCTCTCCGTTTGCTAGAAGTTTTTTCTGTAATGAAGCCATGAATAATTTAGGTAACATAACAATACCGTTAGGCTTCAGAAGCTGCTAGCGTGTACGTAAGGATTGCAATGATTATTCCAGGAAGTTGATTATTACACCTACGTATATATTTAGATTTAAGCCTTCCCCCCCCCCCCCCCCCCCCCCCCCCCCCCCCAAGTTATTCTACATGGGCACTTGGACTATTTGAAATTAATGTGTTAGGTTAAGGAATAGATGAAAAAGAAAACAACCCAAGACAATATAGTTCATGCTCACAGGACTACTTGAGAGTTTACTTTGTCAGGGTTTCATTGTGAAGATGAAAATATGCCACGTGTCATAAGGACAATATCTTGTGCGAGTCATTTCTCTGCCAACCAGGCCAGCCGGGCTATGGCCCTGATGGGAGCGCAGGAGTCCTCAGAGGCGAGCCGAAGGGCAGGAGCCCCCATCTCAGGCAGGGTAACCGTGTCCTATCCCCCATCAGGGAAAACAGGGAGTACAGTGGATGAGACTCAAGAGGGCTTGGCTGTCTCACAGTGCTTCCCAGAAGGGTCCTGAAGGTCCAGTGGAGGAGCGGGGTTGCCCCTGACAGCAGGTCTAGAGGACCGGCTGGGGCAAGTCCACCTGATAGGTGTTACCTTCTTGGGTAGCCTTTCCGATGGCCCTGCCCCATGGGAATTTGGGTTTTCGGGGATTTCTTCATCGGGATGGGGGGCGAGCAGGGGACGGGTCCCGAAGCGTGCAGGGGATGCTTGGCAGCCAGGGGAGCACCAGAAAAGCTGGTAGAAACTATCGAGATGGACACCACGGTCAAAATCTGGGAGGCGGGGCTTGCTGGCAAACCCCCGGGCATGGCCGCTTTGGGTGGGCATCTTGCCCCGAAACTGGCACGTGCTTTGTTCCCGCTCCTGGGCTGCTGTTGCACCCGGTGACCCTCACGATGAAGACTTTAAATGTTTCTGCGTTCACCTTAACTTAAGAGGCCGAAATGCCATACGGTCTCCTCGACCTGAATGGAGAACAGACATTTCCCGGGGGCTGATCCTCTGGCAGCTGCAGCCTTTACAGCAAGACGCAGAAAGGGAAATCCTCCTCAAATGAGGTGGCTGTGCCTCTGTATGTGCCTCAGCCGTGCTGATATATAAGGTCCGTTGCAAACATCACGGGAGAGGTTCATAACCCCCTTAGGTCCTTGTCTTGCTCGTGGATTTGGGTTTAGAGTCAGCATATTCATGTAATTAAATAAACAAGATGAGCTGGGTAAGTGGAAGTCATAGGTTTTTACCAGGCCCACCGCTACAGCTGGAAGAAGTAAAAGAGCTTTTGAGCTCCCTGACCCTCCTTCAGGTACGTGTATCTATATATAGGGCTGTCTATATGTACACATTTATACGTAAACATGTGTGTGCATATATATGTGTGTGTGTGTGTATATATATATGTGCTGATAAATAGTTTGAAATTGCAGTAATGTTGTGAGATAATTTCTGTTCGCACCAAACTGTGCCAGGTGTCAGTCAGGCTGGCTACGGCCCCTTAAGTGCGTGTCTTTCCCTGCGCCCCCGACCTTCAGCTTCCTCTGAAGGCGAAGGTCACCGTCCTGCATGCCACCCGCTCTGCCTCCTTCCTGCCGAACTCGATCCCTGGGCGCGCAGCCCGGCTGAGCCCGCCGGCCGGAGCCGCCTCCGGTGACTGCCGCGGACCGTTTTCTGCGTAGGGTTTAGGGGGAAAACACAGATTTGCGAGAGCCGTAAGGGCACGTAGGTGCAGAGTTTGGGCCGGGTGCTGAGCGGGGCGAGTTTGGCCGATGTTGGCTTTTGTAGCGGTGAGGTTTTTCTGGTGGCTTCTGGAGATGCGCAGGGAGCCTCGAGCAGCTCCAGGAGCTGAAAAACCCAGAATATGCTTGGTGCCATACCGGGGCGATAAATGGGCTGTCGCTGCAGGGTCTCCTCTCGTGTTTCTGTGCTGTGCAGTAGTTGTCTTTGTGATTGGGAAGCAAGACGGCCACCGGTGCTGGTGGGGCACCGGGCATGTGTCAGGATTATCACGCTGGCAGCGGGAGGCCGCCGGGCCACCATCGGCCCTGCCCCGGAACCGCGGGGGATGTCGTGCACGGACAAGGGCCAGCGCTCCCTTGCACGCCCGGAGATGCTGTCAGGGGGATTTATGGTGGGAGCCCCTTTGGGACACCCCCGCTGGCCCCCAAAGGCTGCTCTCTGGGGCCGAGCATGGCATGGTCACCTCATGCAGGAGGGAAAGCAGCTTTCCCGCTCGGGGTGCTGCCTGCAGCCCCAAATCCACTCCCACGCCCCTTGCCTGGGGCCGAGGCCGGGCTGGCTGTGCAGCTGCTGGCTGTCATCCCCCTGCACCCCCGGCCTGGTGGGCTGCAACCCAATCCCTTCCCCTTCCCAAGGGTTCCGCCGGGCCCCGTTGCCCGGCCACGGGTGAAGTCGCTGACAAGGTATTTCTCGGCGGTAACCCGAGGCGCAGCCCCAGCGCCTCCGTCTCGGCGGGGCGGACAAGTTAATTCCCCAGATTTATGCGCCCCCCGAGCCCCAGCATCTGCTGCGGAGGGCGGCGCAGCCGGGGCGGTGCGGGGGGTGCTCGGCGCTGCCGGGGCCGGGCACAGGTGCGAGGCCGCCGCCCGCTTATAAATACCGCGGTGGCGGTGGTGGGGAGGGGCGTCCCGGTTCCCCCCGCCGGGGCTCCGCGCCGAAGCGGGATGCGGAGCGGCGCCCTCCCTCCCGCCGGCAGCATGCGCCCGTCCTTCCTCCTCCTTCTCCTCCTTCTCCTCGCTCTACCCGCCCGCGCCCGGCGGGAGCAGGTGCCCGGCGGGGCGCAGCCGGGGCCGGCGGGCCGCAACGCCCCCGCGCCTTCCTCTCTCTCCTCTTCCGCGGCGGCGGCGGCGGCGGCGCCGAGCCGCTTCCCGCGGAGCCGCCCGGGGCGGCGGCGGGGCCGGCTGTACTGCCGGGTGGGCATCGGCTTTCATCTCCAGCTGCACCCCGACGGCCGGGTGGACGGCGCCCACGACGTCAGCCCGCTCAGTAAGTGCCGGGGGGGGATGGTCGGGGGGGCCGAGGGAGCGTCTGGCCGTGCCCTAACGCGGGGGGCAGCGGGGCACTCCCTTCGGTGCGGCCCCGGGCTGTGGCATCCCCATCCCTGGCAGTGTTTGCTCTGGGGTAATGAAGCCCCTTGCTCCCTGCTGCCTTCACCTGGGGTGAGCTGCAGCCCAGGCAGTCTCGGGAAATGTGAATTTGGGGTGTTACCTGCCCAGGGATGCTGGGGCTGTGGGGGCTGTGCCCCGTGGGTTCGGGTGGGATGCCGCCCGGGGTAGCGGAACGAGCTCTGCCCTGCTCGCTTTGGGAAGTGCTGCCCCGTGGGGTTTGCCTGCCTTGAGGAAGACAGTCTGTGGGGATCCACGTGAAGGCGTCAGGTTCGTTCTCCCGCCACGGCACCTTGCTGGGGTACCGGGGTGGGGGGGAAGGATGCTGCACCGGGGCTCTCCCTCGTGCCCCTTTTCCGTCCTTTCCCCGTGTAACTTTTTCATCCTTCCCTCTGCATTCTCATTCTTCCAACACAGCGATAGGATACATTCAGTTTAAAAATAGGACTGAGGCTGACGTTCCCCTGAGAGAAAGCTGTGCTAACTCATGGCTTATCCTTCGGGTCGGAGTTGCTGCGATATCCTGTTAGAGGGAATGAAATGGCAGGCAGGAATGAAAAATCACTTAAAGAGCCCGAGGGCTTGGGCCTGAGGTGACCCCGGCAGCATACGTGGTTTCAGCTGTCGGTCGTGCTCACGGAGCGACGTCCGCATCAAGCCTGGACCGAGTAATTCAGGCCCCGGTCTGTCCCGTGGCCCCGCGAAGGAGGGCATCTTGTGGGCGGGGATGCTGGGAGGCCAGAAACCGTGCTTGAGGTTTTGAGGAGCGCTGTGGGTGCGTGGCCAGGAGGGGGTTAGGGGCTGCAGAGGGGATGGATGGGAAAATGGGGCATCCACGCTGGGGCTATTTAGGGAGACGTGCGTTTGGAGGGGCTGCCTGCGCCGTGCTTGCCCAGACCCTGTCCCCCGGCGGCGTGGCAGAGGGGGTGTCCCCCGTAAGACGTGCCGCGACCTTTGATGCCACAGCTGTCTCACGGGGACTTGGATTATGTGAAGTTCCTTCCTCTTTAATCTGATATTTTCTCCCTGAAAAGGCACCAGCGGCACCAGCTCTGCACTCCGGAGCAGAGCCGGGCCTGGCTTAATCTGATATTTTCTCCCTGAAAAGGCACCAGCGGCACCAGCTCTGCACTCCGGAGCAGAGCCGGGCCTGGCCAGAGGCACGTGCTGGTGGCAGGCGGCGGGGGGGGGGGAGGGAAGGGGCCACGCTGGGGTGTTGCCCCGAGGAGCCGTCCCCCGTGGGGAAAAAGTTGGCTTTTGGCAGGGAAACCCCAGCTTTGGTTCCTGGGAAACTGGGATTGACTAGGGCAAGCCAATAACTGGGAGTATGTCTCCCAGCTAGCGGGCCCACCCTCCCTAAGGCCGGTATGTTTTGGGGTGCCCCTGAAGACAGGGAGCATGCTGGAGAGGGTACGTGTCTCGTTGCGGTGGGTTTGCACGACCCCGTGCCTCTTGGCAGGCGCTACCGCTGGGGCACGTGGGGTGAGGAGGGGCGGCCCACCGGCCCCCCGGAAGTGCCCCCCCAGGCCCTTGGTGCCGGGACCTGGGCGCCTACAGGAGCTGCGCTTCTTCCTTAAAATAAACACGGGAAGCGGCGATCCAATCCCCTGGCCTCCGGGATTTAACAGCGGCTTCGTGTTTGCTCTCGGCACGTTAATCCCTGCAGCCCTTCGCTGGGGCTGGGTGAGATGCTCTCGCAGGCTCCTTCCTCTGGGTTCGGGGCCACTGAGACCCCCTTGGGACCACCCCAGGGTAGCAATGCTTTCTTCCCAGGGTGGCAAGGGCGTGTTGGGGACGTAGCGCTTACCCCAGCTCCTCCCGGCCGGCAGGGGCGTCCGGGGGGGGGGGGGCGCCTGACCCCTGCTGCCACCCTTCCTCTGCCCGGGGGGACACCGCACTGTGTGGGGAAGCAAAACGTGTCAGTGCTGTTGCTGAACGATGCTCAGAGGTTGAAGCTGTACCGTAACGTGAGTTATACGTCAGGCACGCCCCCGCCTTGGAAAATACCCGTTTGAGGGGATAAACGGCCTGTGTTCTCATGGCTGGGCTGCGTAGCGCCCTGTTCTTTGAGTCCTGCTGTGAGGAGGGGCCTAAGAAACCGTTATTGGTGCTTCTAGCCCTGAGTGGTGCGTGCGACACCTTTGTTTCCAGAGTCCGGCACGTGCGGGAGGGAGATGGGCAAAGCGGATTGCTGCAGGCTGGATGTAGGCCCGGGGGGCTTTTCCCACCCTTAAGAGGGATTTCCCCAGGGCTGAACTTGCTCTGTCGCAGACGAGTCGGAAATTGTCGTCTAAACAGCAGCTTTTTTAAAATAAACAAACAAACAAACAATCCTGCCTCCCTGTAGCCATCCGGGAGTCGACGCAGGTCGCTCTGCGGGGCGGAGGGACGGAGCGGGAGCGTTGCGTGGAGCCAGGCAGCTGGGGAGCAGGGTCGTGTGGAGACGAAATGCAATCTATGAGACTGTTGGGGGTTTTTTGTTTTTTTTTTCTTTGTCACACTGATGTGAAAAGAACTGTGATTTATTTTGGGATTTCTGTCATCCTAGGTATTTTGGAAATATTTGCTGTGTCTCAGGGGATTGTAGGAATACGAGGAGTTTTCAGCAACAAATTTTTAGCGATGTCAAAAAAAGGAAAACTCCATGCAAGTGTAAGTAAACCCCCCGCTTATCAGTATGTATTGCTTATTAAAGGCCTTGTGACTCCTTCATGTGCACGTGGCAGCGATGGTCCCGGGCAGGGCCCCGGTGTGCGAGCCCCTCGGCTGCCAGGAGGGCTCCGCGCTGGGTAGCGTTGGCACTGCACGGACCGGTGGAGCTAAAACCCCGAAGCCCATATCCCTACTTACTGCATTTAACCGACAGAAGTGCCTATTTTTTTCTTTTTTTTTTTTTTTTTTTGCAGTTGGGTATTTGCATCAAAAGGACTTGTTCTTTGAGCATTGCCGGTTTATTTTTAGCAACTTCGGCAGCAGATCGCGCAGACGGTTTCAGCCAAATGTCTCCCGGAGAGCGGCACGCGTGGCGCCGGGAGCCTGCCTGTGGCCACGCGTGCACGGGGAAGGGGCTGCGGCCCCGCGGTTTTGGCTGGGTTTGCCCACGAGGGACAGACGTCCCCCGGTGAGAGCGCGCGGCAGGATTTTGGTCGGGTGAGGTCCAGCCTGTGTGGGAGCACGGCAGCTAGAGCGGAAAAATCCCGGCAACTTTTGTTTCTGCGGTCTGTTTTCCTGAGGCTTGTGGCTTTCTGCAGGTCTAATTGTGCTTTTCTCAGATTTTTTGCATTGAACGAATCCTATAAGTGCATTTCACTTCTTTTTTTGCAACTTTAAGATGCTGCTTCCTAACTTTTTCCCGTTAGTTCTAGAGATCATTTAAGCAAACGACAGTAACTGCTGTGCTTACGTGAAAGTCATCGCCTTTAAAAGGTATGTATAAATGCAACACCTCGAGAAGGGCATTTTGAAGGCATCATATTGGGTGACCCAAGTTAGTTCCCAGGGAGTCTGTTCAGGGCTGATAGCCTGGAAGAGGGAAAAGCCAACTGCCGGCCCTCCGGGTATGAGCCAAACCTCATGGTCACGAAGTGGATGTTCTTAGAATGCCCGAGCCTGCAGATTGCCTTCGAGTGAGATTTATGAACTCGCTTCTCTCTCCCTTGAGTCTTATCGGAGTGTTGCTCCTGAAACCTAACGATGCTTAAAGGGCGAGCACGTGGTTGCTTATTTTAGGAAACAAAGTAGGAGCGGGAACGGCGTCTAGGAGAAAGGGTGAACGGCTGCCCGGAGGAAAACACGAGGGAAGGAGCCGGAGCTGGAAATTGGCAGAGCAGGAGGAGAGCGGTGGAAAGGTAAAGGACGGAGAGGAGAGGGAAGCGGGCGGAGCATGATCCCTGGACCTTCCAGAGCCTCCCCTCCCTCATGGCATACAATGGGCCCCTTATTAGAGCTGGAGCTTTGATATATGCCCTGGCACAGGCAGAAATTAAATCAAACCTCGTTGGTGTACGGTTAATTGTTGGCACGCAAACGGCGGCGCCGGAGAAGGACCTCAATTAGGCGGGTCGGAGCAGGGGGTGAGGCCGCGCGATGCCCCGCTCGGATGAAAGCCACGAATTTGTAGAAACTTGACCCAAATGTCTAAGGATCGCTGGGCTAAATAACGCCGATAACGCAAACCCGGCATCCGTTGTTCTTTCCTGCCTTGGCAGGATAGAGTTATTTCATGGCCTAATGAGTTTTTAGCAGTACGAAGCGCGTCCCGCGCCCGTCACTCAGCACAGCGCTTTGATACGGGAGTCACGCTGGTGACTTTGTGCTGAACTGCAGATTAAAGTAATTCCGGCAGGGATTCGGGCTCCTTCGAAACCGGCTCTCGGGGCCCGTCCTTATCCCAGCTTGGTACTTCACAGCAGCCTTCCTTTTTCTTTTTTTTTTTTTTTTTAATTTTTTTTATTGGCAACTTAATTAAATTACCAAGCGGTTCATTTTTAGAGGCACCAGCTTCAGAAAATGACAGTAATCCCAGCAATTATCAGTTGCGTGCACAGATGGCTTTTTCCTCGTCGTTAAATCCTCGGTCCTGTGTTTGTACGTTTTTAGAGCGGAACGGGCAGGAGAGGGTTCCGTGTCGGTCTTGGCAGGGGCCGGCACGAACCCCAGAGGAGAGATTTCCTTCGGGTTATTCTCCTTTCTCAGGAGTTGTTCTGAGTCGACCCAACGCCACGGTCCTCGCTGGGGCAAATGTCTGTTCAATTGGATTTTGAAATTTAATTGACTTGAGGATTGCTTTTCACGATTGTCTCTGGAAATGCTGCAGAACAAATCTAACGGTCAGCCGGCGGGCCGTGGCTGCGCCGCCCGCCCCATGCCGGGAAAAAACGCTTTTTCCCTGGCTGAAACGGTGCGGTTGCTGAGCTGAGAGTCTGGGACGTGGGGAAGCCTGTCAGAGTGATGGCTAAGCAGCAGCTGGTGCGCTTCCCAGGGCGGTTTGCCGTCCGGGGGCGAGGGCTTCCTTCCGTGCGTGCTGGCTGTGGGTCTCCTCTTTCCCCGTGCCGCCGGCGGGAGCGGCCCGCGGCGTCCCTCTGTGTCCGGGAATGGGGACCCCCACACACTTTCCCAAATCCCGCTTTGGAGGGAATGGGACTCGGACTCTTAGGAAGCGATTCCCCCATGGCTACTTTAGGCGGGAACTTTCCCTGCGATGCTCCAGATGGGGAGGCGTGCAGCTCTCTTACCGCCACCTTCCTTTGTGGGGTGCTATCGCCCCCAAAACGCCGGGCCAGATTGGAAACGCCTATTCTGCGTACCCATGAGCAAAGCGACGGTGGGCTTAGCCGTCTGTACGGGGATACGCGTGAGCTGGGACACGAGCATCTCCTCCTAGTCACGGCAGCGCTTGCAAAGCCTGCCAGAGCCGATTTCGGTTTCGGATCCTCAGCTGTGGCGAGCCTCGATGCCCGGGACAGGGCTGCAGACTTCACCTCCTACACCAAAAATGCCTGCTCTTGCCATTTGCCCAAACTCCACGGGAAAAGGCAGGGCCTGTTTCAGGGTCCCGGCAGGGTCCCGTCTGTGTCGAGCACCTTTTCGGGTGTACGTTGGTGCCTCGCTCGATCGGCGAAGGCTGTTGCGGGGGCGGCGGTATGTCGCTTGAGCACGGCTGCCTGCCTCTAGGCTTCAGAAAGCAACGAGGGGTCGGCAAAGCCTTACCTCGGGAAGGCGAATACTTGTGCGTGGGCGATGCGGCGTAGAGGATGTATAGAAGACAGGGAAGGCGAAAATGAGTCATCAAGGTGATGTATGTTTCACGCGAAGAGCAAAAGGAGACTTAATTCAAAGTGCTAGCAGACAAAAAAAAAAAAAATGCACTGCAGGTCAGGGACTCTTGTCACTTGTATTGTAGGATCCTCTGGTTAAATTAGGAGGTTAAAAAAGATCCCAGCCAGGTGGGCCTTCTGCATGGTTATAAAGCACTGCTCGGGGCTTTTGTCTGGTTCTCCGTTGCCGGGGGTTTCGGACCTCGAGAGGTCAGCATCCCTTTGACGTCAATAGCGCCGAAGCATTGCTTTGCAGTCAGGCTGCGGCGCCCCAAGCGTGGCTGGAGAAGCTGCTGTCAGGGCACCAGGTACCGTGCCCGTGGTCAGGTTAAAGCGTGGCAAAGGATTTCAGAGGGGCCATCGGAGAGCGCAGCCAGGTGTTCTGGGGCTGCAGGTACATAGCCAGGGTGTTACGGCTCTATTATTGTATTACTGCGTGCTTTTTTTTCTCTTCCCCCTCCCCCCCCGCCTTGACAACAACAAGGAGCTCTTACGGGCGGCATTCGGCCTGTCCTCTCGGGCAATAGGAAGCCTTTCCCCCCCGTCCGTCCGGGAGCCGGTGCGGCCGCCCCATTTATATATGAGGCGATTTTCTGGGGCTGCAAGTAATTTCTTCAGGTTATCAAGGGACAAAACGCCCCGAGTTCATTTAAGATGGAGAAGAAGGAAAGAAAAAATTCCAATACGGTCAAAGCCATGTTCAGTGAAGCAATGAAAATCTGCATGCAAATTGCCTTTCCAGATTATTAAGCGATGATTCAGTGCCCAAGCGAGGGATGCGAGGGTGGGAACGGAAATGGAGCAGGGGCTCAACCCCAGGGTCCTCGGCGGGGCTGCAGCATGGAGGGTACGGAACTGCGTCCTTCCTCCTGCCGACGGGAAGGGCGGGAGGAGAGCTGGGGCGGGAGGTAAGGGTGCCGCTGGGGCAGACCAAGCCTGGTTTTTCCCGAGAAAGTCCGAAACCGGGTGGCAAGCAGCTACTGAAAGTATCTGCGTTGGGGGTTTCCCAAATTGCTGGGCGCCCAGCGGCCTCGGAGTGCCTTTCCCAGGTGACCTGTATCGCTGCTTGCCCCTTTGGACCTGTTTTTGGGAGACTTAAAAACCCAGCGAGCGTTGCGGGGCAGGGGACGGGTAAAACCAGCCCTTGGCTAACGGTGCCCCCGGCTCTGTTCCCGCAGGCCCGGTTCACGGCGGACTGCCAGTTTCGGGAGCGCTTCCAGGAGAACAGCTACAACACTTATGCCTCGGCCGTCCACCGCAGCCCGCGCTCGGGCCGCCAGTGGTATGTGGCGCTCAACAAGCGGGGCAAAGCCAAGCGGGGGTGCAGTCCCCGTGCCCGGCCCCAGCACGTCTCCACGCACTTCCTCCCCCGCTTTCGGCAGCCCCAGCCCCCCGAGCTCGCCTTCACCGTCACCCTCCCCGAAAAGAAGCCCCCGTCGCCACCGAAACCGCAAGTTGTCCCATCTCCGCCTCGGAAAAACCCCGGCCCCGTCAAGTACCGGCTGAAGTTTCGCTTCGGGTAACGTGCCGTGGCAGGGATGCCGGCGCAGGAGAGACCTACAGCGGGGAGACCCGCCTCCGGAGACCTGCGGACGGACGCGGGGAGGCTCCGGGTCGCCGTGTTAGGCTCCAGGTCGTCTCCTCGCCCCGCAAACCGGACGACGTCGTCGGAGGCGTGCGCTGGGACAACGTAACTTGGGCCTTCCAAAGAGTATTCCTGTGGTGAACAGAAAACACTTGATGGACCTCGGGTTAATTTTCTGTTGTTGAAAGAAGCAGTAAGGTACCTCTATGGCGAACGTATTTTCTTACCTTATTTTCACTAGTGATTCTTTTGACAATCATTTTCATACGAGAGAGATGTTCAGAGCCAACCTATTCAGTGCTTTTTTTCTTTTTGGTTTTTTTTTTTTGCGTCTCCTTTTGGCTGCACTTTTTTCTTCCAACCGTACCTCAGACGCCGTATATCCAGGTCTGCCCCTTCCCCTTGTCTTAGAAACCAGCTCCTCCCTCCCGTAAGAAAACGACAAGACCAAGCCGAAAAAAATTCATTCGCCTTATCTGTGGTGCAAGGGAGGGGTCTTAAAACTCTTTTTTGGCAATAATAGATTTTTTTTTCTTAAGGCTTGCAGGCTTAGGCAGGGCGGCTGTTTGCAGCCCAGCTCCTGGGGGCGTTTCCCATTCTCGCCTGGACAGCTGGAGGAGCGAGTCTCCTCCTGTCCGTCAAAGTACGGCTTTGATGTCTGTCTCTGAAGCGCCTCGGTCCCGGCTCCGTGGCGTTCCTGCTCGCGCGGAGAAGGAGCCGGGCCGAGACCCCTTCCCCGGGGGGTGGCCGGGGGGAGCCCCCTCTGTGCCCCCGTTCCCCGGGGACGCCTTCGGCCCCTGGGTGCCCACCGGTTTCTTTGGACAGTTTGCACTGCTGATTTATTTTATCGTTCACAATATGCTTACAGAGGAGGGGGGGAAAAGGTGTTATTTTATAGCGAGCGTGGCGATGTGGCAATAAATGCTGTTACAGCTACTTGTACCTTTGCACGTGTCTTTTCCCACCCAGGTTGCCCTACGGCCCTGACTGTCGAACTGTTTCTCTGTTGCGGTGTTACCTGTGGAGTAATTGTGCGTACGGAGTTTTTCATCCGCGTTTAGCTGTGCCGTGTACGTACGGAACACGGTAGCGTTGAACCTCACCGGTTAAGCCTTAATAGGAGCCCGGGAGGGCTCGAGTTAGCGAAACCCCTCCCGTCCCGAGCCCTGCCGGTGTCAAGCAGCAATAACGAGGGCGGGTGGCACTGCCGAACCTTTCTCCAAATATGATCGCGGTACGCGTGGTGGCTTGCGTTGAAATTGCGGTTCTTTCCCTGTCGTCCTCCTGCGCGGCCACCGGCGAGACGCGTCTGCTCCGCGTGGCGGAAAATGCTTTCGCGCAAGGGCGTGCGCCCCACGCGCGGGGATGGATGGGGATGATGGATAAAATACAGTCGTGCTTCGTTTTACGACCTGGTTGTGTAATCTCTTGCCTGCCTGCTGTCTGTGGTTTTTTTTACTTTTCTTTCCCCGAAGGAGAAAAATGAGCGTTGCTAAATTCGCTGCTACGCATATTTTTGTCAGAGAGTTTGGCCGACGCGGTATCGGCGGCAGGGTGGAACGGAGCGCAACGGGTGCACGCGCTTCCTTTGCGTCCCGTGCTCGACGTACCGCGCGCCGAGACAAAGCTCCCGACGGCTCCTCTGCGCCGGTCGCTTGGGCCCGAGTCGCAGCAGGGGAAGGCGAGTCGAACACGGGCGCGTTGTGTGCCCCGGCCGGTTCCGGCGAGACAGCCTGACCGCAAATTTACAAAATTCAAATAACGCTGCTTATCTGCCGTTCGGTAGTCAGGCGCAATTAGGTGACGTTAATGCTCCGCGAAGCCCGGGGCCTCCTAAATGAACTAATTGAATGAAAACATTTGCCGGGAGCCGTGTAGGAGGATGGCATCCTCGGCCTCGGCCCGGGGCGGGTGCCTGGAGCTCCCTGGGCAGGTAAGAGAGGAGCGCGTGTGCCGGTCCCTTGCTGCCGCTGCTTTCCCTCAGAGGGAAATGGTATTTTTTTAATCTTTCTTTAAGGAAACTTCGTGTCGATAACTAGCCTGTATGACGAAAAAATGCTTTGATACGTGTGTTTCTGGGAAAAAAACCATCCTGAACTGAGCTGTGACAGCAGCATCGTGTTTGCCATAGCAACTACCGGGAAGGGCCGCTTGTTCTGTTGCGGTTGCCGGGAGGGACGAGCGTGTCGGGGGCTACGGTTCGAGCACGTCGCCCTGGGGACTCACCTGAAGAAGGAGGGATGCTGCCGGCGGTCAGGTTCAGCCCCGATATGGTCCTCCTTCGGCCCCTGTGCCTGCAGGGGACGAGCACCACCGTCACCTCGTGCTTGTGGGTCTGGTTGAACCGTGTTTCTCCCGACGCCCCTCGCTGTTCCCACCGAGGAGAAGCGGACTGTTCCTCTCCTCCTTCTCCTGAGAGGCTCGCAGCCTGCCTGGATGCGCCCCCCCGTGCAACCCGCTTTACGTGATGCTGCTTTAACCAGGCTGTCGAACTAGAATGATCTCCAGACGTCCCTTCCAACCCCTACCATTCTGTGATTCTGCGATTTATCGTGTTTCAGAGCTGTCGGAGGAAATTTGGCTGAAGAAGCAGCCTGGCCGTCTCCTCCCTCTGGGGGCCGGTGAAACCCCCGGTCTCCTACCTGCGGAGGGTGAGGATTGGGCGGACTGAGGGGTTGCAGGTGCTTTCCCTCCTCGCGCCCCATTTCCCGAGGGGCGTGGGTGCTGCCGCGCTGCACGTCGAGGGCTGCTGCTGAAACTCGGACGTTTTACTTGGGCTTTCCGGTAGTCGGGAACAGCCCGTCGGCACGCAGCTAAGGGGTGCCAGCAGGCGCGGGAAGCTGCAGGGGGAGGCCCATCCTGTAGTATCGAGGTAATTATTAAAATGCGGTCGTGCTATTGCGATGAAGAGGTCCGTGCCGCGGCGGACAGCAGCCCGCTAGCAACTTTGGCAGAGAGCCTGATGCGAGCTAATCTAAGTGACGTGAGCTGACAAAGCCTTCCTGTTCCTTTCTGGCCATTATTCTGCGAGGAAATTAAATAGGTTTGCCTATCGGGAGGAGAATGAAGGCAATTAAAAAATGGGTGAATGTCTCTTTTACATTTAAGAATAGCCTGTGGACGACTGGAGAGACTTACAAGGAATAAAAGCAACTTTTTCGGTGTGTTACGTTTCTTGCATCTCAGAAGTGGTTTTGGCATCGGCTTAGCTGTATTTACAGCTGTTGATTGCATTTAAAACTTTCTGGCTGCCGCTTTTGCAAGCGGAGCAGAGGCCACGTTGCGCTGGCCGACTGTTCCCCGAGCGGGATGAGAAGCCCAAACTCTGCAGCAGAAGCCCAGAGCCTCCTGGGGTCCCGTTCCCAAGGCAAGGGGGAGCCTCCTTGCCCTTCAGCAGGGAGGGATTTACTGGGAGAAAAGATGTGAGACCGAAACCCTTCTCTTCCTCTTTTCTGCTTGTTGGCAGCACTTAGTTTTCCACGCCGGTGGGAGCATCGCTTCTGCAGAAGCGATGGGAGCAAGAGTACGTTCGGTATTGTGACTGCAGCGAGGGAAAATTGCTGCGACGGCCCCAGAAAAGAAGAAAGGCTCTAGCTCCGGCTTTGCAGCTCCGACTCTGATGTAAGCTATCCCGTCAGCCGCTCCTCTTTCATTCAAGTGTATTTATCACCTTGGCTTCAATAGCGACGGCACTAATCGCTGCACTCTTAAACAGATTTTTGTACTTTTTTTACATAAAATCTCTTCATATTGCCTTTAAGTTTTGTCACGCACACAGGAAAAACCTTCTGGGAAAATCAAGGCGGGGGGGATTTCCTACACTTTTTTTTTTTGGGTGCTGAGGGCAGTCGGGCGTTTTGGGGAAGGGGCTCTGGGTTTGGGGACCGCGGGGAGGTCAGGCTGCGGGAAGCGAGCAGGGAGAGGAGGATCGTGGGTAAGCCGGCTGGGTGACCTTCAGTGAAGGACCGGTGGCCTCTCGGGTGGCTTTAATCGTGGAGCGGGCTGAGACCAGGGCTGGTATAAGCCCGGCAGCGAGTGGCACACAGGGAGCCAGGATGCGTGAAGATAACGTGGATGTACGAAGTTAACGGTCCTAGGGCACCGGCACGACGCCTCCGAGCTCTTCATCGGCAAGGCTGAAAACGGCGCGATGGCACAATGTGGACCGATACCTAAAATTTGCCCTTTTTTTCTCTCCCGTTTGCTTTCTGAGTCATCTTTTCCTGCAGGCTTCGCAGATATGAAAAGTCTCGGATGTGGATTCGGCAAAGTACCGCACGGGGAGAGACGCGGTGCCTCCGGAAGCTCAGCTCAAAGCACGACGTTAGCAAGTGTCGGAACAAACGTGAAGTCTCCTGGGAGCGCTCGACCTTCCTTTTTGCTCTGCAAAGCTAGCATTCTAGGCCGGCCGGCTCGTTTTGCCGTCAGCTCCCCGAGGCGGGCCGGGCCGGTGGCCGCCGTGGGCTGCGCTGTTGGTGAGTTCCCCCCGTGACGGAGTAACCGCGAACGGAACTTAGCACCCCGTGGGGAAAACGTTGGCTTAAACCCCGCATATTTTGAGAAGTTGGGCCTTGGCACGGTGTATCGTTGCGTGGTTTGCGGCTTGTTTTCGTTCTCTTCTACCATCTCTGACCTAACGCGGTGGTGTCGGGGAGAAAAAGCTGGAAACGAAACAAAGGGGATTCCCAAATTCCTTTCCAAACCACTGCTGCCTTCAAAGGAGGCGCAAATCCACGTGCAACTGAGAAAGGGGCTGCAGGGAGCACGGTGGAGCGTGCCGAGCTGCTGGCCGTGCCCCGGCTCCGCGTGGTGGTTGCGTTTGTTAAAATTCCGATGTGAAAAAAAGCCCTCACATTCCCCCTCTACCCATGGCATCTTGTTTTTAACCTCTACAACCCCCCCTGCAGAGGTACATCGTTTTCCAAATCCCCAGAAACATTTGCTTAGGTCCTACGTTCCCGGACTGCGGCAGGACGTAGGAGCTGTCGGCCAGTCGCCTGCAGACGCTTTGCTGTTCCCTGCCTTCCCGCGGAGCCCCCTTATGACTTCATTTCTGCTTCTCCCAAGTGGGATGGCCAAAGAAACCCGCACTGGAACAGCGGCCAGAAGTTAGGCGACCACATGTCTGACGAAATCAACCTATGAGGCGCGGTGCGCCGAGCCTGTGGTGTTTTCCTGCGGAGCCTGCAGGTGCTCGCGTTGACGCGGCGCGGGGTAAACGGGGGCCCAAGCCAAGTTGTTTTTCCCGCTTGGGTTTGCTTTCGCACGTGCGCTGGCTGCATCTGAACAAGCGCACTGCTGGGCATTTGCGCCTCTTTCCCAGACTTGCGGGCGCCTGCACCGGCGCACCGGGGGCTGCGGACCAGCCGCGCGCTCTGGCGCCCAGCACGGTGGCTGGTTTGCACCGCTGCGATGAGCGGTCCCCGCAACCTTCCCCCTCGCCCCCCCCCCCCCCAGTAATCCCCCCGGAAACCTAAAAGCAAAGAACCAAGCAGCTCCCGCGGGACACGGGGCTGCCGCGCGCCGCTCTCGCCCCGCCCGCGCTGATTGGATGGGACGGGGCGGCTCCTGCCGCCGCAGCTGTTGCGCCATCGCTCGCGCCGCCGCCCGCCGTTTCCATAGACGCGGGATGGCGGCGGCTGCTCCTTCCTGCTCGCTGCCGTTCCGCAGCTATGAGGAGTACGTGGAGTCGCGGGTGACGGCGCGGGACCTGCACTGTCTGAAGGTCAGTGGGAGACGGGAGGCCGCCCCGGGGCTCCCCGCCCGGTCCCCGCCGCCTTCGGGCAGGGAAGGCGGGGTAGCGTGCCCTGCCTCGGTTCGCCCGCGGTGGGGAAGCCCCCTCTGTCGTTCCCGTGCTTTTGCTGTGGGAGGTACCGGCCACGGCGGGAGAGGTCTGAGTTGCGGCGGGAGGTCAATACTTAGCTCCTGAGGGGGGCCAGGTACGTTGTGGGCCGGTGAAGCTTTTGGTGTGCGTTAAGTGCGAGGGTCTCGCGAGTAAAACGCGCATCCTCAGGGAATAAACCGTCCTGCTTCTCCCCGTGCAAAGTTTCTTGACGCGGAGGAGGTGGCGCAGGTCTTGGGTGCGGAGAAAGCCCCCAAACTGTGCTGAAGTAGGTCAGCAGCGGGGTGGCTGGGAAGCAGGGGAAGGGGCGTGCCGGTGGCGTTTGTGACTTGGTACGCCTGAGAAGTGCAGGGGGACTAGCCGAAACGGGACTGCTCACAAGCAAGTTTCAAACTGCGGGTCTGGACCAGAAAGCCTTTCATGTGAGCAGCTTTTTGTTTTGTAGCGTTTGTTTTTTTTATATCCCCCCCAGAGAAACAAAACGTAACAAACGTTCCATCTGTCTAGAGGTGTGAGATCAGGTGAAGCCACTGGGACTGGCTTTGCTGTGCAAAGGCAGCTTCAAGCTAGCGCTGGCCCGGTTCTTAACCAAAACTGGGAAGAAGGTCTCGCTTATAAAGCACGATTTTTAGGCTGAATCGTTCCGAGGGATGCGTCCGGTCGACCGGCTCGTGTCACGGTGATATTTGGAGGGTGCCAACTGCTGAAAGTTTGACTTCTAAAACCGATAGTGCACGCTGCTCGGTGGGAAACGCTTTGGGGAAAGTAGCAAATGGTTTTCTGACTCGGGCTTAGAAGGCGGTAGGTATTGCTTACGGGTTTGCTCCCAGAAAGCAGCTGCCTGTCGCCGTTTGGCTTTAAGAAATCTGGACTCGGTTTGGCAGCCTGCCTGTAGCGTGGGCAGAGCCGGCCTGGGAGTCTGCCGGGGGTGCTTTGCCTATCGGGGCTTATTTTGTGGGGTGTTTTGCCTGTCGGGGCTTATCAGGTGCCCCAGCTGCGGCAGGAGGAAATCCCTCCCCCCTAGCTCTGCCGCCTCCTGCCTCTGTGCTCAACTTGTCGGTGTGACTCTCCCGCGGAGATGTTAGTTTAAAAGTGTGAATTGTTTTCCAGCTGGCGGTATATAAAGCAGTGTACCTCCTTTCCTGGGGCCTAGGTGCGGTGCAGGCAGAGGAAGGTGGGCGCGAAACTGCAGTGTTTCAGCTACGGAGATTTGTTTGCTGCTGCCTGGGATGCTGTGGGGATGCCGGAGGCTACGGTAGCGTTAACCGCCCCGAGTACCCGAGCGCCTCGGGTGAGCTGGCGCTCAGAGCTCCTTCATCACTTGGCACGGCCGTACTCTCGAGTCTTTGTTAGACCGGAGCGGAGCAAGGCAGAGCCCGCAGGTGTTGGCAGCCCGACCTGATGAGCAGCTCCCGGCTGCTCGGCACAGCTGATGTCAGGGAGGTGTTAGGCAGACCGCCTCCCTTTTCCTGAGTTACGTTCTCCGGTCGCTGAGCCTAGGAGGGTCCCGCTAGCGCCGCCCTGCCTGCTCGCCCCCGCAGCCGGGAGCACCTCCGCTGGCCGTGGCGCGTCGGGACCGGGCCCCTGCGGAGAGGCGGGTAGCCGCGGCTAGGAGCGGAGGTTCGTCGCCCGCCCCGGCGGGGCGGCCCCGGACCCGCGGGAGCCGCGCGCACGACCGTCGCGCCGCCGAGTGGCCCCCTCCGCCCGCGGCGGCGGCGGCTGCCGGTGCCCGGGGGCGGCGGCGGACTCGTCTCTGGTGTACCGGCGCCAGCCGGGCTCCCTGCCCGTCTTTTTCTTCCCGCAGAGCGAGGAGGTGGGGCGGCAGCTGGTGGAGCTGGGCTTCCGCGGCTCCGGGGACGTGCCGCGGCGGGCGGAGGAGTTCGAGGCCCCCGTGGCGGCCGGGCTGGCGGCGGCGCCCCTCCAGAAGTAAGTGCCTGCCTGCCCGCCCGAGGCCCTCCGTGCCTTCGGGCGCACCTCGCTACGCACCTGCCCCGCAACTTTGCGAAACGCGGACGGTGTCCGCACCGCGACCTTGCAGCCTCCCCTGATTTCCTCCCCCCCGGTCAAACAGGTGGTGTAACACCAGCTACCCATCCCCAAAAGCTGAGTCGTGGCTGTCGGGGCTGCTTCGTGACTCGGGGGGCTGTGCGCGATCGCGCTGTTCTTTGTTCTCACCCTTTCCCGAGGGTCAAATACCGGCGTAAGAGACGCGAGACAATGATGTTACTTAGGTTGTAAATGCGCGACATAGACCTAAATACTGCCGCTTGGTTACAAAACAATGCGCTTTAATACCTGGATCACCCTTTGAAAGCTGTAGCCGAGAAATGTGGGTTTTGTAACGCTGCAGACTTCTGGGTTTAATGGTTCCCAGAGCGGGGAATGTTCCCGGGGAGCGTACTGATGGAAAAGGGTTGGCATACGAGGAGGGAAAATATCCTTTCTTTGCTGATCACTGGTTAGGCTTTGAGGACCGAGTTTATTGAGTAAGGTAGTCTAGAGTTCCTTTCCCGCCAACAGCAGTGGGTAAGCTCGTTTTGGTTCCTTGGGAGCCTTTCCGTGGGTCAGGGAGAGTGCGATTGCTGTGGGAGGGGTCCCTTTACCTGGGGTAGCTGAAGCAAATAACGCAAAGGTCTAAGATGACGAGGTCTTGGCAAGAGATTTAAATGGCTCAGACCGGATGAGGGTCTCTTTGGATATTGTTACAAGGTGTCTGCTGTTTTCTGTGAACTATTTTACTGCCATTTCCAAGAGCCTTTGAGAGGAGAGCTGATTTATTTTCCAAAAGTCACGGACAAAAGATGTTCAAGCAGCGCACGTGCAATTTTTTTGAGGCTTTTTTTTTTTGTTTGGACTTCTGCCGTCTCGCGCTTGCCGCGGCGCGTGTAGCTACAGCGCCTGCTTTCCGCAAAAACGCGACGTCGCGCCGAGAATTCGGTGCGTTGCGATAAAGTTTTATCGTATCTTGCGGCTGGTTCTCCCTGCTTGTTTTATTTTTGCGCCTTCTCCGCTCTGTTTAACCGGCCTGAAAACCTTTGAATGTTTATTTGTTTATTTTTCTGGCTCCTTCTTTCCTTTGCCTCTTGGGAAAAATAAATGAAGCACCCCGGGGTAAATAGTGAACTTTTTTTATTTTTTTTTGCCTTGCTACAAGAAGCTAAATAACATTATTACGATACTTATTTTGCCAGCGTGGTTGGTGAATAGTAGAGCCGCTGAGCAGTCTTATTCTCCTGTGGTACTTTTCCCTTTTTGTGCTATAGTGCAATTATTTAGTGCTTTAACAGCACGTATCGTACGCCTTTCGTAGCGTTTGCGGGCCGAGAACGCGTGCTGTGTGCTTTAGCTATTGTCATACTTCACGTACGATCCTGTGTCGAAATTCTATTCTTTCTTTTTTTTTTTATTTAAAGAAATAACTGTTCGTCTCGCTGTGTGGAGAAATTAATTTTGCAAAACCAGAGGCTTAATTATTTCCATAAAGACAAAAAGGGTTGGTTCTTATCGTACGCGTTTAGATTTGTAACGTTCTGTGGTTCACGTCCGGATGTGCTCTGCAGCCGGACGAAGCTGATGGCGATAGTGCTGAGGACGTGGCTGGAGCGAGATCTGAACTCAAACGGCCGGTCGGTCGGTCTTGTAGTGTTGTTGTAAGGTAGGTTTCTAAACCGCTGATCGCTATTAATTACATGAATTACTCTTTCGGTGATTCCGTGCGCGGAGATGAGTGAAAATGAGCTAAAGCCAGAGCTCTCGGTGCAGTTGTCCGTCTCCTTGATGTCTCAAGTGCGTATCCTGTCCTACTGTCCTTTTTTGTTTGGTTATTCTTCGTTTAGTTTCCCATTAGTTTGCAGGTGGACGTGTCAAGCCTGACTCACGGGGTTAAGTGGCCTATTTTAACCGCGTTTTGTTGAGCAGGTGATCCCCAAAAGTCTGCGTCAGGAGTCGCTGCTGTCACGGCTTCTGAATTGTCTGCTGGCAAAAATATATCTGTGGTTTTCTCTGAGCGGAAAAAAATGTCCTCGAGTTGGACTCGGCTGCACGCGTTTTGGAAACCGTCACTGTTAATTCTGACTGCCTGGATTATTTTTGCGTACGAGAGCAAACTCCTTAGGCAGGTGCCTTTGGAATTTCTGCTCCGGTGCTCCTCTCCATCCCCCACCTGCTGCCATGAACTGCCGCTGTCCCACGCAAAAGGATCGACGGGGCTGCTTCCCCACCGTAACAATCTCCCCAATGGAAGAAAAACTGATGTCTTAAGTCAAAGCTGGGATATATGGCTCGGGAGGTTCATAGGGAGAGGGGTTGCTTGGATCAAAACACAGGAGTTAGCCCCCAAAGTGACTCGTCCCGTTCTCTTTTTGAAACAAACTTGTGGTTAATGTTTTGGAAATATCCGCACCTGGCTGATAGCCGTAGCCACGGGGTTCCTGCGGCCGGAGCGCTTCCCACGTGCAGCGTTGATACAAACGCGCTAAGCCATAAGGAACGGTGTACGCCTTTGGTACGCCTTTGATTTTCCTCTGAATCCTTAGCTCCGCCTTCGGAATGCCTCTCGCTTAGTTAAATAGCGTTATCAGTTAAGGCCCGTACTTAGCAGACTTGGTAGGATTTCCTTTACAAACGCTAAAAATAACTTGAGTACGTGTTGCAGAAAATGGATTTGTGCAGGCCGGAGGCTGTGCGTTCATTTCTCTTCCCTTTGTGAAGCCGTCTTAAGCTTTTCTGATCTTAGCGTCACATTGGAAGTCAAGTGAAAATCGATAGGGGAAAGTAAACGGAAGTAAGACTAGTTCTTTTACAATACTTTGCGCTTTTCTACAAAAAAGGGGCGCCGTCAGACAGTCGCGCGGGTGCTTCCCGGTAAGAACAAAGAAACGCGAACCGCGGACGGGGAGAGGCAGATAGAGGCACAACGCGCCGTCTGTTCCTTGCGACGCTAATGTACGCGTGTTTCTTTGGGATCTGAAATGAAGGGGTTTGAGCCCAGGGTTGTGTTTTATTTTCTTTAACAGAAGCAAAATCGAAATAAAGAGGGTTTTTTTTTTTTTTTTTGGTATTAGATCATCTCTAAATGAGTGCGAGATCGTTTATTCTTTCCGATGTCTGGAGCGACAGAGGCAAGTACCTCAAAAGTGTCCTGTCACTTGCATACGTTGATGTTTAAGAGCGGCTGTGTTTTTTCAGCTGAGCGTGCACCAAATAAATAAAATCCTGGCTGACCTCAGGACAGGAAACACCTTGCTATCGCTTGTCTCAGCTGGAAATACGGTATCGCCTTACGATGCTTTAAGCTCATCTTCTGCTCGAACCATGTGAGGCGGCGGCAGTTCGAAACCGCTTCTGTATTTCAAAGCCGGGATCCGAGCCGCGTGGACTTAGCGAACGTCTATACGATGCTTATGCCTGTATTTTACGGTGGGCTTACTGTGGCCGCTGCTTACCGGGGACCTACTTTCCTGTGGATTTGAAGTGGCTTCTGATCGCCACACGAGTATTCCCTACCCACCGGATGTAGTACTAAGCAACACCCTTAACCCTGTAAATCACTGCCATTTCAACTCCTGCTCTACTGCTGCCCGTGTTGAACGGGTGTCTTTGGTACTGCTCCGGTCACTGGCACGGTTTCCGTGCCTGTGAGTTGTCCGTGCCCCCTGTGCAGGGAATTGCTAAAGGCTGCGGTCACAAGAGCGGTGGCGGAAACGGGGGTGTGTGGCGGGGTGTGTGTGTGTGTGTGTGTTTAGGATAGGGCTCTTATTACCTTTTTCTGCCTCGGGGTCCTGGTGCCTTACCGGACGTAACCAGGAGAGGTCTCCCTCTACTTAAGAATCATGGCCCTTGCACTCTCCTCTGATTGCTTAGTGGTATGAGTAGGCTATGATAAGGAGGAAAAAAAAACCCCAAAGAGCTGGAACCATCCTTGTTAAGGCTTTCCTCCGGAGGAAAGGCTGCTACTTCCATTCAGACTATCAGGGCTGTATACCTTGGGCAGGCGTTAGAAATGCTGCGTAGCTGCCCCTGTGTGGGGATGTTTACGGCCATGGCCCAGAAATGCAAGAATCGTGTCCGGATCCGAGCCGCTGTGGAATGGAGCGCTCGGTCTTTGTCCTATGAAATCGGTCCATTTAACGTGTAAAATAACCATTGGATTTTTGTTTTTTTTTTTTTGGCCTGGGAGGAGCACGAGGGCGACCGGTTAGCCCTTCGGTCGCGAGGCGTGCCTGAGAAGGGGAGGGTGTACGGCATCGCTCGGAGGGGCCGCTTTTTTGTGGCTTAAGACGGCCGTGCTGGCCTTCGAAGCAGGGACGGGAACCCGGAAATTTTCCTCCTGCGCGAACGCGGGCGGGAGCCGAGCGGCTGCTGGCGAAGCTGGGCTTTGCTCCTGACTGGTAGAACACCTGGATTGAAGTTTCATCGGTTAGGGGAGGAAACGAAGCCCGGGTGCCAGCCGTTCTGGGAGCGTGCGTTAAGGCACTGTCAGACGTTACCATCTTGGCTTTTATCTTTTGCGTAACGTGATTCGGGAGGTACCGTATGGACCGCCCCCTTATCGGAGGCGGCAGAAAATTAAGCGGAAGAGGGAGCTCGTTTCTAGGCTCGCGGCAGTTGCGGAGCAGTCGGTTTTCAGATGTTCCCTCGGTGTCCTACTGAACGCGGTTAACTTTACCCTGTTTCTCTTTGGCACTAGATCCTTTTGTGCTCCTCCTCCTCCTTCTCTGATCCTTTACCCGGGAGGCGTTGGCTCAGAAAGGCTTTCGTCTGCCGGACGTGTCTTTATGTGTACGTATGTTTCTCTTAGAAAAGCCGTCGGGTCTAATTAAAATGTGTGCCTTTTACAAACCTGTATGGAAAACAGGTGTTTTGGTACGTGGGTCAGTAGTAGGTCTTTAGCTGTCCTCTCTTCAACGTGCTCTTAAGCGGGCTGCTGAAACGACGCGTTAAAAGCGAAGGAGGGAATGTTGAAGCTCTTTTTTTTTTTTTTTTTAAGTATTGCTTTAGAGTTTTGGTGTTGTAAGTGATCCCACTGAAATATAATGGAAAGAATTAAATTTCAGGACTCGACGCTTAACGGTAGCCAATTCTTTTTAACGTATTGCAGTGATACGAGATGCGGGGAACGCCGAATCCCAAAGCAACTGTACGTCTATAACGTGAATTGCAATAAAACAAAATCGTTGCTTAGGGTTTGTCGCGCGTGTGCGTGCGGTCTAAAGGCTTTTCTTGTGTTCGGAAAGAAAAAAGGGAATCTGCCGAAAGTGGCCCTTTTTTTCGGTATCTAAGATTTGAACTTGCAGTCTGATTCTGCCTTCGAATCTTCTCTCTGGTTCTTGTGTGTTCACCGGGTTCCGTACCGAGTGCAGGCCTCACGGACTCCACTGTGCCTGCGGGGAAGGCTTTCGACAGTTAAATGATAACCTATGGCTTGACGTTTCTTTGAGAGTACTTTTTGGTATGAATCGAGTTGTGGCTGAGTTATTACGTGGATACTCCTTCAGCGGGAGGGTGTAGGAAGGGGTGAATCTGTTTTATCTCGAAGGAGGAGTATAAGAAGCGACTTTCTTTTAATATGCCTAAGGATCTTGGAGGAAAGCGGCGTGATTTTAGTCCCCGTTTTTCCCATTTTAGCTCAAAAATTAATTGCTTCTTTGGCATGGGCTATTCCTTCCCTAAGGAGAGAAGGGGGAAAGGTACAGCCTGTACTAGCGAGCGCATCAAAAAACTGCCTCGGTGGAAGGATGTGGGGAGCGTGCGATGCTTTCGGTTTGCTGGGTGGGGCGCTGTCTTACGGGCGAGGTTCGGTCGAGGGATAGCCGCTTTAAAGGCTTGCGGCTTATTAGGTAGCATTAACAATGCGGAGTGAACCTACTTGTTCCTAGATTGAACCGCCGAAAGGTGAATTGACCTGCTAACTTTTTCCGAGGCTTTGAAGAACCGAGTCCCTGCGGATGTGGCGGAGCCGCTCCCGGTTTTGTCCCCTGCCGAATCTCCCCCGGAGCTATTACTAAGCTCTGATAGAATTTTTTTTCTGCGATGTTATGGAAAAAGCACGGTTAATTATATTTCATATCAACGTGCCTCTGCGCTCGTAGCGCTTGCGGGGACTAGCGGCCGGGCGGCTTGAGTCGCGCGGTTGACGATCTGTTTTTTGGCTCCACCAGAGTGAGTAAGAATTGGAGAATGTGCGAGAAAAATCCACGGCAGCGATACCTTAGAGTTTTTCTTTTCTTCCCCCTTTTTAGAAGCTCATAATGCATAGATAATGTTTAGATTGATATTGGTGTCGGAAGGCTTCTCTGAGCTGAATTTTTTGAAGCTTGCGCGCGTTTCGGTAATTCCAGATTGGGTAAACGGAGCAAACTGGAGCAGCCTTGAGAATGTTTCACGGTAGCCCTTCTGGCCCAGCAAAATAGGTTTTTTTGGACATCTTCCTGTTCTTTCTGTGTTTCTTTCCTCCCTCTCCACACCCTCCCTTGGAGTTTTTTAAACCGGTACCTTAGCGGGAAGGGGGGACACGACCCATTCCTGACCTCAAATCTAATAGCGGGCTTGAGACCGGGTTTCTCCCCTGTCTGAATTATTTCTGCTTGTTCCGCTGTTAAAATAGCGGCGTGTTTTTCTCAACGATTCAGTGTCGCGTGGCGCTTTGTCAAATTACTGAAGAAAGGAGACAAATGCAACTCCCGCTCTCGTCGGAAGAGTGACTCTTTGACAGTCTCCTGCTGACGATACGGAGATCCGGTAGCTCTTTCCGCTTCTGTCGTGATTTGAAACTGCTGCGATCCGGCCGTGGAAAGGAGCGGGCTCGAGAACTGCGTCTCGCTAGGAGATGAATTAGTTGGTCAAGTTTTAGGATTGTGCTAGATGGTAGCATCAGCGCCTAGGTGCTGACGATCCCGGACTCTTTCCCTCCGGATACTTAAAACTCTTTTGCGTTTCCTGTTACATCTTGCCACTAGGCCTGCCTCTCGGTTAGTGTTTTTCTACGTGCTTAGCGACTCGGTCGCTCTTTAGGAAAAAAAAAAATTCTTTCGCCTACCTCCGGTCTTAGCTTTTGTGCCGATAGCGACTCAAAAATCTGTAAACGGTCGTGTGACCTTAATGGCGCTTTTTCCTTTTCTTGTATGTTCTTCTAAGGAAAGAAATAATTGCTGACGCTTTATTGACTGTCCTTATTTTGGTTTAGTTAGCCTCAGGTCGAGTGGGATAGGGCACGCATCCGTAAAGCTGCTCGGGGGTTCCGCGGGCATAAGTAGACGCTTAAATTGGCTCCGGTCGTTCTTTCCGGGCTTTCCTCAAATCTGCGATGGCTACCTGCTCGAACGAGAAAGACCTAGGAGGCATTCTGAGACCGTAGAGATCAGTTTCGTGACCGGTTTCTTTCTGCTTCCCCTCGCGTGCCTGACACCGTAGGAAATCGGCGTGCCGAGCGGCGTCTTCGGCATAAGCCTTTTGAACAGATGAAGCGCTAACTTTCTTTGTGGAGGGTGGGCCTAGGAGACGTTTGGGTCATCACGAGGAATAAAATGATGAATTTCTGTTACCCTCGACAGACTTCGGCTTGCGTACGAGTCGTACGCCTGGAGAACCGTAAATGAAATTTCCTAAACCCGGCGGGGAAACAAAAACACGTACGCAGATATGTTCGGCCAAAGATGTAGCGTTAAGGCGCGCGTACCGACGCCGAGCGCGCGAATGCCGAAAGTTTTGGGTCGCTTAGCGCCGTGGTCCTTCGGAAGTCAGGCGGCGAGGCCGAAGGAAGGAGAGAAGCCTCGATGGCTGCAGCCGAGCACCGCGTGTTGTCTGTTTTTAATTGTTTAGTTCGGAACCGGGAAGACTGGAAGAATGAGTTTTCTCCGTCTTTCTGTCTATCACTGGGGAGAATTTTAGAGTGGGATTGCAGTAAGCCCTTGTTTTCGTGATTTTTTTTAAAATTTTTTTTTTCCCCCTGGTGTGGCATTTGGTCCATTGTTTTTTTTTAATTTATTTTGAAGTGGTACGGTTACAGGAACGAGTGGATAGGTCACGTGATTTCCAACTGACATTTCGAAGAAATAGGTGTACATAGATGCTTTCCAGCAAACCGAAAGATGCTGTGGAAAGAATAAGTAAGGATTTCCAGCCTTGACAATACGGACTATGGCACGGGCTTCTGAAAAAGCTAAGTAGCTCAACAAATACCTAATGCAAATTTTGACGGATACATATTTATATCTGGGACCATTCGGTTCGTTGTGCGTGACGGATGTCCCCCAAGCAGCGCACAAACCTGAGCGGTTTTTGATATATCCGAATGTTACGTCCTTAATGTTCGTAATACGACAGTAAATGTTTTTGGAAGAGGTCCGAGTGCGTTTGGGTATCTTCGCACTCTAGGCGGTGAATTGGTTACGCTAGCGGGAATGTTTTTTTGCCTGGAAGTGTGTCGCAATAATCGACGTTCTTTGCTTAAGAATAGATTGGTCCTCATTTTTGTACTTTTTTTTTTTTCCCCTTTATAAATTGTGGATAGTTTGGGGAAAAGATCTGGAATAAATCAATGACATGTGGTTAAGTAGGTGCTGAAAAGTATTTCCTTCTTAGAGGGATGGTTTGTTGTTCTGCTAGTAATCTTCAGGCAAATGAAACCGGAGTCCGGGAAATGCATTTGCCTGTGGATTCCCGCACTTTGCAATCTGCCGGTTCAGATTTCTTTTGGACAAGATGGGTATTAAAAAAGTGCAAACTCTAGCTAAGACGAGCTAAATACCTAGAAAAGAGAAGCGGTTTAAAAAGAATTCGATATCTGTTTCGTTTTGGCATAGCTTTGCCTAAGGCGGGGATGCTCGAACGTCTGCGCGTTCTTGCAGCTTCTTCCAGCCGATGCGCCGCGCGAACGTGCGTCTGCAAAGCGCTGAAATTCATCTGTTTTTATATTAAGTGAAAAACCGAGCAGCTTTCTTCCTCTGAGGGATATCGAGGGTTGCGGTCTTTTTGCAAAGCAGTAGTTCTGAGCAGAAATATTTCTCTGCGCCAAAGTAAAACGAGAACCGCAGGCCCGCGCCGAGGGCGAGACGGAATTTTCTGCCTGGCCGCTTCTGATGCGGTGAATGGCAAGTTGTGAAAAAGGTCTTGTCGGGAGCTCTGTTGCAGTAAGAAAGCGGCTTTCGCAAATACACGTGCGGAAGCTAAAGATCTGCCGGGGCTGCTTGCTTAAATGTTTCAATGTCTGGCAGTCTTGGCCGTGCGAGGCCCGAATTTCTTTGGAGCGCGTATCCGCTTCGGGATAGCGGGGACAGCAGCGTTTCGCATTGAGAGGTTGTGACACGTAACGCTTGACGATACGTTTGCGTCGCCCTTGTTCGCGAGCCGGCACCCGCTCGAGGCGTGTCCTCGTAAAGTTACGGTGACTGGCGTCGCTTGGCTCCTACGGAACGGATGTAGCGCTCGGGCTGAACGGCGCTTCCTCGCCTGAGAACTCGGTCTGTTGGTTACCGCTGTCTACTGGAAGAGGAATTGCATCGTATTTTCACGTGCCTCCTGGACGCGGAAAACCTATCGTAACGCAGGTACGCGTGCTTTTGGGAACGTTTGCGATGTGTTTGTCTGGTTTGTCTTGTAGGATCCGATTCTGCTCTGAGACGTTCCGGTGCGTTTCCACAAACCATACGTGCGTCAGGGACGTGCTGACGAGGCCAAATTTTTCTCTGGCTCGCGTCTCTGTAGAGGATCGCAAAGTTGGCGGCAACGGCGCGAACTGTCGGCTTGGACTGGCTCGCGTGTCGAAAATGCCCGTACCAAATTATACGGTAACATCGAGACGGAGAGTATTTGCATTGGTCTCTGTAGGAGCTCGAGACGCTCCGTGCCCCACGAACGCACCCTGTTTTCACATAGTATTGTTCTCTGTGCTCTGAAATACCCGAATAGTTACAGAATTCGGTACGTTAGTTTCTAAACGGCAAATGGTAATCCTTGTCTGCGTACCCGCGATTTAGCTGTGCACGAGGTTCTCCGCAGCGAGCGTCTGGATTCTTAACTTGAAGCTTAGATCCTCTGTAATGCTCTTGCAGGGCGTGTGCTGCTGTTCGGGCGCTAGCGCACCTATCGTCTCGTGCTGAACGGCGATAATGGCCGTCGGCTTCCTCGCGAGTCGAGGGAGAGGTCTCGGCGGCGGGGCGTTTATTACGGCCGGATTCTTCCTCCTTAGGCGTTCGCGTGCCCCGACTGCATCTGGCCTAGTCAACGTTGCTTTCGATTGTCCTGACGCTGCTGCTGCTGTTTTTCTCTTTGAATCCAGGCGAGGATTGTGTTACGGTTTCTGTCTAGTGTTGTGTTAAAAGCCCGAGATCTCGGCGTGCCCTTTTTGAGGAAGGCAGGAGGTAATTGAGGGATTTAAGTCTTTGGGATTTAGGGAATAAATGTGGCGTTTCCAAACGCTTTAAACTTTTTTCTCTGAATCACGTCGCAAAAGATCACTATAGAAAATCCGCGTTCCCTGCTGCTTTTTTTCCTAAAGGTGGGAAGCTGTCTGTAGCGTTAACGCTCCGCTTCTCTTGTAGCGAGACAACTTACATTGCAAAACACTTCTAGCTTATTTCTTTTGTGTTTGTAATATTTTTTTAGTCACGGTATTTGCAGGCTAAAATTGTACATTTTTTTCAGTTACAGTTCAGTTTGGTCACTGGAAAGGGGTGAGGCGTGAATGGCCCCGTTGCGTCGGGGTAATAAATTTGTAAATAGCCAAGTTGCACGTTCTTTGGACTCTTAGGGATGTGGCACGCAGCGACCGGCGAGTTCTTTGTGTTAGGTTGGCTTTGAAATAACTGTCTAAAAGTTGTATGAAAACAAAAAAACCCAAACAAACAGAACTGACTTGGAAGTAGTTGCAACAGACCAGACTGTGTATTGTCACAGACAGATCTCAGCTGAATGCTAATAGTCTGTTTGAGCTTAGCGTTTCATCTGTGAAGGTAGGATTTTACTAATGGTTTTTTGTCCCCTCACCATAGACGTCTGTTGGTATTTTTCTGCTTTGATTGTCCTTCGGCCTTTTATTATCCGGTCGCAAAGTTTCGTGGGGTTGTTCTATAGCTCCGTGAGGTTGTTCTATAGCTCGTTGTTAGGGTTTCAAACTCGCTGCTACGGTGGATAACTTCTGATCGTCTTCGAGCTTTTTTCTCTTAATTGCTCTTTCCCTTTTCCCTAGGTTTAACAGCACACCTCCGGCCGGCGGTCTACTGTTGTCCCTTGGTCTAAAAAATAGAAATTAGAGGACAGAAGTAAACGATAGATTTTTGCAACGTTTATCCTAGAAAGGGCCTTTCGTTGTACTCCGCTCTTAGTTTGTTTCCTTAGAAGCCTTCGCTGATGAACTTTGAAAAATCCTGGCGGACCGTGTCATTCGGACCGTGTCATTCAGACCGTCTTTATGCGCACGCTTGCCGCCGCCTCAGAGAACTCTGAGGCTTGTAAGGCAGGATTCCCCTCGCAGAAGCTGCTTTGGCTCCTTTCGAATAGATGTTATTTGTGTGCCCGTTCACACGCTCTTTACTGGAGTCTGTACCGATCTGACTTTTAGGCAGAGATGTTCGCCCGCTTTTCTGTGGTGTGGCACCCGGCTGCAAACACTGGCTTTCTGTCACCTTTACGGCGACGTCCGCTCAGTCCTGGTTTTCAGATAGTACGATTTCGAAAAGCACTTGTCACGTACTTTACTTGCGTAGCAGGTTTTCAAAACCTGAGGAAGTACTCGTTAGCCTGAAACTTCTAGTGTTACTTAGCCTAGAGGAGGCCTCTCTTTATATTTAATTTTTTGGTTTTGCTATTTGGTGAGAGCGGTTTGTTAATAGCAGCCGTGTACGGTATGGAGCAGCGGGCGTCCATCTTTGGGCTTTTTGCTAAGCGTCTTCCTACAGGTAACTTTTTCAGATACGCGTCACGCTCGGACTTCGCCACGCTTTCCGCCGCCATGCAGAGTCAGGGACGCTGGCGAGAAGTCTTTTCTGTAGCTCGGTGTTCGCGTGCCCTGAATTCCGTTGCGCGTAGGTATCTTCAAGCGTTTTGCCTTCTCTCTCTCAGCTCTTGATGGTATTTCTTTGTGAGCGGTAGATAATCTCGTGAGCTACGCGTAATGACTAAGGAAGGTCCTGTGCAAAAGTCAGGGCGAGATAGTCTCGTTGTGGCTAACTTACGTGAAAGCCTGCTCGTGGATCTAATGTTTCGGTGTCGGGAAACCCCATCTATTCCCGTTTATGATTGCTACCTCTTGAGAGATGTGTCAATCTGCCTACGTATCGCTAAACGCTATCTGCTGTCCATGAGAAGTCGGGTGAATTTCATGTACTGCTTGCGATTCTGTGATGTTGCTCCTGTTCCGCCGTGATCGAAATGGCTGCGTTGGAAATGTTTGCCCGAGGGAACTAGTCGGTGACTAGCTAGCTGGAGTAGCTCCCTTTTTTGTTTTCCTTCCTTTTTCTCTCCTCTCCCCCCCCCGCCCCCTTCTTTTTTCACCCAAAGACCTGAAATCGAGCTTTGAGTCCCAAAAATTACAGTATGAACGGACCGCGCGCGGTGCCGGCTGTCTTTCCCGGTGGTCTGGGAGCTCAGAGTCGACGCGCTGGTATTAATAATGAAATATTTCCTTTTAAACAGCGGGAGTATTGTTGTGGCAGTTGGTTAACATAGATTATCCGTGTATATTGACAGTGCAGCAAGCTCATAGTTTTTGCTTTGTAATTAAGTATTTCAGGAGCTTCCTGAGTACATATCTTCATATGAAACGCCATGAGAAGGCTTTTGAGTGTTTTTTTACACGTACAGTTAACTTGTATGGTAACCTCAGACTTAGGAACGAGTACCTAAGCTTTTATGTGTCTTTACGCTGCAGCAGGCGTCGGAAAAAATCTGCTTTGCAGTTGACCTTTTTGCTAAGGAGAAATCTACTGCTCCGCCTACCGGCAATAACCTACCTTTGGAATGCGCTCGAAAGCGAGGAGAAGTTACGGAAGCTTGGGGAATATTTGGAAACGCTTTGGGATCCAGGGAGTTGTCAGTAGTACCAGCAGCTAGAGAGGACCCCGGACTCGGTCGAAGCCCCTCACGGCGTGCTGGCTTGAAGCGGCTGCAGAATTGGCTTGTTCTGTTATCTGAGGACCATTTCAGTACAGGCAGAATCATCCGAATTTGGGCACGTGTAGCCGGTGAGCGGAAGCTTTAGTTGTAGTAGTCGGTAGGCGCTGGAAACGAGCGACAAATGTTAGCCAGCAGCATCGCGAAGTCCAATCCGTGCATTCCGTGGAGTCCGAGAGTAGTCGGTAATGAAGCGATTGAGCTTACGGCACCCATCGTTAGAAGCTGCTGCTATCCCGCCTCCGTGGAGGAAGAGTAAATGCTGTGTTTTCTGGAAATAATACTTTAAGGGAGAGGCAGAGAATTGCAGCAGAGCGAGCGTTTAACATAGGAACGTGTTTAATTGGTCACAGAATAAATAACAAAACACTTGGAAGATCAGGGTAACCTGGTTTTGGCAAAGGACCCGGACCTGTTGGAGCGAGTCCGGAGGAGGCCGCAAAGATGACGAGAGGGCTGGAGCGCCTCTCTTAAGAAGACAGGCTGAGAGAGTTGGGGTTGTTCAGCCTGGAGAACGGAAGGCTCCGGGGAGACCTCGTGGCAGTCGAAAGGGGCCTATGGGAAAGCTGGAGAGGGACTGTTCACGAGGGCAGGGAGTGACAGGACGAGGGGGAACGGCCTTAGGCTGAAAGAGGGTAGATGTAGATGAGATATTAGGAAGAAAGTCTTGACTTTGGGGGTGGTGAGACACTGGCACAGGTTCTCCGGGGAAGCTGTGGATGCCCCGTCCCGGCGGGGTTTGAGGCCGGGTCGTACGGGGCTTTGGGCGACCTGGTCTCGCGGAGGCCGTCCCTGCCTGTGGCGGGGGGCTAGACCTCGATGTAAGGTCGTCCCTTCTGACCCAAACCGTTCTGTGGTTCTGTGACAAGTTGCGTTACCTTCATCTCTTGCCGCTCTTCGAACGCGTTACTTTGAGGGAAGGAAGAGAAACGGTCCGACAGAGCGCGCTTAGACTTTCCGGATGCCTTTGACAGTAATTCTCGCCCGGGTTAGTCAAGTAAGCGACTGTCTCGGTATGCGTTAAACCAGCTTACAAAAACCCCGGAGCGTAAGAATCGTTCGTCTTGGCAAAAGATAAACAGCACGGGGGCTCGGTCTCTCTTCCTCGGATCGGTGTTATTTACACGTCTTAATTGCTGTGAAGGTTAAAATACTTTTGAGGGATTTAACTAGACTACGTGGATCTGACTGGTGAAATTCAGCGCTGAAAAACGCTGAGTTGCGGGCGGCGGCCGAAATATTTCTCGAGTCCCGAAAGGAAAAGGAAAGGAGAAGGATAGATGTGTTAAAGATACCTTCGATTGCCATGCGTATCGCTCAGCCCTTGCCGGAGGAGCGAGTTGTCAGTGGATGCGCTGGATGGCGCGATCCGCTGTGTTGTGTGAGGTCCGGGTGGCTTTTATAGATTTAGGTTCCTTAATAGGCCGTCCGGGCGCTGACCGAAATGAAGAAATGACGCGCTGTTGTCGCACCAATGACGGGAGTGAAAAGATGTCGTTTGGGAGAGTCGTCGTGCCGTTAGGATGATGATTTTGCATGTTGCGGAGTAACGTGATGGGCCATGTGTTACGTGGCCTTCAAAGGAGTAAGTTTTAGGTTGTTGATTGAAAGTAACTATGATGAGAATAACAATAATCAAAAGTTACAACCTTTGTTTGTAAAGCGAGTTAGTTTTGCTACCCTGTGTCGAAATTAACCTTAAAGCCTCCAGGGCGCAGTTGGGTCTAAAGAGCGCGTGCGGAACGGTGTTAGGTCTTTTCTACGAAGGGGAGGTTAACTGCCTGTGGTGGGTTGACGCTGGCTGAGGGCCAGGTGCCCACCAGAGCCGCTCTATCGCTCCCCTCTTTCATTAGACAGGGGAGAAAAGGTACAATGAAAGAAAACTTACGGGTCGAGATAAGGACAGGGAGAGATCATTCTCTAATTATCATCACGAGCAAAACAGACCGAACTTAGAGAGGGAATTCATCTTATTTATTATTAAGCAAAACAGAGTAGAGGAATGAGAAATAAAACCAAGTCTTAAAAACACCTCCCCCCACCCCTCCCATCTTCCCGGGCTCAACTTCACTCCCGGCTTCAACCTCCGCCCCCCCCAGCGGCACAGGGGGACGGGGAGTGGGGGTTACGGTCAGGTCATCACACGGTGTTTCTGCCGCTTCTTCATCCTCAGGGGGAGGACTCATCGTTCCCCCGCTCCAGCGTGGGGTCCCTCTCACGGGAGACAGTCCTTCACGGCCTTCTCCAACGTGAGTCTCCTCCACGGGGTGCAGACCTTCGGGAGCAAACTGCTCCAGCGTGGGTCCCCCACGGGGTCACAAGTCCTGTCAGCAAACCTGCTCTGGCGTGGGCTCCTCTCTCCACGGATCCACAGGTCCTGCCAGGAGCTTGCTCCAGCGCGGGCTTCCCACGGGGCCACAGCCTCCTTCAGGTGTCTCCACCTGCTCCGGCGTGGGGTCCTCCACGGGCTGCAGGTGGAATCGTTACACCCCCTCATCCTCCCTCCATGGGCTGCAGGGGGACAGCCTGCTTCACCGTGGTCTTCACCACGGGCTGCAGGGGAATCTTGCTCCGGCGCCTGGAGCACCTCCTGCCCCTCCTTCTGCACTGACCTTGGTGTCTGCAGATGTTCTTACATCTTCTCCCTCCTCTCTCTGGCTGCAAAAGCGCTCTCTAACTGTGTTTTCTCTTTCTTAAATATGTTATCACAGAGGCGCTGATTGGCTTGGCCGTGGCCAGCGGCGGGTCCGTCTTGGAGCCGGCTGGCATTGGTTCTATCAGAGACAGGGGAAGCTTCTAGCAGCTTCTCACAGAAGCCGCCCCTGTAGCCCCCCCGCTACCAAAACCTTGCCACGCAAAACCAAAACACTGTCTGTAGCAGCTAACTTAGAGTTGTTGTAATACATGTATATGAAAAGATTGGATCGCGGTTTGGAAGTAAACGAACAACAATCGTGTGCACTCTTGGCCCGGGAAATAAGAAGGGAAACCCGGTAAAGGTAAGGGCGGGAGCGACCGTAAAAGCGAAGAGCTCGCTTGGACCTATGCGATACTGTATTTCGTGTTCCCTCTTAGCACGTCGGGCCGAACGCCGCTAGGCTGACGATTACTATACCGGTGCTTAGTGTGTACGTGATTGAAGGGTCTGGTCAGCTGTTATTTCTAAGCAACGTTTGGAATGACTTCTTTGTTTTGTTTTAAAATTTTGCTGATCTTCTGCCTGAAACCTATCCCGAAAAAGATTGTCTGTGGCCCGCCTCCGTAATATCTTGTTCTTTATCTCGTAGAACGTAGACTTACTTGGTTAATTTTCAAGGGAAGTGGGTAGATTGAAGTCACCTGAGTTACAGAAACGTATTTCAGATAGTTGAGTATTTTTAAACAAAAAAAGAAAAAGCCCAAACCAACCCGAGGAACCAAACCCCGAGCTTTTAATCTATGGGCTTTATTGGTTTTGCTTTTTATTTGAGCCACGACTTTAAATAACGACATTGAAGTCGTCTAGAAACGGCGTTAAATAGATATTGCGCTCTTTCGATGAGATATTTGCACCAGACTTTTTGATTGGTGATAAAGCGCCCGAAATTCGGTCAATTGCAGGTACGATTTGACAACGGTCCGCCCGTCTGTTTTTGATTCCTGGCTGCAAAGTTACTCTCTTTGGACAAAAAATGCAGGTCAAACCGGGAGGCTTGTTTGAAACGTTGCGCTCTATTTTATAAATATACCGGGCGGTCGAGCGATTTGTCTTGTCATTGCGCTACAGAGAGAAATCAAGAAGGTTAATGCCTTATTTACCTTAAAGTCGGAGCATTCGAGGATATTGGTGTGACAGTTCCTAGGGGCGCGTCCTGATGCGCACGTCAATCTGTAGTGCCGTAGAGCGGGACGTAATAAAGCCGTATCCGAGGAATGGTGACCGATTTCTTTGGCAGTGCTTCCAGCCAGAGGGAGCCGTATAACTAGATTACCTGAGTTCCTCAGGGCTGCCGCCTCCTTCTAGTGGGACGAAACGATCTCGTTCCGGTCTTTGCCACGTTAACGAACTCACGGTGGCCGTGGAAGCGTCCTTTCTGTGGCGCTCCTCGCTTCTGGAGCGATACGCCGGGGGAATGGTTTCTGTTCATCTTGAATCCGAGTTGAGAGGGCAAATTGGAATTTTGCTTTGTACGCTGCGGGAGCCCTACGATTTAAAAGCAGCCTAACGTCTAATGAGGCAGAAACTTTGTGGGACTTGCGAAAAAAGGCTTTGAAAATCCCACGGGCAGCGAACTGATGTATATCGAGGGGAGCTTTTTAGCTGCGTGCTTTTGAGAACTCCTTCTTCCTCTGTCTTTTGGTGAAATGGCTTGTGCACCTCCAAGCTTAGAGTTTTAAACTGCCTTATCTCCGAACGTGTCGCCCTTGCTCGTCGATGCGCGTTACGAGGCGGAGGAGTTAGTTTTAAAAGGAAGCGTAAGACTGTACGTGCCCTTTCTAGAACTGAATTGAAACAAGCGGCAGACTTGGTTATTCCCGTAGCTTTTGAAGCAAGCGGTGTGAAACTATTTCCGTGAAGGTCCCTAGGAACGGGGATCTGCAAAAAAAGACCTACGACTGATTTGTGTTAGTCCTGAAAGCACGCAGAAAGCCGCGGAAATAACCCGGGATCGTGAGACTTGACGAGGTGGAGGTTGTCGGGCGGTTACGGAAACTTGAGGTCGCGGTTCAAAGTCGTCACGGACCTACTCCAGATACGCCGAAAAGACGCGCCGACGGTTTGGGCTGATTGTCTCTTCTGTACGGCAACAATGCCGTTACGGAATACAATTGTGGAAAAATTAAATTGGTGTTTGCTCGCAGCGGCGCGCGGAGCTGTGGGAAAAACTTGGAGGTCCCGTGAGCTGAACTCTCGAGCAATAGTTTGGGCTTTTTGGGGGTTTTTTTTTTGTTTGTTTTGGTTTTGGTGGTTTTTTTTGGTTGGTTTCTTTTTTCATCGTGCGCAGCGAATCGAGCGCGTGATACCTAATGGTCCTGCGCTGTTACGAAAAATGATCTCAGAAATCCCTAGCGGTGCACGTAAAGACTCCCGGCCGCTGAATTACAGGCCGGTACGCGCAGAAGCGCTTGAGTTAACGGGAACCTTCGGTGCAGTTGTGCGCAAAGTATGTGTCGCTTATTGTTACGAGGAGCGTGAAAGCGGTCGAAGAGATGGGGCAACTGGACGGGTAAAGCTTTTAGTAGTGGGATAGTTTGCGTGTGCGGTAGCAAAAAAAGACTGCAGGAGGCAGTAGTCCCTCAGGAAGCTGGCTGTTTCTCTGTGAAGGCGTCGCTGCGGATGCAAAAGGATTGTGGGCGACGTGTGAGACTTCAGCAGCTTCCCTCCCTCCCTGCCCCCCCCTTTTTTTTTTTCTTTTCCCCAGAATTAAGGGGGGGAAAAGGACAGGGTTTCCCAGCTTCTAAGTTGAGAAGCTCGCGGAAGAGTCTGTGAAAGTTTCAGATGTACGATGTAGAGGCTACGGCGTGTGAGATTGCGTAGGAGTCTGTGAGACCCGGATGACAAATTTTCTTCAATTGGGAAGTATTGACAACGTATCCACGAGGCGTTAGCGCTTGCAGCTTGCTTTCTGCCTTTATAAATGTGCGTGACTTGTCACGAGAGGCGCGTTCAGAGACTGGATTGCCTCGTCGGGTTCGAGGACTTGACGTTTGAAAATACAGGATTAGAATCGACTCCTGAGGGAGCGGTTCCCTTAAAAAGCAACAAAGTTGCAAGCGTGTTTCTGGGTCCCGTCAGGATAGAACGGGAACCTAAATGATTTGTCTCCCCCTGCCTCCCCGGCGTAGGGCAAAAAAACCCGTAATTTTTGCACCGTGGCGCGTAGAAGGAGAGCGTGTTGTCGACCCGTTGCCTCTGGATAGGTTATGGTAATGTTTTCGATACCCTTTAAAAAGTCCTGTAGAATTTAAGAGGCCGCATTTCTGTGCCCGCGTGTATCTAGGGGGAAGTTAAAAAAGTGGCAAACTTGCTGCAACTTTTCTGTCGTTTAAAAAGAATTTTGGTGGAAGTACGTAGATCTAATACCTTCTTTTTCTCCGCTTGAGGACGTCTTGTGGAAGATACCCCGATAATCGATCTTGTGACGAGATGAGACGCAGGAGGTGTAAAATTAGTATATCTTACCTTAAAAAGCGGAAGTCTTTGGGGGAACGCAGGACCGGGAAGCGTGTGCAGAATTTCTGTAGCGATGAGTTAATATTTCAACGGTAAAAGAAATTCACGTGTATAGAAAAGATGCTAAGTTTTTCAGGTTTACAACTGAGTCTGTGGGTTAAAAGCAAAAATATAAAATAGTAGAGGAGGACTGAGCGTATGCTTCCTTATAGCGGGACGGTACCGGTTAATTTTGTGGAAAGAAATGCAGTAATACTTGATGAAAACTCCCGGGTCTGCAGGGTTTTTTTGCGGCTGTGTTTTTATATTTATTTTGCGAGTAGGTTTGTGTAATATGTGAGCTGAGAAAAGCATCGTCTTCAGAAAAAAAACTGGAGAACTACTGGAGAATAACTACGTATTTTTTGTCTTTAAATCTGAGAGCTTGTAATGGAAAGCAGCGGGATTTTTTTTGTTAAATGCAAAAGGGAAACCGGAACGCATTTGAGCCTCGTGCCCATAAATCAAATCTGAGCGAGGCTGAAAAGTGCTGTCCAGCTATGCCTATGCAATATATAACTTCAAGTCTTATTTTGGCAGCGACCGGGCAAAACCGTTCTGGATTTGGGGTGAAGGCTGTGTGTACGCTATCCGATGCCGGAATATGGCAATTATGGAAATTAAATAACAATTATTTGGGGTGGGACGGGACTCTAAAGCGTACTTTTGAGGAGCACTGTTCCTTACTGGGCAGTAAGATTGCTTATGTTAATCTGTCAAAATCACTATTTTCGGTGGAAGCTGGCGTGTGCCGGTGGGAAATAAATGAAGGAACGGATAACTGAAACGGGGGACTCCGGTGGACGAGGTGCCCCGCTCACCTTGCTTTCGCGCGTTGCGGGGGTACCGGCTTCGTCGCGGGAGCGGCCCGCGTTAGGGTTTTTGGACCCGGTAGGCTCTGAGGCCCTCTAAGAAGGGAAGCTGCGCTTCCTCGCTTGTGGAGTTGCTCCGAGGAGCGCGGCTTGCTTTGGCTCCGGCCGCTCCGCAGGCTCCTTTACTCCGCGGGGAGGGCAATTGGAAGGCATGGGTGAAAAGTCTCTGTGTCTCCGGCACGGATGAGGCACGGCTACCTGCCAGATGTACGGTGAGAACGCAAAAAAAATAAACGAGCTTTAGGTAAAACAAGGAGTGGCCGTATTTGCTCTCGTTTTCCGTAATCGATGTTTTTACTTAACTATTTGTACTATTCCAGGGTCTTTTTCCTTTGGCATTCCGAGGTCTTTGGACAGGACGCCCAGGTTGCTCTTTTTGACTTGGCTGTCTGGCTCTGAGGTTTTCGTGATCCGAGTCCCTGTTTTTTGTGTTACTGCCGCATCGAGCTTCATAGGTGAGGCAAACCGTGTGAAAATTACTTTGATGTATAGCTGTTCCGTGAGCTGCGTAGCTCGTTCGCTCGCTCGCCGACAGAGCAGGGGTTTAAGCATTTAATAACCGATGTGCGCCCTTCTCTCTCGGATACGGTGCCACGAACGAGCCTGAAGATGTTTGCGTGGCGCTGGTTTGCCGTTGCTGCGGGGCGTCGTGTGAGCGGGCGGCGAGACGGACGTTTGGGAGCCTGGATCTGTACAGGCGTTCTGGCAGAAAGGATCAGAATCGAAGCGCGCGGCTCACGGTTGCGGAACCTAGCTGTGGTTTCGGTAGAAACGGCCCCTCGATCGGCCCGCTTTGAACGTAGACGTCGGACCGTCAGCGGAACGCGCGCCGTTGACGCGAGTAAACCGGGAAGGGCCGCGGGCGGCGGTGGGCGGCCTGCGAGCGGAAGCCTGTGTGGGCTCTGGGCCCTTGCCGACCGTCCGTCTGCGGTCGTTCCGGGCTCTTTGCTGTCGCGGCTGCAGCCGGCTGTGCTAGTCTGTTTGTATTTACGGTCTATGCGCAGATGGCGACCAGCTGATTTTTTTCTAAATGTTGCCACTTAAGGACAAGCCACAGGCACAACGAAGGCACAGAGAATGGTCGTGTGTTTTTTGTTTTTTTTTTCCCCTGTTCTCTCTTACAGATTTCTAGGTTTGTCTCATTCTCGAGAGAAGCAAACTATTTCTTCATCAACTTGCCATTTAATGAGTCTTTAGATGAACTCGCACGTGGGCCTCTCTGCTTAATGCTAGCCGGGTCTTGCTGTGGTGTCTCAAAGGGCTCTGGGGGACTTGTAATGCTGAGAAGGATTTTTTTTTTTTTTCTTTTACTTCCCTTCCTACTGAGAAACACGTGTGTTGAGCTGCTGCACGGGTGGTGAGTCTGCACCGGTCTGCAGCGAATTGAAGCTGCAACTAGTTAACTTGCTACTGCTGAACCGTCCCAGGCGTACGCCTGTGGGTGAATGCAGTCGGCCAAGGGCATAATCGCATCCTGTGGCGTCCGCTAAACGTAGCTCTCGTGGGTGTACAAAGTCCGGACGGGAATACAAAACCGTTGTCCCAGCTGTGTACGGTTACGCGGATCGAGATATTTTGTTCCGCTGAGCGGTTTGCTCCCCGGCGCCGAGCAGTGGTTCCCGTCGAGTTTTTCAAGTGCTGCTTTGCTGTTGGCGGTAGCATCCTTTTTGTAGGACCGGATTGCAGAATTGACCCGTTTTATTTTTTCAAACGTACTCGCAAGAAATTGGAAGGCTAGTAAATGCACCTGTGATATTGAAACAATAACGCATTTAGGTAATGCTTAATATAAGCTTAGTTTGGCTACGGGAGGAATTCTCGCTCGTTATTGCGTGATGTGGTTGCGTGAAGGGGAGCTCCTCTTGGACCGCGTCTGGAACGTTCACCCGAGGGTGCAAAAAGTATTAAAGGGTTCATCGCCCTCGGGCACGCGCCATGTGGAAGACGGCCACCTGGGAGTTCACAAATTAAATTCCTGGATTATCTCCTTTCGTAGGAGAGGAAGCGTTTGGTGTTTGAACAGCATATTGCAACGCATTAGCCCCGAGTTTTGCTGCGGAGATAATTGTGTGGGGCGCCAGGACTCTGTAATGCTTCTCAGATGTGTTTTTATTGTTCTGTTTGAAGTAACCGATACTGTACGAGTAACCCATACGGTACAGTCAACAAGCGAAGAAAACATAAACATGTAGTATCTTCTGTTTGTTCGAGTGTCTCGTTCGTTTCATTAACCCTTTTTCTGAACGCTGTTTTACCTGGCGTGGAACTAACCGTTCTTGCCTTTGCATCTTGGACGGAGACGATGCTCTTTGGCCTGTCGCGGTTGCTTCCGATGGCAATTTTCATCAGACGCGTTAGGTGAATTCGGGCCGAGCGTGGTTTCTGTAGCTTTTGGTGTCCTAGGGCGGTACTGAGCGACTGCGTACCCGCAGCGCTTTGTTACAGCGGGGGCTCTAAAACCGGTGCTCCGGTTATCGCGACAAAGCGGTTAAGCTAGATGGGCTAGATGCCATAATCAAATGTAGCGCGAGTCGGTAGCTGCTTTGAAGAGCTCGCAGCTGAGCGGGCGAGACGGAGCGACTAAGCCATGCGAAGTCCGTCCCGTGTTTTGTGGGTGGGTGCAAATATATACGTTGTTTTATTTTTTTCCCCCTCTGTATTTCTGATATTACTGGGGATTGTTCGCTTTTGCGATTGCCTTGGTTTCGGTGGCATAAATCCTTATATTAATGTTCAGCCTATCACAAAAGTTCCTACCTTTGCATCTTTAAAGATGACATCAGGCTTTGTTTTTTTTTTCTTTTGAAAAATCGACCAACGTGCATTTAGAAATCATTAGCTTTAAAGCTTTCAGCCACCATCCAGAAGTACTAAAAAAACCAGCGTAAGCTGCAAACCAGTAAGCGGCCGTGAGGCGGCCTGAGCGGATTGTACTCGAACTTTGGCGGGGTTTTAGAGGTGTTGCGGTTTAGCCCCGGCTGGCAGCTCAGTACCGTGTGGCAGCTCGCTCGTGCCCCTCCCCCCCCCCCTTCCCTCCGGTGGGATGGGGAGGAGAATGAGAAGAAAAAGGTAAAACTCGTGGGCTGGGATAAGGGCGGTTTACTGGGACGGCGAAGGGAAAGGGAAATAACGGCAACGATACTTCTGACAAACTATACAAAGCGGGTGATAGACAATGCAATTTGCTCACCCGACCCGGCGCCCTGCCGCTACTTGAGCGGCGGCCACTCCGCCCCGGCCGGCCCCCTTGGTATACTGAGCGCGATGCCGTACCGCGTGGCGTACGCCCTTCGCTAGTTTGGGTTGCCTGCCCTGGCTGCGTCCCTCCCGCCCTCTTGTGAAAATTAACTCTATCCCATCCGAAAACCGCGACATTATCTGCCCCGTGTTCTGTACCGTCTACGTCACGCCCGGATCCTACGCTTTCCGATTCGTTGCCGCCATTCTTCCCGTCTTTGAGACGGGAACGTGCAGATAGACAGGCAGGCAGGCAGGTAGATATTGTTCCTTTAGTCTATGGACCATTCCTCTAAACTGTCTGTTGAGTTCATTCAATCCGTGACTGTGGGCTCCGCCTGTCGTAACAGTCTCTCAGGGCAGGAGCGACGGCGCGTGCTGTTGGATTGCGGCATGCGGCATCCGGAGCTCGCGGCTGGCGTGTCTGGCGCGGCCGGTGCCCGCGGGTCGAAGGTATCGATTGTTGTAGCTGCCTGCCAGGTTAAAAGTCAGGACCCTCCTGGTTACTGATTCGGGAATTCCTTGCCGCATTTGGAGCGTTTGTCGCTTACTGCCGACGGGGAGAACAGGTACCGACGTGCACGCGCCGCTCCGGTACCGCGCCCTAAGCTTCTGGAGGCGGAAATTTGCCAGCAAATGTCCTGTCCCACTTTTGCCTCCTGGCCCTCGGTCATCTGTATTAATGCAAAGGAGATATGGTATAGCCGTGAAATATATACGTGCATCATTTTACTTTGTCAACTGTGAGAGACCAGTGTCGTACAAATGAACTGGTGAAATTCCAAGTCTGCGAGCGCTGCTCGTGCGAACTTGTGATTACTGTGCGGTTGGTTTTGTTTTGGTGTCGTGTGGTTGGTTGGTGGGTTTTTTTTTTTTGTGTGTGTGTGTGTCCGAGCTGGCCACAGACATCAGAAGTATATTCTGTTTTTTCTTGTGCAAATCATACGGTCAGCAACGTGTTTCACCGTTGGTGAAGGTGAAGGATTTTCCTTCGCTAAGGTCGTGTTTGTCTCCTGTCCTTGACTTGTCTGTGAAGGGTCAGCATTTGTCAGTTTGCTCTTAGGTCTCATCTCCTGTTGTCTGGTAATATCAGATATACAACTGTCTTGGTCATAATGGTCAGTCTTCCCTTTTGCTGCTTAGTTCTAGGGAACTGGTGAACAATTTTTTGTTTCAGCTTATCCCTAGAACGTCCCTTTCTCAGTTTTCAGTTACGTCGCGTCGTGCGTATAGCTACGTGGTGGCGGGGAGTCGGGAGACAAGTAACTGAGCGCGCCATCGGACGACATCAGAAAAGCAAGTTGATCCGAAGATTTCACGGCGACGATAAGAGACGAAACGATGGTTGCGCATTCCCTCGGCATTTGTGTTGCATTTGTTAGGAGACAAAGGCTAAATATTTGAATTTCAAGAGGTTTGCACTTGCACTTTACAGGCAGGTGGCTTGGATTTGAATTCTTGCGGTGTCAAACGTCCAAAACTGCATAGATAACGGTATACCGCGTGTAACTACGGCCGCTCGGCGTTGCGGTGCGATCCCCCGAACGGCTTCGCTAAGTCGGAGGTTTTGCTCTTTCCGTCGCAGAAGCTTAAAGGCGATGCAAAAATACTAAATTTTTATTTGCGTTCTAACGTTCGCTTTTGCTAGGTTTCGGCTCTGATCAAAAGCCCCGCTTCCTCTCTGCTGACACATCTTATTTCGTGACCGTGACACCTGACGCCTTGTTTAAAGCATTTACGTTACTGGGTTTGGCTCATTTTTTTTAAGCGGGCTATAACAAAACGCATGAGACGATTTGTATGTAAAGCTAAATTCAGACGTGCCGCGCGCTTTTTCTGAGTTCGGTTTTAGCGGCGGAACGATAGCCGCGAAGGTACGCGTTGCGCTAGGCTTGCCGTCCTGGGAAATAACGTGATCTTCCAGACCGAGGGCCGCTATTAAATCTAGGAACAGGCAACGCGATGATGAGCCTATCGTAATTACAGAGAGCGTCTCGGGGCTCGAGGCCTCGGACCGCCTACGCGCTTTGCGGGCTTTCGCGCTCTGGTTCGCGCACGTTAACGACTCGGCCTTTAGGGGCCCGGGGTGCCGGTCGGCGTCCTTGCGCGCGAGCTTTCCGAAACCGAGCGCTCTCGGCGTGCTCCCTCGTGAGGGCCGGGCCTGGAGGTTCCTCTGAGCGCGCTCCTTCTGGAGTCGTCGTTTTGGGAGATACGTCCGTGAGACGCATATAAGATGGAAGACGAGATAGCTTGCGGCAAGATGAAAGGTGAAAACGCCTAACGAGCCGTGTTACCGTTAGAGTCTAGTGTTTCCCTGACCCCGGTGGCTTAATCTGATAAGAGCAGATGACTGGATCGTCCGCTTTCAGGTTGCGATAAATCTCTCTCTGATTCTGAATTAGCTGTCTCCGTAAACATCATCTTGAATTTTGCAGCAAGGCTTTCAGCGTTTCCAAGTTACGGTGGTTTGGATTTCAATTTTTACCCTCGTAAGCCCAGGAAAAGTCCTCGCTCGAGTACCGTGCCCTACCTGTGAGGATTTCGCAATGTACCGTTCCGGTTACTCGAGGCGGCTGCTTTTCTTTTGTGACTTTGCCACAGGAGTCACGCTTTTTTAACAGCGGTCCGCTTTGTTGCGCCGCAAGTGCGTGGGGGGGGAAGGTCTTCGTTTAGCTTTCGAGCGTTTGGTTAGCGCTCAAAGGTGCAAAGTTACTTTTAAGAAGCGAAAAATACCACTCGATGAAGCATTACTTTGCCTTTTTAACTTTTTGCCATTTTTTTTTGCTAGGAGGAAATAATTAGGTAAAAGAAACAAAAGCGATCGTGAAGGAAATACGGGCCTTTTGCCGCTCTTTCTGCACGGGAAAAAAGAGTCCTGCTGAAAATACGTTGAGGGAGCTTTTTCTTTTTTCCTGAAACGTTTCAGCTGGAATCGTAAGCAAAACGGCAACAAAGTAACCAGGTAGACTTCCTGGCCGTAAACTTGTTGTTTTGATAATTTGACTTGATACGTGATTTCTTTCTGTCCGGTTCGGCAGAGCACGTGGTACGTCGCTCTAGCGGAATAGGAAGGACTGATTTATGGACGAGATGTAAACCCGAGGGATGTTTGGACGCGTGGAGTTTCCGTGTTTACCTGTTGTCGCGTTAGGAATGCGTTTTGTTTTTTCGGCGATTCCGCGAGTCGCTTTTTCAACTTTTCGGTTGGATTCGCAGCCTGGAGGGTACTAGTATCTTAACGGCCGAACGACATAAATTTGGATTGTTTCGTCAGCCCGAGTAGTTCGTCGTTCAGTATCGATGCTGTTCTGTGCTGTCTCTCTCACGAAGAGTTTCGGTTATTGTTGCACCAAACGCAGTCTGAACTCGCTACTGGTGACTGCAACGGTCTGACGTTTTCGTTAAGCCTGGAGAAGTTGCATCGCTTTCTACCTGATAAGTTCAGGAATTCTTTTCTGTGTCGTTGAAAAACACTCTGAGCGTTCCGAGGATCGGTCGTCCGCTGTCTCGGGGCATTTGAACCCTGTCTTTCGTAGAAGAAAATTTGAGGTTTTTTGATGGGACGTTGTTGATTTACCTTTTCAAAAACGTAGCTAACTACGCTGCGCTAGAACAACTGACTCTGCATCTAAATTGGTAAATGGAAGCGACTCGAGGGGCTTTGGGGAGATGTTGCGCTGTGCTGTTGAAGCTCTGTTGGCTTTGGCTTCCGCTGCTAGCCGTTGGTTTTGGCCGGTCCTTCCGTGCTGACTTAATAAGCTTGGTAATATCCGGTATTTTTTCCGCATGAAGATATTTATAACTCTGTCACCTCTTCATCTTTTTGTTAAGCGGTTCCAACCGTAGCCACGTACCTGGGCTTTGAAGTACATCTTTGAGGCGTTTGGCGGCGCGGTGAAATACGCTTGACCGTCGCTCAGTTATACGGAGGGAGGAAGCATGGAGGCTATTGGGCTCCTTCGGCGCTCGTCCGGTACTCGGTAGGGCTGCGTAACGAATAACGCATTCCCGTGCCGTTTCGTACGCTTATGAAGGTCAGCTCGGCTCCCTCGGTCCAGGTGTTTTTATAGTCTTAAGTAGTAGTAGAATAGAATATTTACAAGATGTGGCGTAAAAGGCTAGTCCCGTTATATACAGTAGTATCTGCCCATTGTAACGCTAAACGACGACTCCTCATATCGTGGCGTTTGATTCTCGTCTCCGGCTGTACCCTCCGTCCGTCTCCCTCCCCGTCAAAAACCCGAACAAAGCGCTGCGTACGGTACGTTTAGACGGTCGGGCTCTGGCGGGTGAGGACGCTTCTGCTCGGAAGACGCTGCCGGCAGGGCCTCCCTTGCCGCGAGCCGGGTGCCCTTAAGTCAGGCTTTTCCTCTGCCCGGGCGCCTCGGCGAGGAGAACGGTGACCTGACGAGATACCCGCGTGTGGTTACGCGGGAACGCGGAAGAATGTGCTTTTTTTCCCTCACGACCTGTAGGCGTGGTTGGTTTTTTTTTTTTTTTTCCTCTGCGGCGACGTGATTTTTGTGCTGTGGACTTACGTTGGTGCCGCCGAAAAAGTTCGGTTTACCGTCTTTTTCTTTTTTTTTTTTTTTTCCCCACGCTCTTATTAATATCGCATTGCATTTTATCACGTCAAGCGTTTATAATCGAGGAAAGACCTTGAGTTTCTCCAGCTCCTTTCCCGGGGAGTTGATTTTATTCCGCTTGTACTTATAAGAAATCGCTACGATCTTCCCTTTGAGCGCGAATCGCGTTATATTTGATCGCTTTCGTCGGCGCCGGGTACTGCGAATGCGGAAAGATACGAGCAACGTACAGAAAGACGAGACTGTGTCTGATCGAGAACGAGAAATAAAACCCCCCGAGATCAAGGTGTTTATTGCATCGTAAGGCCAGACGCGAAATACCCGACTCTGACGGTAACGCCGGTCGACGTGCGCCCGGATAACGGGCGTACGATGCGGCGCGGAGTCGGCGTGAACGTCGGACCGTCCGAGTTTGCGTTCTCTTTCTGACTGCTCTTTGAGAAAGCGTTTGCGGAAGCGTTTAAAGAAGCCTTAAATCTGACTTACTGTATACCCCGTTAGTGACGTATCTGCCCTAAATTAGTTGGAATAAACGGATGTCTGATGGTAAAAAGTTACAAATGATTTGAGTAAGAGAAATACATCTGCGGATAAGCTGAATTCCTTCGGTTTGTTGGCGCAGCCTGTTATTTTGTTGGAAAGTGCTGTCGCTACGACAGCAAATTCTGTTCTTCTGCTAACGGTTTAGTTTTTGCGGCACCTGGCCGCATCCTCAATGTGAGTCTTCGACTGTATTTGATGGAACCGTAACCGAGTTCCATCTGTTTAACGCCTGCTTACTACCGAAAGCGGGGCACGCGTGCGAGTTGATTTCCAATGTTCGTAAATCAGATACCGGAGAAACGCCCGGTATCGAGCCGGGCTCTTTTGGAATGGATTTTTAACATTTTCACCACGGGAAGCGATTGAGCCCCCTCCTTGCCCCCTTTTATTTTTCCTACCTCGCCACCCACGTGCTCGTTGTGACACGTTAGGTTTTGGAGCTCCTTTTAAAGCCGCCTTTAATTTTCATGAAAAACTGAATGAAAAGGAATCGTGGTGACTTTAAAGAAAATGGGAAAATTGCTAATGATACTGCAGCTGTCCCGTTCTGTTTACGGTACACGTGGGAGTATTGAAAATGGTCTGCCCAAAAAATGTAGGCGTTGAGCCCGCAGAAATATGGAAAGCGGAGGCAAAGGGCTCGGAGCGGCAGCAGAGTTAACTAGAGAGCTAGCAGATTTGGCCCCTCGAGGGAACGCAGCGTGAGCGTGCGGCCGTGGCTTCGGAGAAACCTGGCCCCCGAGATCTCCTGGTGCGCTCCTGCCGATCTCCACGCCCGCGGGGAGCGTGCCGACCGTCTCGGTGCGGCTCTGCTCTGGAGGACCGCGTTCCCCGACCGCTCGTGGGTCTGCTGGGTCCTCTGCTCTCCTCGGACCGACTGCTTGGTGGCGAGCCCCTCGGTCCTGAGGACGATCCGACCCTCTCCGCGCGGCCGAGGATCTGCAGCGTACGTTGGAAGGAAAGGCTCTCGAGGGTTGTTAGAGCGTAGAGTAAGTGGTTTACAGCAGTTGTACAAAAATGTTAGCGGCCCATATAGCGATCATCGCTGCAGCTTAAATAAATAACGACTTATTTCTTAAGATCGGACCGTTTTTTTTAGTCGACGCTTTTCTTTGTTGGGCCTGGAATGGCCTCTCTAAGGACGTCGGTCAGGTAGACAGAAGGCAGAACTCCAGTGTGTCCGCAGTGGTATTCTGCGAGGGTTTTCTGTTGTTTTTGTAGTTGATAGGTTGTCTTAGTTATCGCGTAGTAGTAATAGTAATAATAATAGTAATAGTAATAATAATAATAACTCTAGGACATGCTTCTAAGGTGAAGGCAGCGGAGAAGCTTGTTTTTTACGAGCTAATCCGGGCCCGCTCCCGGTTTGTGACAAGCGAAGCGCCGCTTCGCCTGCGAGCTCCTCGCTGTCAAAGGGATGCTCGGAACTTCCCGGGGCTCCAGCGGTTTTGCGTAATTCACGCACGTTAAATGTTAATTTTTTTTCTTAGTTTATACAAATATTTGGATTGCTCCGTGAAGCAAATAGGCGGTTTTTTGCCCGCCGTTTTGAAGGCGGTTGATAGGCAGAGTCCTGTGATGGAGCAAGTTCCCACAGCCGTGCCTGCTAACGGAGTAGTCCCCGCCTGGATTGCGGATTCGAGGTCCTGCTCCGGACGCCTTAAAGTTTCTGGGAGAATCGCGTCCTATCTTGCCGCCGCGCGGCCGTTAAAGGCTCCTGAGTATCTGGAATGCCGCCGTATGCCTGTGTCTAGGTATGATCAAATTTCAAACTGTGACACGGCGGGACAGCGAGGCGGTCCGAGACCGTGGGGTCCGCCGGAGCTTCTGCGGTTACGAAAAGCCTGACGCGCGAAGTATTCGCGCGTTGCGGTGACGAGCGACGGCCCGAGCGTGGAACCGCCTAGGTGAAGGATGGGTGGTTTGTAGTTCCGGGTAAGAACGGAGGTGTTATTAAACTCGGAATCCGCACTTTGGAGACATTTGTTGCGTTCTGTGACGTAGTTCTCGTGGTAAAATAATTTATAAACCTTGGTTTCGATTTGCGGCGCTTTAGCGAGCGTTAGCCTTTATTTAGTCGAGCGGGCTACGGCGTGTCGTGCGTGTGGTTCTTGAGCGTTAAGATCCCCGAGTCGATAGTTCAACGGTGCGAGGCCACCTGTGGCGTCCTTCCTTACTGAAGAAACTAAGCCTCGCGAAGCCTCGGAGCTTTGCTAGTCAAAATGTGGAACTGACTGTCAGCTGGACAGATTCTAGAAGGGATTCGTTTCGTATATTTGTGATAAAACTAGATACCTTTCAGTAATCATTTCACGTACTCAAAAGGAATTTTGTATTCTCACCGTGTAGGCTCAAATATATATGCACAAATACTCCGATAGAGATACTAATAAATTTTGTGTGAGTAAAAATATTTACGTGGTAAGTTTTTAGCTGTCGGTAATCGCAGAGTAAGTCGTATTGGAACCGTGTATTTCGTTGAGCCGAAGAGCCGGGCGAACGACGTCGCAAAGCGGCCGGCCCGTGCTTTATGCCGACGCTATTTGTTAACCTTTAACTCGCAAAAATAGCGGGAAAGATCCCCCGCTGAGGTTTATGTTCTCGGCCGATTTACGCAACGCGCTCGGTCGTAGAATTTCCACGCGAGTCGGTATCCGGTCCTTGAGAGCGGCGGAGGGGAAGTAGAGGCAGCTTTTGGGAATTGCGAATTGTTTTGTCGCGCTTCAAACCGTCGTAATCTTACGGCGTGCGGGCAGCCGGTGGCTACGCGTTTTATACGCGCTTGGACGATCGGCTGCTTTCTCCTGGATGGTCTTCTTCGGCAAATAAATAGAGTTCCCTGAATTTAAGGTCGCTTGGGCGGGAATTCCTTTAGCTGCGGTAGGCTGAAATACAAAGCAGCTTGGCTCCTTCCTTTGTCTCGGTGCGCAACTTTGAAAACGCAGTGTAAATTTTCACTATGTTTTTGGGAAAACGAGCTGACAAAATTGGTTCCGTAAGGCGCGGTGAAAAACGCGAATCGGTGTTTTGTACTTTGTCGATAATGTGGCTCCCTTTATAAATGAGGGAGTAAAGCTTCTGTGAAACTTAAAGTTGGGGACTTGAATAGCGTCTGGCAGAGAATTACCCGTAAGACGAGGTTTGCTTCCTCGGTCCTCGTTTTTGAGAGGGGATGGTAAGTTTTTATGTATTATTGTGGGGACTTGGGTTCCTTATTTAACATTTTAACCCCCAAAAGCTCTGGGCCTGTACGGAAATTTTGTGCGGTATGATCAAAGCCGCTTGCTTTCTGCGAGGGCGTTAGTTTTGTTAAGCCCCTTGTTTCTTTTCGGGATGCTGATTTAAAGTCATTTCCTTCCGCTCGTGTAATTCTTGGTCGTTAATGCGAATAAGCACTACGGGTTCTCCTCTGGTTGCGCCGGCCGCGTCCGTGAACGCGTGTCCGACTCGTGCTCCGGGCCTGGCTTAGATAGGGCGGCGTGTGAATAACCCGGCGCCGATCGCTCGCGAGCGGAGCGGTTGATGTGCGGTGAAGGCTCGATCCGATTCTCAGCCTGCCTTTGAAGGGATGGGAGGAGACGAAAGGCGGTTCGCTAGCGTGTCCGGCCCCGAGTCCCCAAACCGTTTTAGGGATGCTGGATTTCACCGCGGTATTGCTCGTGAGGTTGCCACGTTATCCTCGCTTGGTTTGTAAGCGTCGTTTTTTTGACGGTACCTAGCCTCTCGCTGACGATCCTGGTGTTAGACGGGTAGTCACGCCCTCCTTCCTCTGAGGCAGCGACTTGGTGGTTAAACTTGGAGGAGGTATTTCCTGAGGACGCGCCTTTGCTGGTCCTTGTTCGATCCGTTTTTTTTGTATCTTGGTTCTTTATGTTTGCTCTGTGAAGGCGATTATCTGTAACTTTCAGTAGCCGACGTCCTTGAAGCTACCGCCCCTATTTGCGCAGGTTTTACTGCATCGCTCGCTTTTGGAAACGGCAGCGATAGAGTTCTACGAGAATGCAATTGTTTGGCCCCGCGCTGCCGGCTCTCGGGGGTTACCGATGGTTCGTGTTATCTAATTCCCTGACCCTTTTTAGCGGTGGGGAACTGGAGAGACGGCGTCGTCATCCTCCACCTGCCGCCCAAAGGCGAGATGGGCTTCTTAGACGGAGACCGACTGCCGCCTGACAGAGGAGCGCCGGGGAGCGTTCTGCAGCTTGGCGTGCCACCGCGACCGAGGGGTGACGGCTGCTTGGTGACCGCCACGGCCCCGACTTGTTTTGGTCTCTTTAGCCGGTTCATCGAGTCAGATGGTCTCTCGTAACCCTCGGCTCTTAATTTGTGAGATTCCTGCCCCAGAATTTTCTTCCAGGTTTCTGCTCAGAGACGCCTCAGTGAAAAGATATGTATGTTGATATTCTCAGGACGTTTCAAGCGCGAAAGCTTTATTGTATTTGTGTTTGGTTCCCCCCCCCCCCCCCCCCCCCCCGCCGTAACTTACATGCACCGGACCCTACTTCACTCACTTTTTTAATAGGCCTGGAATTCACAGATCCCTGCGATTGGAGCCCGACTATTGACGTGGCGGTAGTTGTCGCGACTAGTTCCTTATAGAAGCCGCGACTGCGTCTGTAGCTAACGTAAGACGGGAGCTTCGCAGCCTTTCCTGTCGCGGATGGAGTAGGGTGAGAGAAGCGAAACTATGCTTATTGATGTAAAAGAGCAATTTTACGAAGGTCGATAGTAAATGCGGCAGCGGTTTAATGAGATTTGACGGCGAGGCACGCTGGATTATTAACTGCGTAGAGCACGGGGTCAGACAAATCTGTTGGGGGGACCCTCCCGTGGAGTCACGGGGTTCAGAGAGGACCCCTTTAATTTCTAAGCTCCTTCACAGAGAGAGGGGTCTAGGCGTGGCTGGGTCCGCTCCTAGTCCCGGACTCGGTCAACGGTTTACATCTGAAGGATTTTATGCGCGCGGTCAATCCTTTACGTCGCTTAGCTAAGATTGCCAAGTTTAGCAGGCTATTAGTCGCTCAGTGAGAATCTGTGGCGGTGAGGAATCTCTCGGCCTCGAGGAGCGACGTCGAGGGACGTCTCCGCTCAAGGGGAGAGCCCGGCGTGCGGCGCGGTGCGGGAAAGCTCGACGGCTTCCGGGGTGTTTGCTCTTTAGAGAGTGAGATGATTGACTTGGAGTCGTGTTTGCCTACCAGCGAGATGCCGGGGTCACTGTTCCAGACGGCCCTTGGCTACCGCGTCGCCGTCTGTCCCCCCGAGTCCCCTGCGAGCGGGACGCGGCCGTGTCGACCCCCGCCCGTGGTTACGCCTTAAGTCGGGTGCGTGTGTACGGTGTGTGTGGGGGGGAGGGGGAATATGGCCCCTGGGGTCTGTTTTTATTTTTAGCTGCTCTATGACAGCTTTATCGGACTTGTCGGCCTTGACTTTTTAGCCCCGTGACTACGTGTAAGACGTAGCCGTGTGCGATGGTCAGACCGCTGGGAAAAGGGCGAGGAGAAGGTAAACGGCGACAGCGGAAAACGCCCTTTGGAGTTTTGCTGCTTCTTGAGCTGCTGAAAAATAGGACGGTTTCCGTGAATTCCCTGCTGTGTGGGACAGATCAAAGAGGTTTACTAAAAGTTCAGTTCAATAGAAATGGTAGATGATAGTATGCTTAGATAACGCACGTTATATGCAGCTGTTATCGATAGGATTCTGAGTGTTGTATCTTGGTGACTAGACTAGGGAAGGAATTTATTTTAACCCTGACAAGTTTTTAGCGAGGATAGTTGACCTTTTAGTGGCTTAATAATGCAGTATACGTGGTTAATGTCCACGATTTAAATCGAGCCTGGCTGTCTTAGTGGTACGTGAACTTGCAGTAAGCCACTGATGCCGTATGTGGGAGTAATTTATTATTACGTGTGCTAAGTAGGATGCTAGATTTGTTATTAAAAGGGTGGGTCTTGTTCAAAATCCTCTGAAGGTAACAACAGGGTTCCTTAAGTCTGTAGCACTTCCCTGGTCACCTGCTGGGCACAGGTGAACACGTTTGCCCCCTAGCAACCCTCGTGATTCAGAGATCAATCTCACCTGCTGCTCAAAGATTAGGTAAAATCAGGGACCGGAGCAGCTTTCCTCCATTTGCCTGGTTGCACGCTGTCGTGTGTGTTTGTTTCCTTCCGGCGCGTTCGAGGCTGCCGCGGTCGTTTCTTCTCTAAGTTTCGGATAAAAATTCTCCTTGGGGGCTTATAGTTTAATCCTAAAGTAAATTGGGTTTGGAGTGCTGTGACTTGAGACGTGCGCTACCGCAAATATTTGCCAGTCGATGCCATCTTGTCTGTCTTTGTTCTCGTTTTGTCATTAGAGATAGGGATTTTTTTGGTTCGGTTTGATTTCTTTTTCTTTTTACTCCGCGAGGTCACGAATGATTCGGGCTCAGCCTAAATGGTACTTCCGATGTAGTTTTAGCGATGGCTGTTGCTGGATTTCCCAAAGAGGCTGCGTTTGGTTTTTGGTTTTGTGTGATAAGCGGTTGAAAATGATAATCTCTCAGAGTTGTTTGTCACCGAAATCCGGGAATAAACCTCGTAACACCAATGTAGTGTTAAAAGGCAGGCATTCTTTATTGCAGCGCTGGATGCACGGGGGATAGCTCCACCCAACGTGCATGCCAGGTGATCGCCAACACACAGGTTATGTAGGATCAAAACATACATATTCATCATTTTTCTCAGAAAAGGCAGTCCTATGATAATCATTTCTTAGAATTCATTTCCATATTCTCCTCCCCGTCACGCATGCTCAGTGATTTGAGTCGGTGGTCCTCAGGGGTCTCTGGTGGTCGTCAGTGGTCTTGCACCCGTGTCCGCTGGATGACCCCCTTCGTGCAGGCATGCGCAGTACCCTTGTTGTGCAGGTACATCTGCACCTGTCCTTACTTTATAAGATTGATATTCCCGGGCCTATTGTCCGGTTGGGTAGGGACTGTACAAAAAAACATAGCAGCATTGTATCTTGACACGGTCATCTTGCCACTTGCCATGGTTAGTTAGCTTCATTACCTATTACTTTGGTTACAATCTACGGCCCCCTATCCTACGGTTACATGTTCAAGGAAACGGTTAACGGTACCGTTAGCTTCCTTATATTGCTGGGAACGTTTTTGCTTAAACTGCCTTAGTACCCGAGGACTCCGCAGCGTGAAACACGACAACGGTTTTAAAAACGTTTTCCAGGGGAGAGTCGCTAAGCTATTCGCTAGTAAGGCTGTGACAACTGTGCGAGGCATCTGGTTAGAAATGGTAACGAAGAATGGAATTAGCGGGCACGGATAAGCGCGGCGTGCCGAGGAACGGCAAGCGCGGCGTTTGCACCGGGAAGCCCTGCCGCGCGCTTCTGTCGGAGTCGTTCGGAGAAAACTGCGACGGCGTAAATTAAGGTGATTTGGCCGACGTAGCGCATCTACTGTTTAGACGGTGTTTTCCAAAAAATGGGAAGAAAAAGCTATTCCTATACGCTAGCTAAACCTATGTCTGGTTTTTCGCCCTCGGAACTGTCGAGTTCTCTCGACTTAGTGAGTGAGGATATTGAGCGGAGAGGAGGGGAAGAGGATTTCTGCCTCGTTTTGTGCTTTTCTGTTGTGGGTGTTTTAGGGGGCTTTTGGACTCCCGCTCCGCGTTAGAAAACGTTTCGAGTACTGAAAACGTAAGAGATTTTGGATCCGGTACCTATTTGTGGGAGAACTGGTTTTTTGTTTTGTTTTGGTGGGTTTTTTTTGTTTTTGGAAAAAGGCTTTCTCTTGTAAGGTGACTGTTCCAAATAGTTTTATGTAGAAAATGTGGTGTTAAAAAGCAGGGAAGAGCGAGCGCTTGCAGGGGAATTGAGCGTGTTCAGCCCGGCTGAGTGAATCCGGTCCAGAGATGCTGCTTTTTGGTCAAGCGAGCAAAATAGAAACTGCATGGTGCTCTTCCCCGCCAGAACTGTGTGCTGCCATTTGCTCTATTATGGCATTTCTAGCGCTGCGGTTTCGCTTTAGGAAAACAGTTAATTTAGCGTGCGCTTCGATCTAAATACTTGCCTGAGCTGGGTTTCCGATAGTAGTCTCGGGATCAAAATCTGATTAGTTTCTCCATGGTTTTCAGTCTTTCTGTTTTAAACATCTCATAATGTGAAATTTTGGAATGCGATGCAGAACAAAATTGCTGCAATTTTACTGTAAATATAGTTCTGCCAGGACTTGGTGTCGCGTGAAAGGGTACGAGTATGGTATGTGGCTGACGGAGGCCCTCCCGTTGAGTCACGAGGTTCAGAAAGGACCCCCTTGCTTTCTAAACTCCTTCTCGGAGAGGAGCCTAGGTGCGGCTAGGTCCAGTCTTAGTCCCAGACTCGGTCAACGGTTTATGTCTAAAAGGTTATGTGTGTAGCCACTTATCAGAGTCAACGTTTGCCTGTCAGAGCCCCGCTAAGGACTTTCGCTGAAACAGTTTGGCAAAGTTGAAAAGAAAAATAGGTAATGTATCGAAGCGACAGATATAAAAGTTCGGAACTGCCGTTGATAAATGCACTAACGGCGACAATTTTGAGCTCAAGTTAATAGTTCAGCGCTTTTGTTAACGATAGTTTTCCCGGGGTAACATCCGATATAATCGGAGGCGGAAGTCTTACCACAGAGGCGTCCCTGCTTGGGGAGGAGAGAGGTCCAGGCCCATCGACCCCTCCGGATAGTTGGAGTTCTCGTCCTCAGAAAAGAGGATTCTAAATGCCAGATTTACACTTTTGGCGAGGTGGGACTAAGTCAGGTATTGTGTGTCAATCGGCCCTTAACAAGGCTTGTTGTGCACTTGATCGGGGCTGGGGGGGGGGAAGCGGCAGAGAACAAAGGCGTTCAGTACAGAGGAGCGGTGGTCTGTTTAGTTTTACCAAAGGAACGTCGAGCTGCGAAGGCTCCCCCTCACCCCAGGCGTCACTTAGTTGATTAAGGAGCAGACCCGTCAGGCGCCGCATGTTGTCAAGATGAACAAATTGCTCATCTCCTGCCCCTGTTCAGGTTCCAGTGCTTATCGGTGCGAGACAAGCAACTTGCTCAATCCCTGCTCTCCCCCGAGCTGGACTCCCCCAGGGCCCCTTCTGCTGGATCGTAATGGCCCTGTATTCGGCACCGACAAGCCTGGACAAGTCTGGCATCCCGTGCTCGGTCTTAACCATCTCTAGAAGCTGTGCCAAAGCCGTCGCTTGTGGCTCGGCACGGTTCAATACGACTGGCGCCATCTATTTGATAGAGGCGCTCGACGGAGCTCTGGCGTGAGGCGAGCCGTTTTTCACCTCTAGATGAGGTGAGGGTTTTGCAAGTTAGCGTGGAGGCCGCCGGCGAGCCCGTTGACGTCGCGGCGATCCGTGCTGGGCTTGCTGCGTATTGCGATTTGGATTGAAAATTTCCTCGTGTCGCTTCTGGCTCCTGCGGTCCGTTTCGCGCTTCCTCGTGTAAAACTCCGCACGGGGAGTGACCCTGAGGGTTGTGTAACTGGAAGGAAGGATAACGCGGGCACCTTCTTGCGGAGCTGGGGAACGCCCTGTGTTAAACAGACTCCCTCTTCCTCGTCGGGGAGGGTTTGCTGCCGTGCCCCGCTCCTTCACTGATGCGAGGCTCCGGCTTATCGTAAGACGCAGCCGGACGTTCGGAGTCGGCGCCCGTGCTGCGGGGGGGAAGCGACCGGCGGGAAGAAAACAGGTTCTCGGTAGCAATGACGAATTGTCAGGTCCGGCGTTTGGGGGCTATGTTAAGGTCGAGCGCCTCTTTTTTTGCTTATTCGATTAGAAGACGGAGCTTCTGACGACCATAAGCAATGGTAAGGAGGGGAGGCAGCCCTCTCTCTAACCGAACGCCCGGGTCTGCGTAATCTAGGCGCGTTTCAAACTCTTTTTTCCGTTCGAGATACGTGAAGGCCGCCTACGTGTGTGTTTCGCGGCGGCGATCGCTCCCTCTTTTCTTTTTCCGGTGCGGCTTTTTGACGAGCGAGCGTTTGTCGGTTTGTGTGAAATTGCGAGGATTGAAGGGCTTAGGCCTGAAGTTCTCTTTCAGAAGCTTACTGTAGGGCATCTCATAGTCCTGTAAGTGCAGTATGTCTCATAGTAATTATCCGAATGCTGTACAAAGCTATTATCTGATAGCGTTTGCCCCTCCCTGGGACCCTCTCTGTGTGCGTTTGTTTTCCGTGAGCAAAACCCCGACCGGGAAAGGCTTTCGTCTGTTTTGCTTGCTGCTCTCCTGAAAACAACTGAAGCTCTTCACATCAGGCACGCTGAAAAAATAATCTCGAGGGAAAAAACATATACAGCTATCGATGTCGTTCGTGAAACGTTTACGCTCCCGAAAAGAAGGCACGCGTTAGGAAGTGCTGGGCGTAACTAAGTACTCTAAGCGTGCGCTACGGCACCTTAAAATATCTGAAAGGATGAAAATATTAGGAGCTATTGGGAAATATTATTATTGTTACTACTTAGGATTTTTATTTAGATTTGTAAAGTTTGAATTACGCATCTAAGGATGCTGTACAGTTCAAGAGATCTTACTCTTTTAATGCTTTTTTTAATCGTGCGAGGTATAGCTCCCACGATTTAAAGGAAAAAAAACCCAAAACAAACAGGGGCGGAGAGGGGCGATTAAGTGCACAAACGCCCTCGTACCGAAGTTTGCGCGCGAACGGGTCCTTTCTGCGGTGTAAGCTCTTACGGGGCTGAGCGTGAAAGCTAGAGACGGCCTACAGAAACGTAAACTCGGATACTGTCGCTCCTTGACGTTCTGCGTCGGGGCGATATTAAAATCCAAATGTACACCTGGCTCGTAATTTATTAGGCAAGTTAACTGAACTTTGGAACGTCCTGGAATTTGTGGGGGTTTCGTTCTAATTCTGATTTTGAGTCGGCTTCTGTGGTAAACGAACCGTACGTGCTAGAACTGGCAGATTTTTCATTTAATTTCCCTCAAAACGTTGAGAGTCCTCTGTCACCGATTTGCTGATATTAACATCTGCAACAGTACTTCTCGAAAGAACGCAATTAACGTTATTCCACGTAGAATTCAATGTCCCTCCAATTAGTTATGACCCGATGAACCCTTTTCTGAACCGATACTCACGCTCGAGGGTCAAGGTTCACCGCTTGAATTACGGTAGCGACTCCCGTTCAAACGTGGGCTCTTTGTAGTCGCGCGCTTCTGGCCGTATCGCACGTTTTATTAATAAAATAGGCGCGCGTCTGTGCGGCCTTAACTCTCGCGTAACTAAATGCATTAATGGATACGACTTTGCGACGCCGGTTACGGTGTTGCTCGTTTTAACGTGAACTTACTTTAAAATAGACGCGTTACCAAAACGTTTAAACGCTTAGCAAAAACGAATAAAAGAGGCTTATTTCAAAAGCCATACGAAGGAAAACGTTAACCGCGTTACTCGGAAGCTTCAAAGATCCTTCATCTTTTTCTCATAAATGATGACATAATGAAAGTAAACAAAGTAATTGAGTTGATTTTGATATAATTTTCAAAAGTAGTTTAGGAAACACAAACCGCACGCCGTGATACCGGCGAGATGCGAGAAAGGACTTTGTTGCCTTCAAATTACATCTTTCATTTGGGTGATTTTTGCGGACGGTTTTTCCGCTTAAAAGGGAATGAGAGTTTCTAAGATATGTTGAGAGCTTGCGTGACGCTTTCGAGGTCAGACCCCCTGTAAAATGACGAGCTTACGTCTATGTTTTCACTTTATTTTTCGTGGAGAAGAAATAATCGGACGCCGTTCTCATCTCTGGAATTTGCAGGGTAGACGACGTTTCCTGCTTCCGAGGTTACAGGTTGTAGGACTCTTAGCGTTCAGGCATTTGAGAAAGAAACGGGCGGGATGCCGGTCTGTTTTCAATGGGTAATCCTGTAATTAATTTATTTGTCAACGTCGAGTTCTGACGCGTGGGTCGGTAACCTGCTTTGAAGGGCTAATTGATCGGACGGTTACGAGTAGCTGGCGTACGGAACTGGTTTTTTTAGCTAGCCCTTACGGACGAACACGGAGAGGCGTAAAGCCATCGTTCGACTCGTCCTCTCGTGGGCTCAGCCGAAGCTGTCGTTCCTAACCCCGGATCTTACTTCCGGCTGCTGTTTTTTGGGCTGCGATGCTTAAACCCGTCTTTTTAAAAATCCTCGCGTCTTGCCCGGGTACGACGAGGAGACGTTGGCGTACGCCTCGTGCTACGGATGTCCCGCAGGAGTTGCGTCGTGCCGGGAGAACCCGTCTCGTGCTTCGCGACGATCGGCGAGGCTGTATGAGCGTAACTGTCTCCTCGGTGCCTCCTTTAGTTCCGTCGCGGTGAAAACCTGTCTTGTCTTTTCAAGCAGCCCTTCGAGAAGCTCGTTGAAATTGCGCGAACGAATGAACGGACGGTGGCGTGCGGCTCCCGGAGCGTGAATTTCCCTGATTTCGTGATAAAACTGTGCAATTCCTAATATCGGGTTAGGTTTTGAAGGAAAGGGTAACCTAAGAGTTAACCTAAGCAGAACGGCGCCTCTCGTCCGGGCGATGCTGGCTTGTTTGTTTTCTGCTTAAACTTTTTAGCCTCGTTATGGTTCTCGTAAATGGGTCCGGGAAGGCCGAAGAAATGTAAACAGGAATCGTATGCTGCAAAACCGTAGCTTACAACTTTTATTTTCCTTTTAAAAAATGCCGCAGGTTTTCTAAATTACAGAGCGCTCGTTACTACTATTTAGTAATTCAGAACTATGGCCATAATAAGATGGATGAGGTATGAGGTATTATATTAGAGCAAGATTTACTTCTTGGCAAAATTTCAGGTTTTCCTGGATTAACCAATTGCAAGCGAGCTTCTCTGGGGATATGTACGGAAGCCGAGTGCTGTGCTACCTTTCATTGAACGTGATAAACCGACTATTTTATACTTGCAAGCGCGCACGTCGCGGCACGTTAACTCCTAATAATAGAATTTCAGTTCAATGTCGTTTTTTTTGTGGTTATTTATTTAAGATGTTGGGCCAGACCCACAACTGTTGTCATCTGTGTAGCGAGTAGCTCTGCTGAAGGTAACGAAGCTCTACCGAGCTGTGTGACGTGTCTGTCTCTCTATGTGTGCGTGTGAGCTGGAAATGCGGTTCGCTTTCCCCCCACGCTCCCCCCCCCCGCATAAGCGCAGCTCACCTTCTTCCCCGTGCGTGCGGTTAGGACTAAAAGCATTTCAATAATCGTAAGTCACAACGCAAGGGTCTTCTGTTAATGAAACGATTATAGTATCTTGAGTTAAATAAACTCTAGTGCCAAAGGTTAAGGAGTTGATTATCCGGGGATAAAGACGTTCCCTTATTTAAGAGCACACCGGTAGTTTTTTGAAACTATTATACTCACGCTCTCCATGCTCCTCCGTTAGCTACTACGGATCTTCGATACGTGCGGACGTGTTTTCCGAAACGGTTCATCCGTATTTCTTCAGATACGGCCGTAGTGATGCCTTGTCTTCCTACCTCGTCAGTTCAGCTAATGTATATTTATTTTTTTACCTTTAAATCCAGTTTTCCAGCGAGTAAAAAAAAAAAAATCTTTCTTCACGCTGAAAACTTAAAATCAACGGAGAATTCAATGGCTTTTGTATCTCGAGAAAGATAACGCCCGCAGGCTCTCGTACAGGTAGGACGCCCGCTCGTTTGTTTGCTTGGACGGGTCCGTAGGTCGTACGAAGCTTTAGCGCGACGTTTCTGACTCGGTCTAACTTCAGAATGCTTTTCGAGTGACGAGATTTTTATGCCTTGGGAACGTGGCGGACTTAACCGGAAGGAGCGATTGGATAGCTCAGCTAAAGAGAAAATACAAAGCCTTACTTTAGTCTAAGCAAAGCGTTCTCTGGCCATCGGGGCGAAACTTTTTCCGCGATAGCCGAGTAGCTGTAATTGGCCGAGAACTTACCGTCTCAAATATGCGCGCGGAACTATTTTCTTCGGTCATTTTGTGCCAAAAGCTTTTTCTGTTGTGCCTTGGAATTCGGATCTAAGCAAAAAGATGAACCAAAAAACCTCGAGCTGCTCTGAATTGCCTTGTAATGATAGGTATCCTGCCTAGAAGTCCGCTCTGGAGCCTTGCAGCGTATGGCATTTGTTTTGGCAGCAGTCTCAAAGCTTTCAGAAATTTCTGGAACGTTTTAGGCAGCAGTTGTGAGCCTCGAGTAGCGGTGGCGATGCTATCGAGTCGTAGCTTGCAATTTGCGATTCCTTCTCGGTCCGTTCTCCCGGCAGAAAAGGTCTCGAGCGTTTTTTTAAATTTTTTTTCCTTTTTTTTTTTGGGGGGGGGGTGGGGTGGGTGTTGTTGGGGTTTTTTTTTCCTGTTTGTTTTTTTCTTTGGCTGTTAACTGATGCACTGCTTGAAAAATCTCCTGTTGCTCCTGTAGCCCTAAAATGTGAATGTATCGTGGAATTATTTGTACGTGGGGTCAGGATTCGGCCCGCTATCTGAAATAACCGCTCTGTTTTACTGGTATGCCGTTATGTCCGCGTGCTGAGGATGTCTGTGCTTTTCCCGCTTGGCGGATTGCAGATATCCGTAACTTTTTCTCTCAACTTGTCGCTCTAGAATTCTTAACTGGAAAGGAAAAGGAAAAATCGATGCTCCGTTTCTTATATCTTGCATCTAGTTAATTGAGGCGTTTTAAGCCATATATTAGCGTTTTATTTCTTTGTTTGTATGGTGCGGCGGACGCGCTTCCGACACGGCTTCGCGTTAACGTGCTTCTGGATGACGGCGGGTAAAGCGCCGGGAGGTCGACCTGGTAGCTCTACGTGGGAGTTTTGAAGCTTCCGTGCGGGCTTTTCAGTCGGTTTAAAGACGTTACTGTGCCCGTTTATAGTTAAAAACTTGCGGAGGCAAATATTTTCTGTTTTTGTGGCGCTGTTTTATTTGAAATTCGATACGTTAGGTACTCGATTGAAAGATCTTTATTGATGCTGTATTCTGTCTACTTGGACTGACAAAGGGTACTGCTTTTTATTGAAATATTTACGTCGAGAAAGTGGGGGGATGTAATACTCGTTCCCCTTTCAGGTAGATCTGTGCTGAACTCGGAGGCGCTCGTTTGCCTTGGGTCGCCCGAGAGCACGGTTTCCGGTCGGCGTTCGCTACTTTACACGAGAGAAAAAGGAGAAAAGCTCCCAGCGAAGCCGCTTTAGTGCAGGATTTAGGAAGCCCCCGCTTGGGGCCGAGTAGACCGGAGCGAGCGCGATGACCCCCGCGCACGGACGGGAGCTTTAGATTAGGCTAAGAGACTCGCGGAAACCGTTTTCAGCAATTGCGTTTTGGTTGAAGGATTTGTCCGATATTCAGCGCTTTTGTTTATCTGATGCGCGTTTTCTCTTTTTAATGACTGCTTGAGGTCTAGGGCCCCGTGTTGAACGGCTTACGAGTAATTTATAGCGTACGGTATCCTTCCTTTCTTGTGCTTCTCCCCCACCCCTGCCTTAGGTGGAGCAAAATTGGTTTCTCTTGTTATGTTTTGTCCTCGAGGATACGGAAACTATATTGAACATCCTGCGGCGAGCGGTCAAAGCATGTAGTAGTTCATTCGATTAGTTGCTGGTTGAAGAAGAAGGTTTAAGTCGATCTCGGCACACTGTGAAGATTTGGCCGTGTTATGCGAACGTGACTTTGGCCGTAATTCTGGAGATATAAAATAAGCGCTTAGATGGCTCTGGGTGCGTAACTGAAAATGCGTGTTAGTAGAAGACGCCTTTTGAGGAACTGGTATCGTATCGTACGTCTGCAGCGGCGATGAATTTTGAAGAGCGTTTTAAGGGTTTGTAAATGCAGAACAGGCAATAGACGAATGACCTACGCTCAGGTGAGGACCGTCTCCTTATACTTACGGAACGCTTAAACCGACAGCGAACCCAAAGTCTGTGGCGATAATTAATAGTAAGAATAGTACCATTTTTTTCCTAGGTCGCTAGCAAGCGTGGGAAAAGAACTGAAGAATAACTTTTCGCGGGCTCTGGCAGAGAGAGCGGAAGCCGGTGGTGCTGGAAAAGTTTCTGTGAGTACCTGAGAGACCACGCTTTTCTTAACGACAGCTTAAAAATGAATCTGAATAGGAAAACGAGGTATTGGACAGGAAAACTTCAGGTGGAGCATTTGCAAAAGATGATTTGGTTCGGGAGAGATTTCTTGAAACCTGCGAGTTTGTGGATGTTGATTTTTTTTTTTTTTTTTTTTTTTTACTTAAATAAGCAAAGCATGCAAAAACGTTGCCCGGGAGTCTGCGAAAGGTAAGCGATGAGCGGAAGGATACAAGAGGAAAAACACCTAGCGAACTGTATTTTTATTTCATAACGAGTCGTAGATTCCCGCCTTGCGAGATACGTTCCCACGTGTGCTTTAAATAGAGGAAGATGCAGCCCGATTGTCGGGAGATTCTCTTTGAAACTCATTCGGGTCAGCACTGTCGGAGTTTCCCTGCCGAGTTTTGGGGGGGCGCTTGATATGCGGGGCCTAACGTAGAAAAGCGTTACAAATGAGACCGTGCGTCTCCCGGCTCGGACGCGCTAGCGAAGCCGTCCGCACGCCGCTTCGATCGACCGGGATAATCCCGGCGGAGGTCGCTTGGGAATCTCTCCCGCTTTGCGTATCGCTCCCCCTGCGTTCACCTAGGTGGGCTCGGGGGAACGGCATTGCTGAAGTCAAATTTGCCGCTTGTAAATGTAGCTATGTTAATACCCTTCAATTTAAAGGGTGGGTGGTCCTACGTCCTTGGCTTTTTAATAGCTTTAGTTTTGCACGAGGAAGAGTTTGTGCCCGCGCGCTGTACGAGGAGGGACGGTTTGAGTTTGGCGACTGAAGTTCCATCTGCTTCCGTTTTGACCTCGCGATACGACTGCGAATGAGCCCGGAACGGTCATCTTGGTTTTTCTGCTGTCTTTAGATCGAACGGTGTTGTTTCAGACCTTCTTTGTGGGGTTGCCGGAGCCCCTCGATTTCGGTCTGTTAAGTTGCCTCTCGGGTTAAAGAAAAATAATAAAAGCTATGGCAAAGGCAGCGACGGGCGTTCTGGAAGTCCAAAGCGAGTGATCTTATTTCCCGCTTCTGCTTGCTTAGGAAGTTCATTAGGCTTAACGCTAAGGGTTTTTTGCCGGACGCGATTTAAGGCGCGAGCGAGGCTATGCCGTTCCCGTCGGTCCCGGACCCTTCTTTGCTCGTTTTTGGCATCCGTCAAACTCTGTAGCGTTCTCCTTTTGAAGAGCATGGGATGTAAACGCCTACGTGTTTGGTTTGGGGGTTTTTTGTTTCAAATCCATCCCGCCGATCGCCTAGGAGAGCTCTTTCCGAGGATGTGGCTTTGTTCTTACCGTAGGCTGGGAATATTTGCGGCTTTTTTCCTGGACGATGCTGAATTTGTACTGTGCGTCGATTGAATAGACAAGGTTAGATTTCGTCTGAAGCGCTTGCATCTTTGACAGATTTCCGTGGGTTATCTCTCTACGGTTTAAGGCGTAAGTAACGTTTGGGTTGAAGTTTTTGTAGTTTGCCCTATCGAGATATCTATTTACAGGAACGGAATTATTTTTATTCTGGACGATACGAGCGAAGTCTAGAGGATCGTACGTCATAGAACAGTTTGGGTTGGAGGTGACCTTTGAAGGTCATTGAGTCAAAGCCCCTGCGACGGAGCAGGGACATCTTCTATAGCATTTCTTTAGAATCTTTCTGAACTATCCTTTATTCGTCCGCGTGATAACGAGAAGCAGAAATTGCAGCGCTTGAGATGGGAGTTGTTGATTCCCCCTTCGGATCTGGTTTGCGGGAACGATTAATCGCATCTCCGTGCAGTAGTAAACCCGCTCCCGCGCCCGGACGGGTGCGTCGTCCGCGCGGTCGCGTGGCGGAACTACGTTGTCGGCGATACCTCGCCGTCGCGTTCTGCCTCTGCCTGCCGCTACTGTTTGGCCGTGTGCTGGGCGGATCTGTCTCCCGCCCCGGGTCGTGACGGAGAGGCCGTAGACGACGCTAGAAGGAACGGTCACCTTTTTTGGTTTTTTTTGACCCGAGTCCCTGCTTTACGCCGGTTGTTCAGACTTGTTTCGGTCTCGAGCCGAACTATACGCGGCGTATATTCTTTGCTTCGGCGAAGAACGGGTAGGTAGCCGTCAGGTAACTTCTGGCTGTCTGAGAGGAGGCGGCGGCGTGCCGAAGAGGAGATCGATTTCTGAGGACTCGAGAATGCACGGGAGATGGGGCCGCCGTTTGCGTATAAGAGGACGTTAGACAAAACCCGGAAAAGTTTAAGCCTCAAAAGGAGTAGAAAAATTAATTGTTAAAGTCTGATAGATGAGACTTTACGTCAGGGACTGCAAATTGAACTGAGCGAGAGACCTCCGGTGTCGTGAGAAGAAATCCACCGCAACGAAGGCTAATTGACGTGAGGAAATTGCGCTCTCTATTATTTCACTGGACTGCCTTGCCCGCCGCGAATTTGCCCCATAGCGTAGTTGGCCTTTGTCTCGGACGTACTCCGATAGCCTCGGGGCGCCGGTAACCTCGCGCAAACGGGTGCAGCCGCGCGGCCGGTTTTGTTAACGCGGAGATCGAAGTTAACGCTTTACCGGGTGCGGTCCGCACTTGCGCTGGGACTGAGGAAGATGGTCGAGGTTCGGGACGGCGCAGCGGGAGGGCGGCAGCCCGAGAGCCCGGCACCGGCCGGAAGCCGCGCAGGGTCCGCTTTGGGATGGCTCTTTGTCTTCCCTCTCTTTCACCTGCTGGCCTGTGGGAGTGCAGGCTTTGGGAGACCTCAGCCCCGCCGTGAGTCTGAAGGGTGACGCTCGGCGGTACGGGGACCGACCGAGTCGAGCCCTCGTTGTCGGGAGGCTGCAAAAACGTCTCGGTCGGCACCGATGCGTCCGAAGCGCTCGCCCTATTCCAAAGCGTTCGCTTTAATAAACCGCGTTGCCGAGGTAGAACGGAGAACGCGGGAAACCCGATCTGAACTTACGAGCGTCCGTTTAATGGACTCGTGTAACGTGGCTTTTGGGTTGGTTTACGAACTGGGCGTGCGTGAGTAGAGTTGAACGAAATCTGCAGACCCGGCACGCCTGCGTTGTGATCGCCGTTAGGGGAAGTTCCTGGAAATGTGTATTTATAGGCCGTTTTCTGAATGGAAATGTAGCATCCGTACTTCGAATGGTGGTAAACGTCAGCTGCCGCGTGGTTGTCGCACGTGGGAAGCGAACCGGGCGCGAGATGGAGCGCTGGCGCTCCAAAATGAAAAAGGAAACAGATATCCGATAGTTTTTGAGTAAAGCAAAAGCCCGACTTGAGAGAATCGTTCCTGAAGTTCTCGTGTAGCTATGTATTTGTTTCATTCTCCATAAATTAATAGTCCCGATAACTTATGTTACTGTACTTGTAACGATCTCTTAGTACACGCTTGTGTGTGCGGTTGACCGAAAGAGAGCGATGTTAATAGAGCGTTCTCAATACTCTTTTCGGTTTACTGGCAAAATGAAGCCAAAAAAACCTGATGAGATTCCTCATGGAAGTACCCATTTCCCCCAAAAATCTGCGGAGAAGCTGCAGTGCGAAACCTGCAAAGAACACGTAAAAAAACGCGTCGCTTTTACCTTGAGGTCTGCACCGGTGTCGGTCAGGTCCGTGGTCACGCATGACTGAAGGACGGGCCGACGGGTTTTTGGGCGTGTCTGTAACGGTCGGTCGTGGGGCAGAGGACTCTCGCTTCCCCGGGCGGGAAGTCTGCGTCGGGAGGATACGTAGTCCCTGCGGCGTAATAACCGTACGCCGATTTTCACAGGGAGGAGGGGGATGGAGCGGCGAAAACGGTTAACGGAGTACGTACGTGAGTTTACGTTAGCCTGCGACGCGTCGCCGACGCGGGTGTTCCGTGAAGCGGAGATCTGACGAGAAAAAACCCAAAATGTTGGGAGAGGAGCGCTAATCAAGGAATAGAAATTGCCGAGCTGTAGGTGCCGGGGCACGCTTAAAAGCTCATCCTAATATTTATGCGCGCAAGCTCACCGTGCGGGTCTGGGAGTTGGGCGGTGCTGCGTCATCCGAAGTAAATCGTCGTTTATCGGCCTTTTTTGCCAGAGCGAGGCGTAGTCTCGATGGCCTTTGCTTTGGGGTCTGGTGAAGGAACGTGCTGAAAGATATAAGGTCCCTGCCTCTTAAGCCAGAGAATCTTTTTCCTCTCTTTTTTCCTCTCTGTTTTCCTCTCTGTTTTCCTCTCTGTTTTCCTCTCTGTTTTCCTCTCTGTTTTCCTCTCTGTTTTCCTCTCTGTTTTCCTCTCTTGTTTTCCTCTCTTGTTTTCCTCTCTTGTTTTCCTCTCTTGTTTTCCTCTCTTGTTTTCCTCTCTTGTTTTCCTCTCTTGTTTTCCTCTCTTGTTTTCCTCTCTTGTTTTCCTCTCTTGTTTTCCTCTCTTGTTTTCCTCTCTTGTTTTCCTCTCTTGTTTTCCTCTCTTGTTTTCCTCTCTTGTTTTCCTCTCTTGTTTTCCTCTCTTGTTTTCCTCTCTTGTTTTCCTCTCTTTTTCTTCCCTGCTTGCTTTCTGCCTCCCCTTTACATCTTATATGTGGATAGGACTCAGGCCTTAGTTTCCTAAGCGAGCCGATATAAAGCTGCGTTAAAGGCGAGTTCTGGCAGCGAGACTGACGCAGCCTCGGAAAGCACCTCGGGGACGCTTTGTTCTGTGTATTTAGTCTCACCCTCTCTTGATTTGGCCACTGAGCGCGGAAGTCGTTTCGGATGAGGAGCGCCTCTGGCTCCGCTCGTATGCGCGCAAAACGGTTTCTCGTTTTGGAAGACGGGCGATGCTCCGAAAATCAAACCGGTTTTTATTTAGCTAGGTTTTCCCATCGTCAGCGCAATTACTTAGAAAAGGGCAGCGGCAGAGCTACGGTGAGCCAAGTTTTAAACGCGCCGACGGTCTCGGCAACTTGCTGTAGTTTTGCCTCTTGCCATATTATTTTAGCGGTCCTCGTTTCCTTCTGTGTTACGCTTCTCCACGATGGCTCTGAGTTGCCTCGATGCTCGCCGGTATTGCGGTTTCCAAGCTAGTATCCGCATCATTTTTTACTTTTCGGTCTCTATCTGTCAGACCTGTCCGTATCGTTTCGGTGTGCTTCGAGGGACCGCTGCTCTTTCTGAAAGCTTACCTCTTTGTCTTCAAAGAATTTTTAAAGTCTTAGCAGTACTGCGCGTAACGCCTGTTCTCAAATAGCGTGTTCAAGTGCTTGGTTTTTATCAAGGTTAGGATTTTAACCCATAGCTTTTGCCTAATTTTGTGCGGAGAAATGTAGTTGGAGCTGTCCGTAATGCGGTTAGCGGAGGAGATTTTGAATTGTGCTAGAACAATTTGTTTCAGTAGCTCGTGCACGTCTCTGTTTTGCGCGTCCGCGTCTCTGTGCCCGCTTTCTCTGGTGCGGTGGCTTATGGGCGGGCGGGAAGACGCGCCCGAGCCAGAGGCGGCAGGACTCTAGTAAGGGCGGGGGGGATCTTGCGGGGTAGGAGACATGCCGCCGCGAGCACTGCCGCAGGAGTCGCGTCTGAGATGGCTGGCCGGCGTTTGCCGGACGACGGGGAGGAGAGCCCGAGGTAGGAGCCGCGGCGGCGGAGGTCGCTTTTGCGAGTAAATTCTGGAAAGCTCAAAAACCGGTGGACGGGTAAGCGCCGGCGCGGGACGGGACTTTGTGTGCCGACCGGACTTTGCTAATGGTGCTTTGTTATGCAAACCTGTAATTTTTTTGTTTCTCCTAGAAGGACCGTTTCCGGTTTTTTCTTCTCCGGGACTTCCTGCGAATGCTTGCGCGGAGGGAAGTAGTAACGTGAAGTTACCGGGCGTGCCCTCGGGACCGACCGAGACTCCGTTTGCGTGTTCGTACCGAAACGATTCGTATGCCGCGCGGAAAGGCCGATGAGTTTATATGGATGTTCCAAAAAAGCGATGTAGGAAGTCGGACGATGTCGGGGGAGGAGGACGCGAGGCCTCTCGGCACGTCGTCCTGAAACGTTTGCCTCGTTTTAAGCAGCACGGGAAAGGCGGGTAAGGTCTGTTATTCTGCGCTTGCTTTGGCGACGATGCCTTTGAGCCGCTACGTTGGGGCGATTCCGCGCCGACCGTTTCCGGGCGCTTTTTTTCTCCCTTGCGCCTCCAGAAATGTGTCCCGAGTGGACGGGCTCCGTGATTTTCCCGGAGACGGAAGCGAGGTCGTTCGGTACGTCGGGCGGGGTGACGGGCTAAGTCGCCCGCCGGCGGCGGGACCCCTCATGCGCTCCTTTGGCCCGGGCGTTCGGTTTGTTCGATGCTTAACTTGGGCGACCGCCATCGAGCGGTGCGGTGAGGCTCTGGGAGCTGAATTATGAATTAGTTTTGCATTGACTTTCTGCTGACGCTTAAAAGAGTTTGCATAAGAGTTCAGCAATAGGGTGCTTGAGTTCCCACGTTAAACTTGTTTGTTCTTATTTAATCCTCCTTTGTCTTGTCGGGTATGGCATTAGGTGCGTTGCCGTCTCTGGGTGGTTTTTGGTTTGCCTTTTTTTTTTTTTAAAGTGGACGTCATTCTCAATTTAAAGCGATCCGATATCGAGAGTTAGGCGACAATTTGGAAGATATGCAAAACGTGGCATTCTTATGGGCTGTTACTTGGCGGCGTAGGTTTAGAAGAGGATTTGATTACTCTTATTTTATTTGGAGTTGCGGCGCGTCATTGTGAAGGGTTTTTTTTGTTTGGTTGGTTTGGGTTTTTAAAAAATTCTCGTTTCTCGCCGGTAGAGAAATAACGCGACTGAAGTTGAAATAGCAATTCCGGTATTTCGCTCGCCTAAAGCTTCTGTCGGTTGCAATCGTGTCCTCCTATTCTTACCGCGGAGACGCGCGTCGGTTTTACGATTGGCGTCCGAAGGGTCGATCGCGCCTTAACCTTTTACTTCCGTACGCTCGCTCTTTTGGTTTTTGTGTCACGCTCGCGTGAGTTTCTTATGGAGCCAAGCGAAAAGGGTAGTTACTCTTGCGGCTGGCGTCGATACTGAAATTCTGCGACGTTAGTAGGCACGTGGGCAGTATTTTTAGACTTATACGGCAAACTTGATGGCCGAGCAGCGTTTGAAAATGAGACGCTGACCTGGGTCCCGTTCGAGCGCTCAGGTATAGAAACGTATAAAAATCTTAACTTTGCTTTTGCAAATCTTCTCGTTCCTTCGTACCCGCCGGTAGGCGCTTGTCTCTAGTGTCGACGGATGGGTGTATTTGAATTGCGTAACGGTATTTGTTACTGATCCCGAATTCGGCGGCGTTGAAAAGGTGATCTCGCCCTCTGATACGCCATGCGTTTTAGCGTTATGTTTAGCGCTTGCTAACGATATGCCTCGTGTAGCCCGTGGAAAATGCGGACGCCCCGTGCTGGAAAATGACGCGCGCTCGGTGCCGTACGGCGATCTGATTTTTCTAATTTCCCTCCTTGGGGTTGGAAACGAAGTCATTTTTGTGAAGCGACGTGTTTACAAACCCTGAAAACGCCACGAGGCTTCTCTTCTCGCCTCCGGACGTACGAGGTAACGTGGTGGTGTCTGATGCTGGCGAGAGGGGCGAGGCCTTCGCGTCCTTGCGGCGGCAAAGCGGGGCGTCCTCTCGACCCGAAAGGGCTCGCGCTCCTTTTCGCCCGGCGCGGCCTTCGTTTCTTCTCACCGGCTCCGGCCGTGTTGGAGGGCGACCGGGGAGGAAGAAGAGGGTGCCCGGCGCGGCCGGCCCTCGGGAACGGCGGGCTGAACTGTGGCACGGACGGGTCAGTGTTCCTTCCGCCCGCCCCAGGCCGTGCGCCCAGTCTGGCTGAGCCTCGAGATTCTCAAGGGGCGAAACGCGAGTGCGGTTTGACTCATGATTTTTGTTTTATCGTCACGACAGTGCTATTTTACTGCCTTTGGAAGAGGCTGGGTGGAGGTGGGAAGGGGAACGTCCCGCCGCCCCGTTCCCCCGCCTGCCCTCGGGGACGCGGTTGGTGCCGGCGACCGAATGTCCCCCCCTCTGCCTCCGCGCACGCTTGTTCCTTTGGGTGGCGGTTTCCCCTTTGCTTTGCCTCTTGCCTGTGGCCGGAGCCGAACGAGGAGGTGGTGGGATAGGCTACGGATCGGCCGCGAGCGCCGGCACTCGCGCAGACGCGCGCCCCCGCCCCGCTAAAACTCTGCAGGTCCGTGCAGATATTGCGGACCCTGCGCAATATTTTTGCGTTCCCTTTGTGGATTTGCGCGTGCTTTATCCACGCGACCTCCTCGCTCGCTTAAATTTCGTTCCCTTCGACGGGGCGTTTAGTTTTTGGACCCGCCCGGGTCTTTCTGCTTAAAATATGCAGCAGACGTGCAGCTTGCCCTCTGCGTGGCACGTTTACGATGCCTGATGGCGTGCGGTCGTGGTTTTTGTTTCGTAAAATGCGTGCGAGATCTCGGACGTGCCGTCGCCGCTACTTCGAGTTCTTCGGTTTGGCGGACGATTGCTTTAATCGGAGCGTCGGGCTTGCCGCTCTTTTACGTTAAGGTACTAGGCGCTATGTCCTTACTCGGTTTGCCAAACGAATTCGTATGGCTGCTTCGGTGCTGACCCCTACGGTCTTTAACAAGAGAGAACCGGATCCCGTAGTGGTCTTCTGCAAAATACTCTGACGGCTGGTGGGGGGGGAAGCGGCCGTTGAGTAAGAGCAAAGGCGGGAGAAAAGAAAAAAAAGTAGCCTCAAAAGTAACGTTCCCGTTTTGCGAGTCATTCCCGGCTCCAAGTGAATTTTTGCGGCTAGGCTACCTACCTGTGAAAACTGAGTTTTACGACGGAAATCCCGACCGTTTCCTAACTGCGTGCTGGCACACCGATGAACGTGTCGCTATAAACGGTCCTCGTTACCACATTATTTCTTGCCCTGGGGAATAGATTTCGTGCTCTGTAAAGTCATTGGGGCGTTCCCTACAAAGGCGAACCCGCCGCGCGGCGGCAGACTCGTTCCCGCTTACGTGCGTCGGGAAAGGCCCCTCGTAAAGCGTGATGGACGTATTTGGTGCGGCCTTCCTACGTCGCGATGGAGACCCGGGTCGTGCGCTTCGGTTTTTCCGAGCCGGGATGCGGCGGATCCCCGGATGTCCGCGCCGGCCGCTGGCGACCGGTTTTGAGGCGCTTTTGCGGACCGACCCATCGAAACGCTCTGCAGAGCCGGTCGCGCTTGTTGCTGGTCTTTTGGTAAGGAAATAGTGCCACCTACTGCTAGGGGTCGGTCTCAAGTGTCCGGTTTGATACCCAGAGCCAATTCTCAAGTTCTGGCCTTTAATCGAGCTATCTGTTCCTCCTGCGTCTGTTTCGCGCTACTTTGCCTTTCTTTGCACACTAAGGCGGCTAGTTTTGTGTTCTGCTACGATACGCCGGTTTAGAACGGAAGGTATCGCTTAAGCGGAATCTTTATTCCGGTTGATGTTATTAAAAATCAAAACTCGTCATTTGTGGTAGAGCAGCGCTTCAAGTAGTAATTTCTTCAACGGGTGCTCGCGAGGCGTCCTAAATTCCGGTTCCCGAGACCGACGTGCTTTGCGCGCCGCCGAATTCCACGCTACCCTTAAAATACCGGCGATCGCAAACAGAGCGCGGGTCGGGCCGTCGCGTGCCCTTCGCCCCAATGTAATAAACGGCCGTTTTCAGCTCGGGGCCTTAAAAGTGCAAGCCAATCCACGGAAAATCTGGTTCCCCCGGCACAAGCGATAGCCAAAAATCGGATGGGTTCGGTATGTCAGCTATCGGGAACTCGGTCTGGCGTGCGTAAAGGAACCTGGCTTCCGTACGTGAATCGGCATTCCCTCCTCTCTCCCTCCCCACAGCCCCGTTTTTTCCCCTAATTTCACGAAGCAACACGCGCGAGGTATCGGGAAGAAGGGTTTTGTCTCTGTCCCGAATCCCGATTGCTGCTCCCCTTCATGGGTTGGTTAGAGCATCGCAAGGAAAAAACCTTCAGAGGAAGCGGCTGTTTGGATTGCAGGGGATGGGGAGGCAGAGGGAGAGTACGGTCTTTCGCCAGACTCACCCGAATGGTGTCAGTGGTCGGGACGTTGAAGGACGGAAGCGCGGACCGTGAAGCTGTCAAAAATCTTTGAGGGTCCGGTGCCGGGGAAAAAAAAAAACAAAGCAGTGAGAAAACCCCTAAAAACCCCCCTGCAACTCTCCCTGAATTCTATAAGCTATAATTTGTCTTCCACGTCCGGAGAGGGTTTTGACGCACCGCAATTTCAAAGAAGCGTGTTTGACTCCCCGTTCCCTTGTTTTCTTAACAGGTCGTTTCAGGGCTTTGGGGGGGGGCTGCGGACCCTACCTTAGCTTTGCTATGTTACATTTTTCCCTACGGCCCGATTTTATAGCCCACGATAGCACCTTAACGTTTGATGCGTTTTTCTCTTGTCTTTGAAGGACGGATGTTTTGGTGGTCTGAGCCTGAAATTTTAAAACAAAGATTATGCTTGGCCCCTGAGCCTTTCTGTCATGCCCTACCAGGGGATTACAGCGGTCGGCCGTGCCTTTCCGCAGATCGGCCCGCATTCGCAGCGTGCCTTCGGGTTTCCGTGAGATACCTGCGGTCGGGTCGACTTTGTTCGTCTCCCCCCGCCCTCCCCCGGCACGGAAACCCGGCCGTCTGCCACGTCCCTCCCGATCGATACGGCGATGTCCCGACCGTGAACAAGCGTCGTCCTTGGGTCGTTTCGCTCGGTGCAGAGTCGGGGGAGCGTGCTTTCTGCCGCTGCCCGCCTCCCACCCCGAGCAAAAAATCCTTGACGAGTTGAGACCCGTCGGGTCGTCTTTCTTACGGTTATGGGAGCTGCTCTAGTACCGTCCGTCTACCTTCAGCTATACTAGTAAACGCTTTCTAACTCTCTTTGGCGTGAAAATCGACAAAACGTCCCGAGTCGAACGACGCACGTTACGCGGCCTAATCGACGCGGTCCCGGGCCCGACTGTTCTAGAGGGAAGCTTCGGTCGCGTTCAGCGTCCGATTTGGCCGGAGGGCCGTCAGGCCAGCGCGCGCGTGTCTTTAGTGGTTGTAAACGGCGCGTCGTCTCTTTCTCCGCAGCTGATGTCCGAGCCTTAAGAACCGCGAAACGGAGTTTCTATCCCGCAGTTTCTTTTGCCCATGTCTTTAGGGACGAGCCCCGTTCCTTTTTTGCGTGCCGGGCCGCTCGTCGGCAACTTTATGCTTCCTCGCGTGCCCGACTCTGACCTCGCCGTCGCGAAGACCGGGACGCACCGGTGGAGGTCGGTGACTGCTTGAGAGGCCGATAACTTGGTCTTATGGCAACAGAGGAACTGTTACTAGCGAGAAAAAGCATCCTTTGTAACGTGGTGTTTCCGGCCGTGTTTTCGTTTTGCTTTTGAAATACGTCACGCTTCGTACGTTTGCTTACCTGTTTGGCGTCCCGACGCGCGTGGATAGCCATACCCGGCGTTATGTGGTTTTGGCTTCCTCTTTAACGGTCTCTTTGAAGACTTTGAAGCTAAAAGTAAATGCTGCGCCGGCCCCGAGGTCCCCGTCTCGCGGATGAAGCCCCGATTGCGGCGCAGTGGAGGGCATAAAGGAGCCGGCCGGGCTTTTTTTGTGCCGAACGGCGTCTGGCGATCGCAGCTTAAGCCGCTTTCTCGGCCGGAAAGCCGGTGGCGATGCCGAGAATTGCGCCCCGTTCCCATCCGGGCTTTTCCTCGTTGCCGAGTCGCGCCTTGGATGGTCTAGGCGCCTAGGGCACGCGATATTGTCCTTCCCGCCGAGCCTGCGGCGTAGCACGATCGTGGAAGTTTCCGGACGGTCCGGTGCCTCGCGAAGCCAGTGGGAGCATTTGTCCGGCTTCGGGCAGGCCCGGGCCGGGTTCGGTGCCCTTGGCGTCCCGACGATCTCGGACGAAGGTGGCCGATCCTCTGGTCAGGACTGGGCGGCGGTAGTCATTTAAGCGCGTGTGGAGAGGGAGGGGGTCGGAAACGTCCCGGCAACAGCGGAGCAGGAGATCTAAATCTTACCGCGGTGTCGCTCAAATTTCTGGACGACGGGTAACGAAGTCGTCGGGGCCTCCGTTGTCAAGCTGCGTTTCCGCCAGATAGTTTGCTTCCCCGAGGCGGAGCAGCGGCGGGGAAGGCGCCAGCGTTTCCGGACGTAGACGCGTATCGCAGGGAAACCGGATTGAAAGCACGTGATTTGCGGTTGTTGGTTGACCGGCTCGGTTATTTTGTCCGACGGCGGCCGTCGCGGACGAGGGCGGCTGCGGCGGGCCCTCCTGTCGAGTTGCGAGGTTTGCAAAGGACCCCCTCGATTTCTAAACTCCTCCTTGCGGAGGAGCCTAGGCGCTGCCAGGTCCGGTCTCGGTCCCAGGCTCGGTCGACGGTTTACATCTAAAAGACTTGGCATGTAGTCGCTGATCGGAGTCGACGATTGCCCGTCCGAGCTCCCGAAAGGACTTTTACTGAGCTTAGGGTATAACCCGGGTAGCTGCCCGTTCGGTCCTTTCTCTGTAATGTTTTGAAATGCCCGTGTTTTTATCTAAGTGTTTCTTCTTCCAGGGAGCCCTGACAGCCAGGAGATGTATGTTTTTAACGTGACGTCGCTTGCCGAGTACGAGAACGTCTTGTCGGCTTTGGTGTATTACTAGGTCGGCCATCTGCCACGCGCCGAGTGGAACCATTCCTGATCCAGAGACCATTCTAGTCGTGGGAAATCTGACTTTCTACTGTGTCTTTTATTTTGGACCTTACCTTCTGGTGGGAACCGGACTCGGACCCCGGGACATTTACTCGTAAATGTCTCTCTTGTTTATCCGCAAAACGTTTCGAGACCGGCCTTTACGGCGTGCAAAGGTGTCGTTTGCCCCGCTGGACGTGTGCCACGAGAGTCGGTTCCGGAAACTGATTGTTAGGCATCTGCCGTTCGTCCTCGACGAGTCTGCGCCGCCGGAGATTCTCCTGCGCTGTTCTCTGTTTTTTACGAGGTTTTTTTTTTTTGTGAGAACCCAGTACACGGTTGTCGAGCTGGCAGAGGTCGAGCGCCTAGGTTGAATGGAGCGTGGAAAAAGACGCGTCTCGGTCTCGGCTTGTCCCGGCCCGTAACGTACTTGCCGTTTCAAAGAGCGAGCCTGCCGCCTTTCCCCGGTCGACCTTCCCGGCGTACCGATTCCTTTTGTCGCGCTCCCCGACGACCCGGTCTCCGGCCAGCACGTCCGTCTCCCTCTGTGCGGAGCAGCGTCACGGCTTAATCGCGGCCCGCGCGCTGCTCGATTCGCTCGGAAAGAGCCTGCCTCGTCCCGCGGGTACGCCTCGCTGCGCGGTCCGTCGCCTGGGTGTTTTCCTGGGGTGGTGCGTCCCGCGGAGAGCCCGGGGCCCTGTCCTCGGCGGGACGCTAGAGCCCAAACGGCGGAGCCACGCTCGCGGCCGGCGGCCGAGCGGACCCGACCGTGACGCGCGTTCCCCGCCGACGGCTTGGGGCGGCCGCGGTGACGACTGGCGACGCTCGAGCGGAAGACGGCTTTTACGGCTAAAAAATGGGTTTTGTTTTAGAGGACGCGGGTCTATTGTAACATGGGTGCGCTTACCTTTCCTCCCGTATGTTTCTCTTACAGGCCTTGAAGCCGTCTAACCGTGCCACCCTCCAGAGAACAGCGAGAGCCGTCGGGGTCATCCCGGGCATTTCCAAGCTTTGCTGCGTTCTGGACAAAATGTCTTCTCTTAGTATTTTATTCTTCAATGAAAATAAAAACGTGGTTCTTAAAGCGTCCCCCCGCACGACAGCGGAGCCCTGCGCGCGTAGGTAATGTCTCGGCAGATCCTTTTGAAACGCTGAGGCCGTCGCTCGCTGTCGGGGGGTGGGGGGGGAAAGCGTTTCACAGTACCGACTTTTTTGCTTGCGTTGCTGATGCGTTTGGGGAGGAAAAAAAAAAACCTAAACAAATCCAAAGAAAGATGATGTAAACGGCGTGGATTTCACACCGCGATTCCAAGGAAGGAGAACGCGACTCTCGGCCGCCGGGAGCGACGGGTTCTGTCGAGGGCACGAGACCAAAGCGGAATTTGCGGGAGACTCATCGAGACCGCCGGACGGATGCCCTGGTTTATTTCTGTACGAAATTGGAGAAGCGTTGGCTGTTCATTTTTGTTTCCGTTCTTCGGGCGACCGACTGTGAGGCACATGAGGAACGTGCCAGTTTTTGGTTCCAACCGCGCATTTTCCACCTTGGGTTATCGAGGACCACAACGAGAGAGAAAAATAAACCCGATGCACCGAGAGCCTCGGTCGATCCGGCTGACGCGCGCGTCTCCTCCGCCCGACGCGTCGCAGACCGCGTGCCCCCCTCCATTTTCACCGACGCGCGCTTAGCAATTCGGCGTGCCGGACGTGGGCACCCTCGGCGGCGAGAACCCGGAACGCGTTGGCGCCGTGCCCGGCGTCGAGGTACGTCCGAAGCGAAGGCTTTTCGTCCGTGCCGCCGCGGAAAGTCGTCGGGCCCCGGGCGCGTAGTTGCCCGTCGTCCGGGAGCAAATTTCACGTCGGGACTTGAACGTCGCGATTATCTGTCGCGCGACGCTCAGCCATCGGGCCTTTGGTGCGATTGTCGGCTCAAAACCGCCTCCGGCGGGTGAGTTTTGATGGTTACGTGTTAATCAGATAGTAGATTTTATTATTAGTGTTGTTGTTATTGTTATATCTTATTATTATTTTTTTCCCTCACGTCTGTTTGCTTTTGCTGTGAAAATCAAATTTGTCATACCTGTGCTGTCAAATTAAGATGTCTCGCTAGCGGGTTTTGCACAATAAAAAACGCAAAACGTTCTTTTGGTGACTCTGACCCCTAAAAACCTCACCGGAGAAACTACGAGCGCGAACCAAACTGTTTAATGAACCTCGGGCACGGTCGGGAAAGGCTCGTTCCGTGCCAGAGCAAATGTTCACGGAACCGCTTCCTGAGGTGTGATCTACGGCAGGGCCGCGCTTTTTAAAGCGCTTTCGGCCTGCGGGGCGGACGTCGCGATTTGCACGGAGAGCGCGTGTCGACCGCCCTTTTCGGTAAGTCAACTTTGTAACCGGTTTCTGAGGTATTGTATCAAAAGGGCAACTCCTTGGAGGAAACTGAGTTCCTGTAAAGAGTTCCATTCTCTCCTTTAGAGGCGACCGCCTTTTTCCCCTGCGCGCCCGCGTTCCTTTTCATGCCTTTGTAGTTGTTCCCGGCCTGCGTAAAGAACACTCGGGCGTCAGTTTATGTATTGGGTCGCCGGCACGTTTACCGAGCGATGCGCGGAGGTGCCCGGGACCCCCTTTTTGCCTATTGCCGCTTGCCCGCATGGCCCCGTCGCAGAGGCGTCCCGACATAGACGGCCATACGGAGTCCCTAAGCTGGCGATTCTTTCGCGGAACGGGCCTCGCCTTCGGAGTCGAGGGTGGCGCTCCTGTCACATCGTGCGGTTTCTAAAGGGCCCCCTGCGCTTTCCCGAGTCCTTCTCGGAGAGGAGCTTATCCGCGGCCGGGTGCAGTCTTAGTCGCCGACTCGGTCGACGGTTTACTATCGAAGGGGTGCGCGCGAAGCCGTCCGTCGGAGGCCTCCGTGGGACTTGCGCAGAGACGGTTTTGCCCCATCGACTGAGGTAGGTCCTTTACTACCACGACGAGTTCGGAATCTCTGTCGATAACCACGCTCGCCACAAACGTCGAGCCCCTCTCGCCGGTTCAAAGCTTTCGCTACCTATACTTTTCTGGGACGATGGCTGATGTGGTCAGAGGTGCGCGCCTTATCGAAGAGGCATCCCCGCTCGGGGAGGAGCGGGGTCCCTGCCCGTCGACTCGTCCGTGTAGTTGGATTTTTCGTCCTCTGAACCGACCATTCTATACGCTCAATTTGTACTCCCAGCGCAGAGAGACCGAGCCTATGAAGTCGTCGCGCGCCCGTCGGTTCTTCCCGTCGTCCATCGAGGAAAGGACGGCGACAGCCGAAGCCTTCCGTGCGCAGAACCGTACGGCTCCTATGGACCTCGTCCGTGAGAAACTGCGTGTCTTGTCCCGGGTGCCTTTATTGAACCTTCCCTCCTCCCCTGTCGTGGCATCGACTGTCATGGCATTAGCGTCCTTGGTTTTCAGCGCCCTTGTCTCGTAATTTTTTCGGGTCGAAGTTTTATTTCTCGGTGTCTTTTTATTTCGTTTCCTGTTGCCGTTCCCCCTTAACGTCCCCCTCCCCCGTGCGTCCTGTATCTCGTCACTTTTACAACTTTCTTTCTAGGTCTACTTTTATCACGGCATCATGGTTTAGCCCGGGCAGGTCTTTTCTCCCCCCGCGCCCTCCCGGCGGAACGAGCAAGAGAATTGGAAGAAACAGGTAAAACTTGGGGGTTCGGATAAGAACAGTTTACTGATAGGGCAAACAGAAAGAAAAACAGCAGTAACGAGACTTACAACGGATGGTATGCGGCGAGAGAAACGTGAGGCCATTCGGTCGCGGCGGCCCCTCCTCCCTGGCGCGACCCGTCTCTCCGGCTCCTTGTCCCTCCCCGAGAACCTTTCCCGACGCCATCCTCCGTGTGAGCTAGGATACGGGTCCTTTGTGCCCCGGAGGCACGTTTCAGCTAGCGAGGGTGCTTCGTGCCCCTCTTTTCAACTCGAAACCTTTCGAGGCCGCGCCCGTCGTCCCGGTCCTTCCTTTCAGCGCGCCTCCCTCGTGTCCCCTGAGGATGTCTGGGCTTCGCTCGATTCCCTTTAGAGTTCGTCACGTCGCCGAGACTTCTTCTGCGCCCCTCTCGCCCCCCGTGACCGCGCCTCTTATTCGGTCAGAGCCTTTTACGCAGCCGTCGTCGTGCTCTGGAGCGGTCTTTTTCTTTTCTGCCTTACGGCGTGTTTCTGTTTGGTACCCGGTACCCCTGAGATTTCCGGTTTTGGTCTGGATCACGTCCGGCATTTTTCCGAGGCAGCGATGGCCTCCGTCCATTTCTGTCGACGTCTCTCCCTTGACGCTTTTTGCCGCGTTCTGCAATTTGACAGTTGTTGTAGCTGCTCGGGCTTTCATTAGGCTCCTTCGTACAGTTCGTGATACGTCGCTTTTATTTCCGTGGCTCTTTTTGGCCTTTTCCATTCTTTGCGACTCACCCGGTTCCATCTGGGTGACGACCGACCTTCGAAGGAGGACCATAATGGAACGTTAGCAACAGATAGGGGCTAACGGAGGGCCCTGAAAGAGCGGTAGTTTGCTGGGAAGCGATCGGGGCTATTGCGGGGGCCCCAAGGATTCACCGTCATGATTAAAACGAGGACATGAGGCGAGGGAAATGTCTGCTGCCTGCCAGGTGCCGAAATTAGCTTCCCAAATTTAACCTGCTATTGTTAAAATACCATTATATCGTGAAAACAGATGCCCTTCAATACATTAAGGGATAGAGACGTGCCCCGCCGGGCCCTCACACGTGCTCTGCGCGCCGCCGCGAGACGATCGGTTCCGGCAAGATCTTTCGCGAAGTCAACCTCCCGATTGGCAAACGCATAAACATGTGGCGCGCAAAACCGAGGCGTGCCGCCTTCGCGGAGTCGCCGCCCCTTTTCCGCAAGCGCGCGAAACAAACCGGCACCTGCGCCCCGTGTGTCGACGGGCTGTCGGCGCAATGGAGAGCTCCTTTTCGGGCCTACGGTGGGAGCGGGTCGGAGAGGCCGTTGAAGTCGCCCTGAGTCCCGTGCTTTTTGCCATTGAGAATTTAATCGGCAACATAAACTGTTTCAAAGGATGATTTCCTACAGGAATTTCTACGTTATTTTTTTTCTTTAATCTTACTGGGGACATATTTCAGGTAGAAGGGCAGCAGTACGCCCGGTCTCTCTAGAAGCGATGCCTAACTCTGATGTATTTTGGCATGGTTTTTTAGGGTTTTTTTTTTATTTTTCTTAAGTAGTAAGCAAAAGTATTTATTTTTTGATAATAGCATTTATATTGCATTTAACAAAGAGTTTTCCTAAATGGCTCCCCATTCTATATCACTCAGCATGATCTTTATCTGGTTCTATCTGCATCTGTGAACAATTAAGTTTGATGACCCACCTGGTTATATCAGCCGTGCAATACATGTGGTCATAGTTCTTCCAGACCGGGTCCATTAGTTTATGGAGAGTCCTGCACGCTCATAAACTCCAGGCAGGTGAGAAAACTGCAGTTTCCTCCTCTGGCTGCTTTTATGTGTTGGGATGGTCAGCCCCTCCCCTTTGCAGGTGATCTCGGGGAGGGTGGTGGGCGGGGCCCAGGGTATATGAGCTGCAGGCGTGGAAAGGGAGAGCTCATTTCTCTGCCTGCCTGCTTTGGGTGTGGGTCTTTTACTAGTGTTCTTGTTTACTGTAGTTTTTGAACAGCTTTAGTTTTTTGAGTCAGTATTGTGATGTTTATATGAGGGTGTCAGAGTAGTATTTTTGTTTCAGGGTGCAGAAGACTCCCTGCCATAGCAGCTGGAGATACCTGAAGAAGGCTATAATTGACTTGGAAATTTTGACCTCAGCAAGCTATAGGTAGGACTTGAGATTTTTTGCAGAGAGAAGTTTATACTGGACCGGCTTTGTTTCGTGGCTCTCGTTATTCTAAGGGCTCTGGAGCGGCGGGGTCACTGAGGTCTGAGCTCTGTATGATGTGCTGTTGCTGGAGTGCTTGGTAAGAAGTTATGTCTGTGAGAAGACGTGGCTTGTTTTTACGTTGGAAATTTCACAGAGCGTCATTTCCAGTCAGAGACCCCATGCCAGAGCAGTGGAAGAGCACGCGGACTGCCTTTCTTCACTCCTGGATGGGCAAAAGCTGGTGCAAAGATGTGTGTCAAGGTGATCACGACCCCCGTTCCCTTATGCTGCTGTGAGGACGAGGAAGGGAAATAGGGAGTAGAGCTGTATCTAGAAAGAAGGGAGGGGTGCGGGGAAGGTGTTTTAAGATGTGCTTTTTAGGGTTTTTTCTTGATTTTGATTTGATTAGTACCAACTGAAACCAATTTTCCTAAGTGGACTGCATTTTATCCACAATGGCTATGGTTGAGCTATCTCTTGACCCACTAGTCTTTTGTGATATTTCTTGTCCTGCTGAGGAGGGGGCAATGGAGTGACTTTGGGGAGCGCCCGGCCTCTGCTGTATGTAGACGCATGGCAAGGCGTAGGGGATTGCGAGCTAGTCCAATAACGCATTTTCAGGCACGCAGTTTTTTATTATAATGCCTGACTTGAACGTAGATAGAACCTTTGGTTTTTTGATTAGACTGGCTGCTTGCCACGCAAGCTCCTGCTATAATCTCTCTTAATAGGCGGGATAGAGATGTTATCTAGTTGGAGTTAGGGTGAGAGTTTCATTTACAAAAGTATGAGGAGTTTGAGCCCTTCTTTAGGAAGTAGCGGGGACATAAGCTGAAAGTCAGCTCTTATGGGGGAGGGGACTGCCCGTCTCCTTGCCTGTGGCTCACAGAGGGCCATGTTGTTCCGGGAAAGTCGGCGGTTTGCAGCGGGCCCGTCGTAAGCGGCCGGACCGGCTTCTTTTCATGGGCCCGGAGAGGATTCCTGAGTTTAAGGTAAGACAGAGGATGGGGGTTGCTGGCAGAAGGCAGGGAGCGGCGGACGCAGGGGAGTTTAGGGCCTCGAAAGCTGAGAAAGAGCGAGGCGCCTTTCCCGATGAGTTGGGAGAAGAGCTGAGGGGTTTCTGAAGATCTGGGGCTGGGGGACGGTTGGGAAAGGGAGGAGGCTTTATGAAGCCTTAGTCACATTTGTGTTGAGAAGAGGAACCCCAAAACTGGTGCGATGCTGACTGCAGCCTCTATTCTGTCTTCAGTTTGTGTTTTTGATGGCAATGATGAGGAGGCTCCTGGTGATTACAGAAGGGTCTGGGTTACCCTTTGTGGGGTGAAGCCGCACGCGTAGGAGCGGCCCGAAATGGTGAGGTGTTGGTGTCTAATAGAAAGCCAGACACGGTGACTTGGTTAAGCGCTTAGCTTTTGGTTTTTCGTGTGTCGCGTGGGCCCCGCAGGGCTCCGGATCGACATTTGAAATGAGCGGGGACGGGGAGGACTGCTGGTTTTTGCGAGTGTGACGGTGGCCCGGTCTCTTGTGGTGTCTGGACGATGAGCATCTGAGGAGAGCTGGGGCGGTAAGTGAGGAGGCTCACGGGGCTGGAGAATTTTCACTGGCATGGTGTTAATTTTGGTGTTGTCCCCTCAGGTCCCCCCACCCGTGATGTCACCGGGCTCTGTGTTGATGAGCAGGGGCAGGTGAGTGGAATGCCCCAGCCTTTCAGAGGAGGGCGGTGTTGTGGCAGAGGTCCCCTTTGACCTGTGAGATGCTCGCACCTGGCTCTAGTTTGGTTGTTTGTGGTGTAATTGGTGCTAATGAAGGGGCACCTGGTGACCAGGGGAGGCTTCCTGTTAGCCTGTGTGGGGTGAAGCTACATAACCACCGGAGGTCTGATCAGGTGGGCGTGGTGGTGGTGGTGGTGTGTAATAGCTGAGCCTGATAAGTCCATTTGGTTACCCAGTTTAACTCTTGGGGTGTGTGTTTTGTTTTTTTTTTTAGGTGCTGCGGTGCTACTTTTGGCTGCGGAGGAACCGCGGAGGTGAGGCGGGGCGGGGTACCGAGTAGGATCGCAGGGGTGGTGACTTTTCACGAGAGTAACTGCAGCACTGTTGTTTAGGCTTCTGAGGCGCCTGAAACGTTGATGCCTGCGGGGTCCGTGTCTAGAAGGTGTAGGTGAGTGGATTGGTAAGGTATTTCGGAGAAGGGGGGGGGGGGGGGGGGGGTGTGCGTGTGCAGAAGGGGGCACCCTTGACCTGTGTGATGCACGCTCGTAGGTTGTTTTTTTTTTTTTTTCAGTTCCTGCTGATGAACGGGACCCCGTGGACTGACTAAAGGCAGGTCTCAGCTGGCCCTTGTGGGGTGAGGCCCTGTGCCCATCACCTGTTTGTCCCGGTGAGTTGTTGATGTTGAGGTGACTATTGTTATTAAATGGCACCCTGGTTCAGCGGTGACATTTTTGGTTTTTCAGGCAAGCGTGGGCTCCCTCTGACCTCAGCTGAACACCTGACGTGAGCTGGCGTGCTACGGAGGATCGCCGGGGGACTAGTGACCTCTCGGGAGCGTTAAGAGGAGCTTTGTCTCTGTTGGCCGGCGAGGTCCCAGAAACGCTGACGGCTCCAGCTTTGGCTTCTGCAAGGGGCAGGTGAGCGACCCGCCCCGGCCTTTCAGAGCGCGGGCGTAGAGGTCGCCCTGGACCCGTGCGATGCTGACCGCTGGGTGCGTCTTGTCTCTTGCTTCTTTTGTTTATCGTCAGTGACGAAGAGGAACCGGGCGACTCCGGGAACGTCCCCGTTAGCCTGCGAGGGGCCGAGCGGCACGCTCGCGAGCTGCCCGGGCAGGTAAGGTGGTGTTTTTGTAACATCAAAGGGGTTAATCGGCAAGGTGGTTCGGCGCTCGTCTTTGGGTTTTTTTTGGGTGCTGTGAGGTCACCTTTGGATCCGGACCTACGCTTGAGGTGAGCTGGGGTGGTATGGGGGAGAAATAAGGGTCCGCTTAGTTCTCCCCCTCGTTATAGGCACTTTGTGTCTCTAGGCTTCTCTGGTGCCGGCAGCTCTTAGGGCTACGGCTTTGGTTTCCACCGGCGGCGGGTCAGGGGCCCGCCCCGGTCTTTCTGAGGAGGGGGGGGGGGGGTTGTGGGAGCGGTTGCCGTGGACCTGTGCGATGCTCGCTTCTCACTAAGTTTTCTTGTTTGCAGTTGTACTATTTATCGACGATGAGGAACCCGGTGACTGCGGGCATCGCCCAAGAGCTGCTGTGGTGATTTCGGTTGAGGATGGATTTGGACGTGCGCCTCGGTAGAAGTTAAGTTCCGTGACCTGTCCTAGGAAGCGGTAGGCTAGAGGGGGACGAGGTTGGGTGTCGCAGGGAGGGGTTTTAAAGTTTAGATTGAGGGAGCGGGGTGTCGAGGACGACGGGTCCTCTTTGGGCAGGTCCGGGGAGATGTTTACCCTTTTGCAGGAGTCTAGTACGGGCAGAGCGGTTCCAGCCTGGGTCTGTGTCTTTGTCCAGGGTGTCCTCTGTCTCGCACTGTGTTTGGGATAGCGATGTGCTTGGACTGTTTTGCTCTCGGAGCGTGTCGTGCGCCGTCCGTAAGGGTTTTTGACTCCACCTACTTGCTGGCGTAGGGGCGACCGGGCGCCGCTTTTCTTGCGTTGGAAGCGTCGAGCCCCGATCGGTCTCGCGTCCGGGAAGCTTTTGGTCCGCTATATCTCGCGGCGTCGTTCCGGGCCGTATCGGGGGCCCTGCTCTCTACCCCCCCGCTCCCTCGCAGCGGGACTCGGTGCCTGCGTGCTTCCGTTTTCGGGCCTCGGAGCCGGTGGTCTTGCGCATCCGTCGTCTCGGTCTCCGCGGTCCCTTCTTATCGCGGGCGGTCGCGTTCGGGTCTCTTTGCGGGGCTGCCGTCGAGCCTCGTCGCCGTTGCGTCGGCCGTCTTGTTTGACGGTTTATATTGTCAGGGCCGCGTCGGTCGCTCGGAGAGCCCGTGTTTCTGCCTTCGTGGAGTCGACCCGTTTGTTGTGTTTTGTGCACGGTGGGTGTCCTACCCTTGTGTGGGTTTGGGCGTGGAGCTGCTCTGCCCGGGGGTGTAGGGTCAGGAGCGGGTGGACTAAACGCTAAGAGCGTGGCATTAATAGACGGTTCATCCCTGACCGTTCGGGGACGGGTTGTAGAGCGAGTTCAGATGGAGCGGTCGAGGTCAGGCCGCGTAGAAGGTCATTTCCGGCGGGCTCTCTGGACGCGCCGGGAGGCACCGGGCGACGTTCCGTTGCGGTGCGGCGGGTTGAATCGCAAAGCGGGGGGTGGGGGTGAAGCTTTGCATGTGTGGGACTGTAATACTCAGTTGTGTCTTGGGTTTTCCTGTTTGTTTTTTCAGTGGCAGCGTGCCGTTGGATTCCGGGTGCTGTACCTGAGTGGAAGAGAAAGCCCCCGTGGGTTCCCCAGGTGTAATCGTGGGCGCGGGCGACAGGTTCGATGACTTCCGCTGAGCTGCGGCGAGACGGACTGCGGACCCCCGGAGGCGGCGAGCGGGGAACCCCCGAGAAGGGGGGTCGGTGAGCCCTGTCAGCTATGAGATACTGCTATTAGACCTTACTACCACCCGACGGTTGGAAACGGTGGGATAGTTAGTAGTGTTAACTTGAAGTTGCGAAGCGAGCGGCTGAGGGGGACGTCGCTGTTGGAGCGGGCTCTGGCGAGGTGAGCGCTGATCCGTGGGCCCGGGAAGCAGTTACTTTTTTCTGGTGGGGTGTCACAGGGCAGTTACCTTTCCCTTGTTTGTCCGTTACAGGGGGCGAGCGAACCTTGCGTGCGGCCTCCCGAAACCACCGGGGCTCGGGGAGAGAGCGCTTGAGGTGGAGGAGGGGGCGACCGGAACGACCGCGGACCGGCTGGCCTTTCCGGCGCTTTCGCGAACCCGGCGTTCGGCTCTGCGTCTCGCCGTTTTTGGCCCCGGCCTCGGAGGGCGCGAGCCGCCCGCGGACGAGGGGTTAGAGAAGGTGAGGCGGCCTTGTTGGTGTCTAATAGGAAACTGTGCTATGGTCCCTTGGTTCATCCGGTGCCCTTGGGTTCTACCGGGTGCTGTGGGAGACCTTTTTGGGTGCGGATGAGCATCTGAGGTGAACCGGGGCAGTAAGTGAGGAGGCTCACGGGGCTGGAGAATTTTCACTGGCATGGTGTTAATTTTGGTGTTGTCCCCTCAGGTCCCCCCACCCGTGATGTCACCGGGCTCTGTGTTGATGAGCAGGGGCAGGTGAGTGGAATGCCCCAGCCTTTCAGAGGAGGGCGGTGTTGTGGCAGAGGTCCCCTTTGACCTGTGAGATGCTCGCACCTGGCTCTACTTTGGTTGTTTGTGGTGTAATTGGTGCTAATGAAGGGGCACCTGGTGACCAGGGGAGGCTTCCTGTTAGCCTGTGTGGGGTGAAGCTACATAACCACCGGAGGTCTGATCAGGTGGGCGTGGTGGTGGTGGTGGTGTGTAATAGCTGAGCCTGATAAGTCCATTTGGTTACCCAGTTTAACTCTTGGGGTGTGTGTTTTGTTTTTTTTTTTAGGTGCTGCGGTGCTACTTTTGGCTGCGGAGGAACCGCGGAGGTGAGGCGGGGCGGGGTACCGAGTAGGATCGCAGGGGTGGTGACTTTTCACGAGAGTAACTGCAGCACTGTTGTTTAGGCTTCTGAGGCGCCTGAAACGTTGATGCCTGCGGGGTCCGTGTCTAGAAGGTGTAGGTGAGTGGATTGGTAAGGTATTTCGGAGAAGGGGGGGGGGGGGGGGTGTGTGTGCGTGTGCAGAAGGGGGCACCCTTGACCTGTGTGATGCACGCTCGTAGGTTGTTTTTTTTTTTTTTCAGTTCCTGCTGATGAACGGGACCCCGTGGACTGACTAAAGGCAGGTCTCAGCTGGCCCTTGTGGGGTGAGGCCCTGTGCCCATCACCTGTTTGTCCCGGTGAGTTGTTGATGTTGAGGTGACTATTGTTATTAAATGGCACCCTGGTTCAGCGGTGACATTTTTGGTTTTTCAGGCAAGCGTGGGCTCCCTCTGACCTCAGCTGAACACCTGACGTGAGCTGGCGTGCTACGGAGGATCGCCGGGGGACTAGTGACCTCTCGGGAGCGTTAAGAGGAGCTTTGTCTCTGTTGGCCGGCGAGGTCCCAGAAACGCTGACGGCTCCAGCTTTGGCTTCTGCAAGGGGCAGGTGAGCGACCCGCCCCGGCCTTTCAGAGCGCGGGCGTAGAGGTCGCCCTGGACCCGTGCGATGCTGACCGCTGGGTGCGTCTTGTCTCTTGCTTCTTTTGTTTATCGTCAGTGACGAAGAGGAACCGGGCGACTCCGGGAACGTCCCCGTTAGCCTGCGAGGGGCCGAGCGGCACGCTCGCGAGCTGCCCGGGCAGGTAAGGTGGTGTTTTTGTAACATCAAAGGGGTTAATCGGCAAGGTGGTTCGGCGCTCGTCTTTGGGTTTTTTTTGGGTGCTGTGAGGTCACCTTTGGATCCGGACCTACGCTTGAGGTGAGCTGGGGTGGTATGGGGGAGAAATAAGGGTCCGCTTAGTTCTCCCCGTCGTTATAGGCACTTTGTGTCTCTAGGCTTCTCTGGTGCCGGCAGCTCTTAGGGCTACGGCTTTGGTTTCCACCGGCGGCGGGTCAGGGGCCCGCCCCGGTCTTTCTGAGGAGGGGGGGGGGTGTTGTGGGAGCGGTTGCCGTGGACCTGTGCGATGCTCGCTTCTCACTAAGTTTTCTTGTTTGCAGTTGTACTATTTATCGACGATGAGGAACCCGGTGACTGCGGGCATCGCCCAAGAGCTGCTGTGGTGATTTCGGTTGAGGATGGATTTGGACGTGCGCCTCGGTAGAAGTTAAGTTCCGTGACCTGTCCTAGGAAGCGGTAGGCTAGAGGGGGACGAGGTTGGGTGTCGCAGGGAGGGGTTTTAAAGTTTAGATTGAGGGAGCGGGGTGTCGAGGACGACGGGTCCTCTTTGGGCAGGTCCGGGGAGATGTTTACCCTTTTGCAGGAGTCTAGTACGGGCAGAGCGGTTCCAGCCTGGGTCTGTGTCTTTGTCCAGGGTGTCCTCTGTCTCGCACTGTGTTTGGGATAGCGATGTGCTTGGACTGTTTTGCTCTCGGAGCGTGTCGTGCGCCGTCCGTAAGGGTTTTTGACTCCACCTACTTGCTGGCGTAGGGGCGACCGGGCGCCGCTTTTCTTGCGTTGGAAGCGTCGAGCCCCGATCGGTCTCGCGTCCGGGAAGCTTTTGGTCCGCTATATCTCGCGGCGTCGTTCCGGGCCGTATCGGGGGCCCTGCTCTCTACCCCCCCGCTCCCTCGCAGCGGGACTCGGTGCCTGCGTGCTTCCGTTTTCGGGCCTCGGAGCCGGTGGTCTTGCGCATCCGTCGTCTCGGTCTCCGCGGTCCCTTCTTATCGCGGGCGGTCGCGTTCGGGTCTCTTTGCGGGGCTGCCGTCGAGCCTCGTCGCCGTTGCGTCGGCCGTCTTGTTTGACGGTTTATATTGTCAGGGCCGCGTCGGTCGCTCGGAGAGCCCGTGTTTCTGCCTTCGTGGAGTCGACCCGTTTGTTGTGTTTTGTGCACGGTGGGTGTCCTACCCTTGTGTGGGTTTGGGCGTGGAGCTGCTCTGCCCGGGGGTGTAGGGTCAGGAGCGGGTGGACTAAACGCTAAGAGCGTGGCATTAATAGACGGTTCATCCCTGACCGTTCGGGGACTGGTTGTAGAGCGAGTTCAGATGGAGCGGTCGAGGTCAGGCCGCGTAGAAGGTCATTTCCGGCGGGCTCTCTGGACGCGCCGGGAGGCACCGGGCGACGTTCCGTTGCGGTGCGGCGGGTTGAATCGCAAAGCGGGGGGTGGGGGTGAAGCTTTGCATGTGTGGGACTGTAATACTCAGTTGTGTCTTGGGTTTTCCTGTTTGTTTTTTCAGTGGCAGCGTGCCGTTGGATTCCGGGTGCTGTACCTGAGTGGAAGAGAAAGCCCCCGTGGGTTCCCCAGGTGTAATCGTGGGCGCGGGCGACAGGTTCGATGACTTCCGCTGAGCTGCGGCGAGACGGACTGCGGACCCCCGGAGGCGGCGAGCGGGGAACCCCCGAGAAGGGGGGTCGGTGAGCCCTGTCAGCTATGAGATACTGCTATTAGACCTTACTACCACCCGAATGGTTGGAAACGGTGGGATAGTTAGTAGTGTTAACTTGAAGTTGCGAAGCGAGCGGCTGAGGGGGACGTCGCTGTTGGAGCGGGCTCTGGCGAGGTGAGCGCTGATCCGTGGGCCCGGGAAGCAGTTACTTTTTTCTGGTGGGGTGTCATAGGGCAGTTACCTTTCCCTTGTTTGTCCGTTACAGGGGGCGAGCGAACCTTGCGTGCGGCCTCCCGAAACCACCGGGGCTCGGGGAGAGAGCGCTTGAGGTGGAGGAGGGGGCGACCGGAACGACCGCGGACCGGCTGGCCTTTCCGGCGCTTTCGCGAACCCGGCGTTCGGCTCTGCGTCTCGCCGTTTTTGGCCCCGGCCTCGGAGGGCGCGAGCCGCCCGCGGACGAGGGGTTAGAGGAGGTGAGGCGGCCTTGTTGGTGTCTAATAGGATACTGTGCTATGGTCCCTTGGTTCATCCGGTGCCCTTGGGTTCTACCGGGTGCTGTGGGAGACCTTTTTGGGTGCGGATGAGCATCTGAGGTGAACCGGGGCAGTAAGTGAGGAGGCTCACGGGGCTGGAGAATTTTCACTGGCATGGTGTTAATTTTGGTGTTGTCCCCTCAGGTCCCCCCACCCGTGATGTCACCGGGCTCTGTGTTGATGAGCAGGGGCAGGTGAGTGGAATGCCCCAGCCTTTCAGAGGAGGGCGGTGTTGTGGCAGAGGTCCCCTTTGACCTGTGAGATGCTCGCACCTGGCTCTAGTTTGGTTGTTTGTGGTGTAATTGGTGCTAATGAAGGGGCACCTGGTGACCAGGGGAGGCTTCCTGTTAGCCTGTGTGGGGTGAAGCTACATAACCACCGGAGGTCTGATCAGGTGGGCGTGGTGGTGGTGGTGGTGTGTAATAGCTGAGCCTGATAAGTCCATTTGGTTACCCAGTTTAACTCTTGGGGTGTGTGTTTTGTTTTTTTTTTTTAGGTGCTGCGGTGCTACTTTTGGCTGCGGAGGAACCGCGGAGGTGAGGCGGGGCGGGGTACCGAGTAGGATCGCAGGGGTGGTGACTTTTCACGAGAGTAACTGCAGCACTGTTGTTTAGGCTTCTGAGGCGCCTGAAACGTTGATGCCTGCGGGGTCCGTGTCTAGAAGGTGTAGGTGAGTGGATTGGTAAGGTATTTCGGAGAAGGGGGGGGGGGGGGGTGTGTGTGTGCGTGTGCAGAAGGGGGCACCCTTGACCTGTGTGATGCACGCTCGTAGGTTGTTTTTTTTTTTTTTTCAGTTCCTGCTGATGAACGGGACCCCGTGGACTGACTAAAGGCAGGTCTCAGCTGGCCCTTGTGGGGTGAGGCCCTGTGCCCATCACCTGTTTGTCCCGGTGAGTTGTTGATGTTGAGGTGACTATTGTTATTAAATGG